>NC_073745.1:99169332-99490522 GCF_029784135.1 Toxorhynchites rutilus septentrionalis
TGCTTCTTAGAAAATCGAATGTAATTAATGAATGAAATTGTATATTTATCGCAGCGTGTAATTAATGAATGAAATTGTATATCTATCGCATGGTGATATTTAGAAACATGGACTTATGGGGTTCCTCAATCAAACGAATATTCGCAACCCCAATTCAAAGGGAGTTCGTCGAACTAACTTTTTCTGAAATTTTGATAGTCGATGTAGGCACACTCAAGGACTCAAAATCTGCCAAAAAGTCAATTTTGATAAAAACTGGCGTTTATGGGGTTTCTTAAACAAACGATTCAAATATTTGTCGTACCCGAAAACCCTCACATTCCAAATTTGGTTCCGTTTGCTTGATTAGTTCTCGAGTTATGCAGAAGTATGTCTTTCATTTCTATGGCAGTCCCCATACCCTTAGGGGGTAGGGGTGTCGAACCACCATAGAAACATTTGTTGTTCTCTAAAATCTCCATATGCAAATTTTGGTTCAATTTGTTTGATTAGTTCTCGAGTTATGCAAATCCCCCCCCCTCTCTATGGAACTTCCACATGCACAATATTGGTTAGGAAGGGGGGGAGTGTCGAACCACCACAGAAACATTTATTGCTTTCTAAAACCTCATTATACCAAAATTGGTTAATTTTGCTTGATTAGTTCTTCAGTTATGTTAAGTTTGTGTTTCATTTGTATGGCCCATTTCCCCATACATTTATTCTGTCCATTTGTGTGCTTTCCCGAACAGAGCTGTCAATAACGGGCAACTTATGCAGCCGCTAGAATGGAAACAACGAAGGGTAAGAAACATGCATGCATGTATTGCTTCTCCTGTGAGGAAAATTCTCAGAATCTTTCTGTGCTCGAAACAACAAAGGTCGCTTATTCTGCTCGTTTTGTGTTTTATGTGCTTGTGAATGCTTCAAGTACATCTGGCATTGCAATTAATACAACCATCTGAGCCACGACAAAGCAGGAGAAACAAGAGAAGAGTGCAAATTAGCTTTGTTGACGGTTTTGACCGAGAATGGAAAACGAATTTTACATAAACGGTCATTCTCGCGATGTTTCATTTTTATCGCTGCAACTGTGTGCATCTGTTATGGCGGGTTTACATGAGGGAGATCTATAGCTATAGATGGATTTATTCACGTGAAAATAGGTGTAAACGGATGAGAATAAATATGATACACTTATTCGAGGTATATATAACTTGAATAAATTCAGCATATGTAAACGCTTGCGAATTTCTCACTGGTGAGAAACCACTGAAGTTGGATGTAGTTCTACTTCAGGTGAATAAATTCACCGAAAATATGAATATATTCATTATAGAAGTTCACGCTAGTGTAAACGGTTGATGCGATTTCTATAAATCTCATCACATTTCTTCACATGAATATATCACTAGTCTAAACCCACCCTTATGGCGAGTGTACATTAGGGAGATCTATAGCTATAGATGGATTTATTCACCCGAAAATAGATGTAAACGGGTTAGAATATATATATAAATTAAGTTACATGAGGATATCGAAGAGTTTTTAAAAAGAAAAGAAAAGACCGGTTTCGCCGGGAGTACAAGTTAGACTGATTTTATTATTGTCAATTTTACATCATGAAGCCTAGCCATTTACCTAAAGCCCTTACGCTGCACATTCCATCCAGTCCGTTGTCGCGTCAGGTACAGAGTCCGAATCGGTGTTTTACGTTGGTGTCCTAAATTGTTGTTTCGCTTGCGTTTGCGAATTGATGCTACCGATAAACTGTTCCACAGTGATCGGTTCTGTTGCTGTGGGGAAAATGATGTTGCTTGCGTTAACTACTCCCTCATCAAGTTTGGATCGTCCCGATACAATTGTGTTGGGATGATGGTTGTCTGCTGAACTGATGTTTGGTTTTTCTTCATTGGGTGTCCTTTTCTTCTGGTACCAATGGTAAACTATGACGATCAAGCCTATAATGAAGCATATAGATGAGAGGCCCAAACTTGTTGATGTTTGGATGAAATATCGGGTTTTAATTATCTCCAGTTGTTCTCGGTTTTGGAAATGTAATTTCTTTAATGTGTGAAAGTCCAGGTTCTGCTCGAATTCGTTTTGTTCAATTTTCACGCCATCCAGAGGCACTATTGTTGGGATAATTCTCGATGGAAACGTAATGGAGCTAAAAGTTTTGTTGTTCAGTGAGATTGTACAGTTCTCGAAAAACAACAGCATCGTTCCTGTTAAAACTCTGTTGTTATGTAGACAGTCGCTTGATAGTGTGACTGTTGTGATTATGATGATGATATGGTTGTCTGTCAATCGTTTTATGTTGGTTGTATTCCGATAGTTCGTAAAGGTGCATTTTCCTGGGGAGCCTCGTATGATTTTGGAGAAGCATCTGTCGTCTGAGGTATCGTCTAATTTATCTTCTTCGCAAATGGAATTTTCGCCGATACTTTGGCAACTGCCTTTGATGAAATAGGTGGAGTTTCCGTAGATTGCTGCTTTATGCCAAGGGAGTTTGATGATTTGACCGTTGATTGGAAGTGGTTCTAGGAGAAGACTGGTGAATGGATGTGGTAAAATCTGCGGGACGCCGATGATGAAGTAGAGGATGGATTCCTTGAAGAGGGCTCTGATGTCTAGGTAATCGTATGCTTGGTCTGGATGTAGAATGGTAATATTTTGTTCTTCTAACTTATCTGAGATAAACTTTAGTTCTTCTGCTTCTAGAAAATTCTTAGAAATGATATTTATTTTTGCAAGTTGTATAACTTCGAAAATTGAGTCTAGGTGTTATTGTATTAGGTCGACATGATAAGAAATTTTAAATGCCTGTCGGATTGCTGTGAAATTTTGATTGACAAGTTTGTTGGTGATTAGAGATTGTCTGGCTGATATAATTTGTTGCTTGATTATTCTTTGTTGTTCATTAACGGAATCTATTAATTTGTTTATACGTTTTCCTAGATGTTTGTTGATAGTTACTTGAATATTATTTTGTCTTATAAGTTCTTGGTTGCCTCGTTTTAAGTCATTTATATCGTTATCTATTTGGATTCGATCTTCTTCATCTAAATTGCCTGTAATCGCCTTTATGGCTGAGCCTAGAAAATTGAATGCTCCTCTCTTGTTTCTTCTATTTGGTAACAATTTCATATACGTGTTTTGGGCTTTCTTAAATTTGGACTGTAATGTGATATAAACGTCGCTGAAATCTGTGAATATTTTAAGTCCGTCGAGAGTGATAGCGATGTTGTTTAGTAATGATCTATAGTCTTCCAAGTCTATTGTGTGATATATCCTGTGACGTCCAGTCGTAATTAGTACGTTTCCGGTCTGTAACGTCACTAGTCCTGGGTTTCTGGTCAGGTCATGTATTTGTATCGTTCTCGATGATGAGGTCGTGATGAACATCAGCGTAATTAGTTTTAGAAGTTGGCTCCGCAACATCTATAATTTAGAAAAATAATTTGTATGGTTTCATTTTCGCCGAATATTTTCTTTGTGTTCTCTGCCAGAGTGGTCCAGAAACGTTCTACCTTTATCTTGGACAACTTTGACTGGGAAATACATTTCTTTTCCTTTGTTCCTTATTCCTTGTCTTCTATTATATACGGTTTCTTCCTCTCGAAGAACCGGTGGGTGTTCTCTCTTCTTATTATGGTAACCCAAATTTTTATTTTTAGTTTTATCTGATTGTACAATAATTTCATTGTAGAATTTGTTTCTGTTTTCTAAAATCTTTTCCATATCAAGAGGCCTTTCCTCTCCATCCCTTATTCCGTAGAATATTTCCCGGGGTTTGGTTTTTGTGGTAGAGTGGACTGTGTTGTTGTATATGGTGCAAGCTATTCTAAAGACTTCTTTTTCGTTTATGTCGGGATAATTAGGCTTAGTACAACGATAGATTTCGCCCAAAGTTGAGTGAAACCTCTCCACTGTACCATTACTTGAACTATGGTTCGGAGGAGTGAAATGGATGTCTATTTTTAGGTTTTCCAGAAGAGTTTTAATTTCGATGGATTTCATTGAGGGTTCGTTGTCAGTAACGATCAAATTTGGGGTACCATAAATGGAAAAGTATTTAGTTAATCCTTTACGTACATCTTGAATGTTCCTAGATTTGATGGGAATCAATGTAGCGTATCTCGAGAATTTATCTAAAAAGGAAAGGAATATATTAGGTTGTTTTAAGAATATATCTAGATGTATTAAATTTAAAGGCTTTTTTGGGTCCGGAGTGGGTCCGAGCATGTTTTTGTATGGATGCCTCTTGTACTTATTTTTATTACAAATGCGGCAGAGCCTTACAAACTGTCGTATTTTTCTTTTCATTGCTGGGAAATAGTACTTGTTTGCTATTTGTCTATTATTTTCCCATACCCCTCTATGTCCATTTTCGTGGGTTTGTTCTATAACAATATTTTGTTCCTCGGCCGTTTTCAGATCTATGAGAATTTTTTGAGAAAAATAAATTTTGAAAGGTTTGCCTCTACTGAAGTAGTTTCTATAGACGATTTGAATCGTCTGTATCAACTTTTCCGGGCAAAGGATGCAGTTTGATCTTTTGGGATCAATGTAATCTTTAAACATTTTAATTAGGTATGGAACTCCAAATATCAATTTCGTAATTTTTCGTCGGAAAACTCGTGGAAATATTTCTTCATAGGTTTCTTCTTCGTTGGGTCCGATTTTTAGAACAATCTGATTACAGAACTCGTTTAATGGTTTTTCTGTGCCTGGGATAAAGTCAGAATCGTCGGTATCAGCAGAGTGGGCCGTGGCTCCGTCTGACGAAGTGTCGCTTTCAGATGTGGAAGAAGAGTTTTCTTCCGCTTCATTGAGGTTGATTTCCTCTCGTACTCTGGAAAGACTATCGGCTACGATGTTCTGCTTTCCAGGTCTGTATTTAATCTCGTAATCAAATTCTTCTAAATAGAGGCGCCAATGAATGAGTCTGCTATTTGAGTGTTTAAGGTTTAAGCTATATGTGAGAGGTTTATGATCGGTGTATAGAGTAAATTTTCTTCCGTAAAGATAAGGACGGAAGTATTTACATGCCCACACGATCGCCAAAAGTTCTTTCTCGATTGCGGAATAGTTTTCTTCTGACTTATTCAGCGTTCGAGAAGCAAAGGCAATTGGTTTGTCACTGCCAATTTGCCCCTGTGACAAAACGGCTCCAACTGCGAAATTGGAGGCGTCTGTTGTCAAAATAAATGGTTTGTCGAAATTCGGGTACTGTAATATATCACTCGATGTAAGAATATTTCGACATCGCTCAAAGGCATCTACGAAATCCTTAGTGTGAGTGATAGCTTCTCCTTTTCTCAACGTTTTTGTAAGTGGTTTGGCTATTTTCGCAAAGTCTCGAATAAACTTGCGGTAATAGCCTAAAATTCCTAAGAATCCTCTTAGTTCTTTTTCATTCTTCGGAAGTGGCCATTTTCTGATGATTTCCATTTTTTCGGGATTTGGCTTTACTCCTTCACGAGTTACGATGTGGCCTAGAAAGGCTACTTCTTTGTGAAGAAACTCGCTTTTATCGAGTTGCACCTTCATATTGAATTTTCTAAGACTATCAAAAATTTTCTTTAGGTTGTCAAGGTGTTCCTTTAGGCTGGTAGAGAACACGATGATATCGTCCATGTACACAAGACATCGGACACCAATGTGCTCTCTCAAAACGTTATCCATCACGCGTTGAAACGTTGATGGAGCATTTTTCAAACCGAATGGCATTCTTAAAAACTCGTAGTGTCCGTTTTCGACACTAAACGCAGTTTTTTCGATGTCACTCTTATCCACTTCGATCTGGTGAAATCCAGATGCCAAATCAAGTGTTGAAAAATAAATGCAACGGCCAAGCTTATCAAGAATGTCGTTAATATTAGGAATGGGATAACGATCATCGATCGTTTTCTCATTCAGCTTACGATAATCAATGACAAGTCGCCATTTCTTCTGGCCGGATGCGTCCATCTTTTTTGGGACTATCCAGACTGGTGAAGTCCAAGGGCTACTTGAAGGTCTTATAATGCCTTGATCAAGCATTTTCGAAATCTGTCGCTGAACTTCCTCTCTATGGCAGAAAGGGTAGTGATAAGATTTCGTGTGAATCGGTATATCGTCTTTTGTGGAAATTTTATGTCTAATCGCGTTGGTGAAGGTCAGTTGTTCGCCTTCTACATAAAATATACTCTCATAATCTGCAATCACTTTCATTAGGTTAGATTTTTCTTCTTTGTTCAGATGATCAACTCTCAATTGATCGAAAATGGGTGTCCTGCCAAATTGAGTTACATAATCTTGGTTCGGTTCCTCTAAGGAAAAATTGTTAAGTTCAACATCTAGAGGACGTTTTATTAATACTTTTGAAGGGTTTTTTGATATGTTTGATACAGTGAAAAAAGCATGGCTATCTTTTGAATTGTAGATACCAGAGTGTATGATAATGTCCTTAGAGAGAAAAATGTCATCTTCCAAATAAAATTCTCCATTATTGATGATAGTTGGTAAATTCACAATTTTTGTCTCATTGGAATTTAACTGGATTATTGCCGAATTTGGATATTTTCGAAACATTTTCAGTACGCCAGTGGGGAATTTCAACTCATTTTGATCTGTTAATATGTTGACTTTTAGTTCACGTAAGGTCTCGTATCCTATGAGACCATCGAAAAATTTGTGGAAGTCGAATATGTAAAATATTTGTTTTTTTGATCCTGGTATTGTGGAAAAGGGGTTGAAATTTACGAATTGATCTATATTTTGCGAACCATTAACGTTCGTTACCTTTACAGGTTTGGTGAACTTGCATTTGTCCAAATTGACATGTTTCGGACTAATGTAGTTTTTGTTCGCTCCCGTATCGATCAAAAACTTCAGTGGTCCTTTAGTGGTATTGATTTGTATGTACGGTATAAAATTGTTTACGGAGGAGTTTCTTGGGCCGTAATTATCTGAAAATTCAGTTCATCAGTGGAAGTGGTATTTTCTTCGACACTCTCTTCCTGATTGTTTACCACAGGTTGAAAAGATGTACTAGCCATCGATTCATTGTGATAATTATCCTGCTCATAATTTTCTTCATCATAGGTTTCGTATTCACAATTTGGTCCTTCGTACGGGCCGTAAGGATCAGACATATTTGTGCCTTCGTGGTAATTGATTGCTCTCCGAGGTCTATTCATATAGTTTATTTTATTAGATCTTATTGAAGGGTCTACATCCATGGGAGTAGGCTTCGGCATCTGAACTGGTCTTGGGGCGAATACGTTTCGCGGAGGAACTTGCGGTTGATTTAGAAAGCTTTGGTTCTGATGTTGTTGGTAAGGTGTGTGGAATTGATTCATTTGAGGTCTTTGAAAATTTTGCCGTTGATAAAGGATTCATTTGTAATCTCGAAAAATTTTGCTGTGGATTAAAATGATTCGTTTGAGGCTGATACTGGGCTCTTTGGTAATGATTAAAATTATTCCAGTTCTTTTGCCTTGGTGGGGGAGGTGGTGCTACAACAATCGGTTTTTGGAATCGATTTGTAGTTTCCATCTTATTAAGACCGCATTTATTTTGATAGTTTCTCTCTTCAATAGAAGCATCGAAAGCTTCTTTTAATTTTTTTGGTTGGCGGGCTCTTACGTTCCCGCCGATGGGCTCTTTTAGTCCTGCTAAAAACACTTGAAGAGCATTCTCCTGGTGTGTCGAGATTCTGTCCGTTCTCAAGTTGAGATCGAATGTTGAAATATTTGTATGGTTTATCAAAAGCGAAAGCAATTGATGAACCGAACTATAAAAATCTTCTATTGTTCCAGCTTGTTGCAGTTGGAACAATTCGCGGGTAAGCGTGACAGAATCACGCTTGTCGTTATAGTAAGCTATCAGGTTAGCTTTAATTTCTTCCCAGATTAGCGGTGTCCCGTATGTTTCTAAAACTCGGTCCGCATCTCCGGTTACTTTCGAGCGTATGGATTGAAGCCATACTTGCTCGAAGGGTGTCCCTTTAAGAGTTTCTAAAAAGGGCAACAGATTTTCCACTGCTCTAATGAAGCAGTGTAATTTGACGGGGTTACCGTCGAATTGCGGCAATTCGCGGATTGCCTGGGGCGTTTGCATCGCCTTTAGGATTTTCTCCGCCTTGTCGAACATTACCGCTGTTTGAGCAATTCTGGCGGCTTCTTCGTGTTCATTTAAATTTTCCTCCTGTGCTGAGGTATTGCTCCTCGGTAATTCAGGGGATATGTTAAAACTGTTTGGGTTCATTGTTTTCGCGATTATTCACAAAGCACTCCAAGGTAAAACTTAAATCACTCTTGTTAGATTAGCTAGTTTTTTTTTCTGATTTAACGTTTGTTTTTGTTTTAGATTAGTAGTTCTCTTTTGTGATATAAAAAGAGTCGCTTACGGTGTTACCCGGGCTCGTCTCTCTGAATTAGTAGTTTTTGTTATATTTTATGGATGTGGATACAGCTTTTTTTGTTTCGGGTAAGCTTTGTACCACTCCGATTAAATGATTGTTAATTTGACTAAGATCTAATTACTTACTTGATAAAAAGGTATCACTCGTGCGTCCGTTGTAGTTCTCCAATCGTCAGCCACTCGATATTCGTTCGCGCGGGAAATCACTTTCGCGAATTGGATTTACGCGTGAACACTTGAACGAGCGATCCTACCGACTGCGCCAATTAAGTTACATGAGGATATCGAAGAGTTTTTAAAAAGAAAAGAAAAGACCGGTTTCGCCGGGAGTACAAGTTAGACTGATTTTATTATTGTCAATTTTACATCATGAAGCCTAGCCATTTACCTAAAGCCCTTACGCTGCACATTCCATCCAGTCCGTTGTCGCGTCAGGTACAGAGTCCGAATCGGTGTTTTACGTTGGTGTCCTAAATTGTTGTTTCGCTTGCGTTTGCGAATTGATGCTACCGATAAACTGTTCCACAGTGATCGGTTCTGTTGCTGTGGGGAAAATGATGTTGCTTGCGTTAACTTATATATATATATATATATATATATATATATATATATATATATATATATATATATATATATATATATGTATATGATACACTTCTTCGAGGTATATATGTATAGAATCTATAGAATAAATTCAGGCATATGTAAACGCTGGTGAATTACTTACTGGTGAGAAATCACTAAAGTTGGATGCAGTTCTACTTCAGGTGAATAAATTCACCGAAAATATGAGTATATTCATTTTCTAAGTTTGCGCTAGTGTAAACGGTTGATGCGATTTCTATAAATCTCATCATATTTCTTCACACGAATATATCACTAGTCTAAATCCACCCTTAGACGCGTGTTTGATGCTTTTTAAATGGCGATGCACGGAAGATGCCTCTCGTTAAATAATCAGTGCAATGCGTGCATTGATATAAAGAAACAAAATGCGACATATGACTAATTAGTGTATTGTTCTCGCAAAGGCAAGAAAGAATCGTTTCTTTTCAAAATGATTCTACAAAACCACGCAAGCCATTAAACCCTTTCAGGGTCCCCGGAACTTTTTACTAAAGAGTTATTTATGAAATTATCAAATAATATCCGAAATGATAAACCACCAAATTTAGAAAAAAAAAGATTGCGTAGTCCTACGTTCTAAACGGTCGTGTCTCGGATACAACCTCTCGAATTTTTTTAGGAGTAATCACCCCGACCAGAACGGGTCTTCGAACCCGAAGCTCCGGCGGGATGATCTGTGGAACGCTGATCTTTCGGCACTTTTCAATTACCGCAATAGTTGAAATCCTATTCGGCTTATACACAGTGATATCGAAAAGGGTTACAATTTTTTAGGATGGTATATGAAATCGGGGTTTAATTTTTTTTAAATATCAAATGACTTCAAATTACATGAAAAAAAGATCTACTGTCATCTCGAACACCAGCTCCAGGCGCCTTCATGGAGAAACTGGTGTACCTCAAGGTTCCGTCTTAGCCGTCATCCTTTTCCTGATAGCGATGAACAGCCTGTTCCGTGTACAACCGAAGGGAGTATAGTAGAACCCCGATTATCCGCGAAATAGTCGGGCCAAATAATCGCGGATAACGCAATATAGGACTAAAAATGAGGTACAAAATGAGTTCAATAATGTCTGTATGTTTCATCAATACAGACATTATTGAACTATCAATCTGTAAGGTCGTGTACATCAGTGATCAGATAATATGAAACCATGATCAAAACAAAAAAGCAATACTCTACTACTTACTGACAAATTTCGGGAAGGTTTATGGAATTACTAGGGATCCCATATTCGCGGATAATCCGCATCGCAATGCACTACGGATTATCTCTGGTCTACTACCATCAATAAATGCAGCCTCTGTATGCGCCGAAATAGGAAAACCTCCATTTGACATTTTTGTGGACGCGGCGATAGTTACCAGAACTGCGAGCTTCCAAACCAAACCAGCAAATCAGCAAACCAGCTGTTTTAACGAACGAAATCTTGCAGCAGGTGACACACACAAACCTTCCACCGATAGCTAAACAGCTTTGGCTTGGGACTAACGACTGGAGGTTGCCGGTGGTCCGAGTGGATGATTCAATCAGGAACAACTTCCGAGCTGGGGCGAGCTCTGTGCGTCTGAAACAAACCTTTAACGAACTTGTCTCAAGAAAATATCACAATTATGAAAATCGCTACACGGACGGTTCCAAATGGATGCAAGGAGTTGGTTTCGGGGTAAACGGTCATAATAACTCTCTTATTTCCAGCAATAAACTCGTCGACATTCGGCCAAAGCTGCCGGAATCTTTGAATCTGCCAGTATCCCGTCAAGCAAATCGATCCTCATAGTTACCGCCTCGGCTAGCGTCATCGATGCTGTTGGCGCGGCTATAACTTGGCACCCATGGATACAAGCTATCTGCTGCCGGATACAGTCCTCATGTGGGTCCCCAGACTTAGTGGCATAGCCGGCAATGAAGCGGCCGACCGTTTTGCCGAAATCGGTCGCCTTGGACAACTTTTAACGCACAAAGTATCACTAGACGACATCAGACTGTGAATCGCCAACACCTTTAAAACTTTTTGGGCGGAAAATGGTTCGATGAAGCGACGCTGTTCCTCCGGAGAATCAAAGGATCCTCCACCAGATTCGAAGACGTCAAAACGATGAGAGAGCAACGAATCCTATCCAGGTTAAGGTACAGCCACTGCGACATGTCTCACAACTTTTTTTTTTTTTTTTTTTGCAATTTAAATTATAATATATTTCTTTTCATTTCGTTTGTTTACATGACATTTTTTTTAAGTGATACAATACAGAATTTTCAGCCTTTGTTTTGTTTTTTTTTTTCATTTCACATCTGAATTGTGCATAAAGTTCATCATATATTTATTTTTTATTACGATATTTAACTATCAAAGGTTGTTTAAATTGAAAAATCCTACTTAGCCTAAATTAACAAATTTAAAACACCTAACTAACCAACGCTCGGATGAGCGGGTACTCCGAAAGCGAGACACTCCCAAAGAATTTTTCTACCGAAGCCTCTATTCGATCATGTATGGTTCTGCAATCTGCAGCCCTATGCAGTTCACTTATTCTGGTGTCGAAAGGGACGTCAAGGATCATCCTAAGCAGGTTGTTTTGGACAACCTGCAGTTTTTTCTTATGCGTGGCTGCACATGTACCCCACATTGGCATAGCGTGGTTTACCACCGGGGCGATGATGCATTTAAAAACAGCTACTTTGTTTCGTCGTGATAAGCGTGATCTACGGGAAATCAGCGGGTACAATGATTTCAGCAAGATGATACACCTTATTTTGAGGTGATCGGTGTGGGAACGAAACAGCAGCTTGTCGTCGATGATGACTCCTAAGTATCTCACTTCATTCTTCCAGTCGACATGTCGGCCATTCACCTCGACAAAGCAATCGGCTGGTGGAAGCAGTTTTGGAGACGGACGATGCCGAAAGAGGATGGCCTGTGTTTTGTCCTCGCTGACCTTGATCTTCCAGCTGTTCAGGTAATCTACGTACGCCGATACACCTCTCTGGAGTCTCGAACGGTAATCTCTAGGCTTCCGACCATTCGCGATGATGGCACTGTCGTCGGCATAAAGTGCCAGCCTGCAATCGGCTGGCAGCAGTGGTACATCCGAAGTGAAGATGGAGTACAGAATTGGTCCCAACAAGCTGCCTTGCGGAACACCGGCTGAGATTCGTTTGATTTCCGAAGAGACACCAGCAATGTGAACTCTAAAAGTACGGTTGGCTAGGTAGTCCTTTACTATCCCCGTGATGTAACCTGGGATGTTTGCTTGAACCAACTTGTTGATGAGTCCGTCATGTCAGACGTTGTCAAAGGCTTTTTCAACGTCTAGCAGGACCACAGCCGTGTTGTTGGAGAGCGTTTTGTTACGGTGGATTATATTCTTCATGCGTATAAGTTGGTGAACAGTTGAATGCCCCTTCCGGAATCCGAATTGCTCAGGCACGATAACATGGTGTTCCTCGACATAAGCCATCAATCGCTGGAGTATGAGCCGCTCAAATAGCTTGCTAACAGCCGATAGAAGAGTAATGGGTCTGTAACTCGTAGGAGCCGTTGGATTTTTCCCAGGTTTCAGAATGGGAATAACTTTCCCCATCTTCCACCTGATCGGAAAATATTGAAGTTGGAAGCATCTGTTGAAAATCGCTGCCAATAATCGGAAAGCTTTTCCGGAAAGTCTTTTGAGCACCAGGTTCAGAATTCCGTCATTTCCAGGGGCCTTCATGTTTTTTCCTCGCTTCACAGCTGTACGAACCTCATCCTCCGTCACTTGACCGTCAAAGGGAGCATCATCGATCTGTGCATTGAGTGTTCCGATGGTATGACGCACAATTATTTCGTGGGGACTTACCATGTCGATTCCAAGATTGTGTGACTCGACTAGCTCGTTAGCGATGGAGTTCGATTTTTCGATCGGGGAAACCAAAATATCACCGTTGACCTCTTGCAGTGGTGGAATTGCAGCGGGTCTTTTCTTCAGGATTTTAGCTATCTTCCAAAAAGGCTTCGCGTGATCTCTCAGTTGAGCTATGTCGGCAGCAAATTTCTGGTTCTTCATATGAAACATCCGGTCACTAATCAAGTTATTGAGATAATCTAGTTCTTGTTTCTTCAGGAAACAACCAGAGCGTTGAAATTGCCTCCTAACTGTGTTGCGTTGCTGGATTAGCCGCCTGGTACTATCGTCGATAATGGTGAAATCTCTTCTAACCGGAACACGTCGGATGCAGGCTTCTTCTGCAGCGTGGACAGCTACTTCAAAAACGTCCAGGTAACTGTCGATGTCTGCATCGGATTGTAAAACCACCTGGTCGGGGAGACGCCGGTCCACTATGCGGCTAAAAGCAACCCAGTTGACGTGGTGATAATCGCGTCTCATTAACGGAGGAACCGGAGCTGGATGGAAGTCACACTCGCAAACCACCGGGTAGTGATCCGAACTCAATTCGTGGTGGGCTTAGACAGTTCCAGGTCCGACAAGAACACATCTAACGTCGAGGTAATACCGGCTGGAGAGAGGAAAGTTGGTTCATCCGGATAGAAAATATTACACGTTCCAGCAGCAATATGATCCGCAAGAAGACTTCCGTTTTTGTTGCATCTATTATTACGCCACAACAAATGGCGGGCGTTAAGGTCACCGGCCACTACAAAACCCGTTCGGTTGTCCGTAAGTTTACGGAGATCTTCTTTGAAAAGCTGAGAAGAACCATTGTTATCCACACACTGCTGGGGAACGTAAACTGCAAACAGCGTCATATGACCACGAGACGCATAAATTTTTACACCGACTGCTTCGATAACGTTGGTTTTCGGATGTGGGACAATCTCGTATCTGATTCCGTGCCTAACGAAAACTGCAATACCACCCCCTCTGGAGTTGGGGCGATCCAACCGGATAACGGTGTGAGCTGGGAGGGAAAAACTTATGGATGGATTTAGCCGAGTTTCGGTCAACACTCCCGCATCGATGTTGTGTTGGGTCAGAAATGTGCTTAGCTCCAACTTTTTCGCTCTGACAGAGCGAGCGTTCCAATTGGCGAACCGAAGGATACGGGGCTCATTTGACCCCATATTTAATTACAATAAAACTTAGGACGTCTAGGTGGTCCGATATTGTTTTGCATAGCCGCAATCGAGCGGAGAGCTCGCGAAATATGTTCCACAGCTCGGCGGCACTGTAAAGATCATCCTTGTTTTCATTGGAGGAGAAATTTGGCGGTGGTGACGACGGGATGTGCATTTCCGCTCTGATGCGGGGATCGATGCGACGCTCTCTCTGTTGGTTGGTCCAAGCATTAGCTGGGGGCTGAGGAAATGCCCATTTAGAAGTTTCGGCAGGAGCTGAATGAGTTGCTAATGCAGGAAAATTCTGCTCAGAAAAGACCGGAACGATTGGAGCTTTCGTTTTCCTGCGCGGCTGATTTGATGACGTCGCTTGCTGCCGAATGCGGATGTATTCGGCACGTTTGGGGCAGCTACGATCTGTAGCAGGGTGAGGTCCTTTACAATTAGCACAACACTTTGTTGATGATGTTTTGTCTGGACAGGTGTCTGTGGCATGCATTTCACCGCAATTGTTGCATCTGCTTTTTAAATGGCAGTTGCGGGTGCCGTGGCCGTGGAACAGGCAATTCATGCACTGTGTCACATCGGCTCGCTTATTGCGATAAGCTTCCCATCGTACATATACATGAGCAATGCTCTTAATATCTCGGAGCTTCGTCATATTTGTGTAGCCTTTTGCAAACCGCACCAAATAAAGACACTCATCCTGTGCTGCACTCTCAGCCTTCCGTCTGATGATGTTTACATCCTGAGCGGATAAATTATGCTCTTTCTTCAGCTCGTCGATCAACATTTTAGGTTCAACTAGTGGGAAGCCACGAAGGACAACTCGATACGGCCGTTCACTTGCCTTGTCATGAGTGTAGTACTCATAACCACACTGTATTATATAATGTTCGATTTTTTCGAAGTCAGCTGCAGAGGAGCAATGTATTTTCGTTCCGAAACGGGTGATACGATATGTTGGCTGAGCCTCACACACTCTCATTTTCTCCATGAGTGTAGCGAAAGGTAAATTTTTCACAACCAAAGGCGGCAGCTTTGCACGTTTTACGGTGTTTTCAGGATTGGTAGCAATCGAAGTCGGATGACCGTCGGTTGAATTTTGCTGAGCTAGCGTACTGTACACATTATTATTGATTAAATTTTCCACCAAATCGTCATTACTGACGGCCGGATCTATTTTCTTCCTTTTTGTTGCGGTGTTTTTGGAAACAGAACGAGCCGCAGTTGGCGGCGTCTGTTCTACTTCCATTTCAGCAGGACGCGCAACACGTCCGAACGTGTCGCTCGCCAGATCACGATATGATAGCACCACTACTGATATTGCGATTTTGTGTGAATTTATGAATGAGAGACTCGGTAGCCTTAAAGGCTGTTTTGAGTTTTTCTTCCAAACAACGTGAAAAAACTTCAAAAACAAACTGCACACGAGCGCGATCGATTACAGACTGATGTCTCACAACTTCAACAGGGGACCCTTTCATTCCCTTTGTGACTTGTGCGAGGTTCGCAATTCAGTCAAACGCATCGTCTGTATTTGCCCAAAGTACGAGAACCTCCGGAACTTATACGGGATCAGCGGGGGCATTCGAGATGTGCTTGGCGAAAACCCTTCACGAACTGCTGCACTGCTGTTTTTGACGTAGGACTACGTCTAACCGGAAGATATCGGGGGTGAAATGGAAATCTAGGCACTGAACAAGTAGGAAAAAATGCAAGATTTGGAACGCTTATAACTCGAGCATTTCTCAATAGATCGCAAAGGTTTTTGCATCAATTGATAGGAAATATATCTACGCATCTATCATAACGAATAACATTTCATTTTTCTTGAGATAAATAATTGAACAATTGTGAAATATCAAGCATTGTCCAAATGCACTATGTGCCCATTTTTGATTGGTCCATTTTGTGCTCCTCAAATCGTACCGAATAAAACGGGCAACCAGAGCAGCAGCGAAATAGAATGAAGCACGATTGGAAAGGAAAAAGAAAAAAAAATGAACGAAACATTGGTCGCAGTCTCACACATGCGTAATTCTCGAGCCAGCCAGTCTGCTTAAAAATCCCCGCTCCGCTGCCGTAACGATCATTCTCATTCAAACCATACACCACATCGGTTCGCATCACAACACATCAACAAACCAACCCAAGCAGCCATGTCTGGACATGGCAAAGGAGGAAAAGTGAAGGGAAAGGCAAAATCCCGCTCGAACCGTGTTTAGTTTCGGCCGCCGAAGTGATCGAGTTAGTTGGCAAAGCTGCTCGCGACGATAAGAAAAACTGCATTCGGATCAGAACACATTCGGCGGACATCAAGACAACAACAGGCAGTTGCAGCGAGTGGCGAGTGGCAAATCGCAAAAAGGCAGTTGGCAGCAGAAGAAAAAAGTTTGTTCTTTTTACAATCTGCTTTGGTGGCAAATCCAGAACAAGGCGGCATCGAGGGCGTTCGAAATGTTTTTTTTTCAAAACCACGAGTACAAAGTTTTCTAAATTGGAACCATTCCATAAAACAAGGCGCTTATCAGGGCCATTAAACCTTTCAAAAAAGAGTTTACGAAATACAGTTCAATGCTTTCTAAAATAATATCCAAAATAATAATAAAACACAAATTGATTTTTTTCATAATTTGTTTGCCAGGATCTGATGCGTATGTGAATTTGGCAGTTGTTCTGAGCTTATTGATACTTGGGGACTTTCCTGATTATTCAATTTTCACCAATTTTTAAATTGTTTCCAGATTGAAAGTACAGCGATTTACAATTAGTTCGACATTTAGCTAATTGGACGGACATGTAATGCGACATATTTAGTTGAACATTTTTGTAAACATAGAGTTCGGGGTCCAAATTATGACCCCACATTGAAAGTCGACACTGTATCACTGTCATCGCAAATGTTCAATTACAGGTTAAAATCGCCTCCAATGCGACACTGAGTGGTGCTTCGGAACGTCGCATTGAATGTAATTTACTGTAAAACAAGTCACAAAGCTGGATGGGAAGAAATTTTCCAACTGTGAAAGCTGTGGCGAGTGGCAACAAATCGCTAAACAGGAAGGTTTAGCCGAACAAGATGGGGATATCGAGTGATAACAAAACAATAAACTCTTTAGATAATTTTGTGATCCTGAAAAGGACCCTTTTTAGCCTGTATGTGAATCCAACGAGCGAACAAATCGTAATGAATGTATTTTTTTGCCATCGCTGCCTTTAAACGCTCATTCGTTCGTCTGGTTGGACTCGCCCCTTTGGCTGAGTCTGCCGATTTGTCTCTATCCTGTGAGTGTGTACCGCTAGAGTACAAAAGGCGTGGATCCGCTGAAAAATATATCATTCTCTTTCAAACCGTAAATCAGTGTGGTTGTATGGCATCGTTTCACATCACATCGCATCAACGGATTGGTGCCGGAGCACCAGTATACCTAATAGCGGTTATAGAATTTCGGCCGCCGGAGTGCTCGAGTTGGCTTGCAAAGCTACTCACGACAATAAGAAAACCCGCCTACAGAACAGAGCACATTCGGTTCGGAGGCAACAACTAGTTTCAGCGAGTGGCAAACGCAATCGCAAAACGGCAGCAGGTAGATGAAGGAAAAAGTTTGTTTATACAGACTGCTTTGGTGGCAAAACCAGCCACCGTAAAACACCGCGCTTTTCAGGGCCATTAAACCATTCAAAGAAGAGTTATTAAAAGTTATTCACAATACCAATGCATTCTAAAGTGACATAATATGACATATAATATAAACTGATTTATTTTGTTTATGCTTGTTCTTGAACTTATTGATGGTTGGAGTATTTTAAATTGATCATTCAGTTTTCACAAACCCATGCTTGGTTTCCGAATTAAAAGTGGCTTCAAATTACAACACATTGTATGCAGGATGGCATTAACGAATTTTCTCGGTAGCAAGAACTGCTTTCTTTGGTTGATAACTGATGTTGAAAATTGACTGACGTTACATCTGCATTGTATAGAAAATTAACTAAGGATCAACATGATGAGCTATGTTATTCCTGCTGCTCTGTTCTTATTTTAAAGGACTTTAATCCGAAGGTCATCCGTCCCTGTATTTACTGTTGGTTTTTCAGAACGCTTCTAGCTCGTTTATTTCTCGACAGATCGTAGAGTTCGTTTCCAAAACCTCAGTTCTTTTTCATTTTTATTTACTCTGTTTGCGGAGACTACAAATCTTACAATTCATTCGTCTCCGAAACCACAGTTTAAGGTACGATAATATGCTCAATAGTGAAATATATGATAGTGAATGAGCTGATAACCACCGATGCATTTCCTATCACAGCCATCATTTTGATTGTACGATATGTGCATACGCCGAAAGATGTCCGGCGTTGAACATTTAATAAGTACAAAGCCTTCAGAAAAAAAAACAAGAATCAAGTTTATAAAAAAACGCAAAAACACAACACCAAAGGTTCTTTTCAGAACCCCCAACATGTTCATGAACAGTAAACAGTAAACTAATCCATTTTTCAGGTAGATAGGTAGGTATTCACGTAGGAGAAGAAAATAAAAATATATATTCGAAATATATATTTAGCAAAAGCTGTCCCCTTTGTATAGTCCTACGTCACTCCGGTTATGTCCCTGACATTACCCACCCGTCTTTTTTTGAAAGATGTCGATCTGTATTTTAAAATCTAAACAAAAAACTTGTGATCAAATCGAAGATCCTTGTTCCTTCCCCTTCGCGATAAGGGGAACAAGAACAGTCGGCATCTTTGAGTGGCGCGGATTCACCATCTGTGGTCTGTGGTCCTCGTCAACCGACCAGGGAGAAGACATCAAAAGTTGTAATGTGTGAAAACTCTCGTGATGAAATTTGTTTTTTTTTTTGTTTATTGTATTAGTTCCTTCTCCGTATGTGCATGTAAAATGAATTAATGTTTATTGTAAGCACACATCGCGGCACTGTTTGGGCCTTTGTTTGCTGAGACGAACCAGCCCAGGAGGCTGAAAATCTAAAATATAAAGAATTAAAAAAAAGAACAGAATTTTCTCATTCCTTATGGCGGGTTTACATTAGGGAGATCTATAGCTATAGATGGATTTATTCACGTGAAAATAGGTGTAAACGGGTGAGAATAAATATGATACACTTATTCGAGGTATATATAACTTGAATAAGTTCAGCATATGTAAACGCTTGTGAATTTCTCACTGGTGAGAAATCACTAAAGTTAGATGCAGTTCTACTTCAGGTGAATAAATTCACCGAAGATATGAATATATTCATTATAGAAGTTCACGCTAGTGTAAACAGTTGATGCGATTTCTATAAATCTCATCATATTTCTTCACATGAATATATCCCTAGTCTAAACCCACCCTTAGGTATAAACCACCCATAGGTTGAGTTATGAGTTCTCTATATCGACATAAACAGATAATTGGTCGATTTAAGGATGTCTCTCTGGACACACTTAAAAGCTTTTTTATAAAATTTTATTGTTTTTTTGTGATTAAATATAAATTCACTTCATTGTTGTATAAGCAACATCATTTTGAGAAAGGCTGCCAAAGTATTGTTTGAAAAAAAATCACACTAAGAGTATTTTACAATGCAGCGTCAAATCGACAGAGGCTATTATGATATAATACGTGATATACATAAAAGAATCCGATAAATCATTCGACTATTCAGAATGTATATGCACTCACAACACTCGATAGTTTTATCATTTGGTGCTGTTCTAGGACCATTATTACCGGTCGAAAAATATCGCACAAGAATATATCGCTGCATCATAAAATAGCCTTTTAAACTGAATAAATATAACAATTTTCTCTTTCTCTTAAATCTTAAACGAAGAACATTGGATGTCCATCGATGATTTCAGATTTGATCTGCAGCCGTCTATACTCGTCCACGAGATTTTCCATATTGAGAGGGCGACTGGAAATGAAGAACAAACATTAATGACAACCCATTCCACGTTCTTTTGATATTTTTGAATACTCACTCCTTTATGTACACCCTTCCTCTGTAGGCCGCCAGATGGGCATAATATGTTGGAGCCGGATACGATACGGAACGATTGCAACGGGCGAACAAATGGCACAAATTGTATGTCAACGCCTGCAGTTGGTCAGGATCACACTTCTCGTCATCGTACAACACGCAATATTTGGTCGGTTTGGCAACCCCTTGAACTGCGGCATGTGATACCAAGAAAAACTGGTACTGGTTTGGTGCCGTGATATAACGATCCACTATTGTTCCAGGTGGAACGTTGTTGTTCTTGCCCTCGGTTGGGGTGGTCTTGGTGGGGAAGAAGCGAGCGTGGTGACGCTTCTGTACCACTATGAAAGTCACGTTCGGTCTGTATCCTGGTTTCAGGGTAGCTGCTGCCGCTTGTATAGCCCTCAACTCGATGTTCATAATTTCCGGAAATTGTCCCTCGGACACGCCATCTCGGTAGTACATAATCAGATCCGGTGCGGCATTGTTTTGTTGAAGGTATTGTTTCAACTCCTTGCTGACGATATTCTGCAGATCTCGGATGGTTTCATCTTTAGGGTTCTGCAGTCGATAGCAGCAATTATAGCGGAAGCCATGCAGATCATACGACGCAGCCACACCGACCACGCTAGGGATGTTGGTCTGCTCAGGGGACGGATGCGTTACGTCCGCTCCGATATACATGATTTTCTTGCGGACAAGCGGTAGATCACGTAGAGGGGCAACCATATGGTTGGAACCGTTGGTTTTGGCGTTTATCTGTGAGGAAGATTCAATATTTAGATATTTATGTACTATACCAGCTGTACTCAACCCACCGGGCTCTCTTGGTTGGCCCGCCTGGACCATTTTATAATTTCAAACTCAAATAAATTCTGTACAAGTTTAATTTATTGTTTTGAGGAAAACAAAAACAGGGTTTTAATTTTGCAAATATTGCAGTAAGTCCTAAGGTCTGATACTAGAGCACATTCCTTCGATATGGAGACTTGTTGAAGTAATTTTCATTCCAAAAGCGGGGAAATATGACAAATCACTCCCAAAGGCATTCAGACCAATTAGATTGCCTACCAATCAGGCAAATCGTACTATGCGCGTTTCTTGACATCGCACGTGCCTTTGATGATGCTTCTTATCTATCATTGGCAAAAGCTATGAGAAGAAGACATTTCGATAACTGTATAGTTGAATGGATTCAGGGCATGCTCACACATAGACGAATCCCCTCTAATTCTGTGATTGCAAAAAAGGGTTGCCCACAAGGAGTCGTGCTTTCACCTCTCCTTTGGTCACTTGTAGTTGACGACCTTCTGATAAGTTTAGAGGTAAAAAGACTCGAAGTTGTGGGCTTTGCCGATGATCTTGTCATAATGACACGCGGCAAGTTCGACGACGTATTATCGAGCAGAATGCAGATGCAACAATTATTCCTTTCACCAAAAAGACAAAAACCAGCATCTGCAGTCTATACTTCTTGGAGAGAGGAAATAAAAAGCAGCGCTTCAGTGAAATATCTAGATGTTATCCTAGATGCTAAACTACTGGAATGTGCACTTAGATTCAATAATCAGCAAGGTCAATTCAGTCCTATACTGCCCATGTTTGTATAGGAGACGTAAGCGACAAAATGAACAAAATCGACTTTTTCGCCGTTTTGCATTCTACGCATTGTAATACGTTTGCTCAACATGCAAACAAACATTTTTTGTTCGAAAACATTTGAGCAATTTTGAAACAACGTTTTCGAAAAATCACTGTTTGTCCGCATAACAGACGTAGTTCCATACAGCTTCCGTACATCGTTTGAAAATCAACAATTATAAGTGTTATGTGCTATAAGGCTAAATCTACATTTGAATCACATTCTTTGTAGAGCCCAAACATGCCTGTCACGATAGTGTCTTATTACTTAGTGTTTCCTAATAGATGAATATAAGAAACCATTAAAACACTGCTCATATAATTACTATTTTCTGTACATTGCACTACGATGAACAAAGAGAAGCAATTGTGTTTTTAAATGCTATAATTACCAAAATTTCTGCATTTGAATCTTCAAGTAGATAATAAAACAATCAGATCAGTACTAAAATTAAAATAGTATTGGTTCTTAGCATTATAACTCCTCGGATTCGACATCGAATTTTTCCACATACTCAGCATTTACTCATACCGTTGGTGTAAGTCACTCCACCATCTTTAGGCGATTGATCGTGACATCGGTACATCATGTTGCTAAAATTACCAACGTTGCAGATTGCCTTTACAAATTCAATGAAAAAACATGAACTTGCTGTTTTTATCATACCCAGAGTATTCAGGAAAAAAGTACTATTGTAGACTCGCAACAAATCAAGAGCATCTTTTCCAGACATTTCACTAAATTTCTTCCAAACCTTTTTGATTTTATCCGATAACAACTGAAACTACCGTCGAAGATGTTTTGACTATTATCGGAAATGTAAATACTAACGCTACACTGCCCATGATTGCATAGGAGACGTAATCGACAACACCATTAGTGTTGGGAAAACGCATTTCTGTTGTTTTTTGGCCATGCAAATTTCCGATGAAATGATCTGTCCAGTTGAAGGATATGATCGGCAAAAATAGGGCCTAGGTGGTTTTGCGGATTATAACATACGTTTTCCATTTGGAAAACGCTTGCGTCTATTTATGCGGACATTCAATCGTTTCAATGAACATTTGTTCGCATAGGCCCTCCTTTTGCCGATAATATCTTTCAACTGGACAGATAATGGTTAAGAAAAAGAAATGGTTATGTGGGTCTACAATGCAATTGTGCGGCCTAGGATAACCTATGCCTCACTTGTATGGTGGCCAAAGACTGAGGAGACTGGGTACAAAAAAAGCTAAACAAACTCCAACTACTAGCATGCGTTGCAATTACTAAAGAAATGCGAAGCACTCCTTCAAAGGCATTGGAGGCTATCCTTCACCTGGTGCTCTAAAGCTTAAAAGATGGGAAAAAATACTAGATGGGGACAAAACTGGTCACTTGAGCATCCTGAATCTCTAACCCGTTGGACCAGCCTCAAAGATGAACGGTGATTGGATGGAACCTAGGACTAATTATGACATTCCATACAGAGTGGAGGCGATCTGGCGTAGTGGTAACATCCATGCCTCTCACGCTAAAGGTCACGAGTTCAATTCTCACTCCCGACATTCTTCCAAAAATGGAAGTAAAAAGTGACGAACCAGCCAAATGAGTTGAAAATCACTATAATACAGATAAAAAAAAAAAAAAAAAATTCCATACAGAGTGATCGAACATTCTCGTTCAGTATGAGATGAAGGTGGTCCTAACGTTCGTAATGGTTCAATCATGTTCTACACTGATGGGTCGAAAATGGGAATCAGAACAGGTGCCGGAGTGTAAGGTCCCAGAACAAAAATCTTTGTGGCTATGGGAAACTGGCTGTGATGATCGGGAAAATGATTAGAACCCTATCAGAGTTGCACTAAACGAAATGTGTGTATTGAGAGAAAGAGAACGATAAGTTGAGTTGATCGGTTTGGGTCGTATGAATAAACGTCGGCCGGAGTCGCTCTCTTGTGATTTGTATCTTAAACTGAGTGGACGTATTTATTTATACGGAAGAAATATACCCCTAGTGTTCGTACATTTCAAGTGGCGACGGGTTGAGAAGCAATTATTTAAACGGAAAAGTGATACTGTAGTAAGTGAAATAGAAAAAAAAAGAAATATTTTTCTTCGCTGCGGCCGTGGGAAGCGTGCGGTAAAGGCCGTGTAGCGTAGCCATAGGTTTAATTGGCAGTTCGTTATTCTTGGTACGGTTTGGTTGCTAAGTGTGCTCTTGAAAGGAAATTCGAGTAGCTGGCACGGAAAATTGTTCCAAGTGGAAAGATTCGTGAAAACCTAAGGGAAAAAAGTATTACGCTAAGTGTACTCTGTAGCGTGGTCGGTGAAACGCCATTGCAAATTTATGTGTCTCGCTTAGTCCGCCATTTTATCGGCGCAGGAGTGGAGAGCTTTTATTTCTTTTGACTGGAAGCATTCAGTAACTCAGTACCTCAGCTTCGATGCGAGCGTGAGTGAAACTGGCAAGGCAGCCAATACAGACAACGCTAACGCGGATCGGTGTGAAGTGAACAGTGTTCAGCTGAGAGGCAGTTGAGAGTAAAGTATAATTTTGAGCAGCTGTCAGTGATAGTGAGCATATCTCAAGAGAAGCAAGTTTGTATCGACAACGAGGGAGCCAAGGTTAGTGAGCTGGGCATTGGTGAGACGAGCGTCAGCGACGAATACTTTTCTTTGGCAAGGTTATCTCTGGTGAGGCATCTGGTGATCACTGCATTGCGAGCATAAAACAAGAGAGAGTAAGAAGCAGCATATCTAGTAAGTCGTTTTATTCATTTTTTCTCGTTTGGTTGTTTACATTTTGGAATATTTTCCGTCAGCATGTCTGCTTTTATTGGGAGTGTTGACCACTACGTACGTGGTGCTAGTTTTGCTAGCTATATGAAGCGGATGAACGTTCTTTATCAGTTAAACAATATTTCAGAAACAAACAAGAAAAATCTTTTCATAGCGCTTAGTGGAACTGTCATTTTTGACGAGATTGAGCTTATTTACCCTGGAGAAGACATTGAGAAAATTGATTACAATGACATGATTCTTAAGTTAGGAGAAAGACTAGACAAAGTGCAACCCAATATGATGCACAGGTATAAGTTTCATGCGCGTGTGCAGGGTGTTGATGAGGCTGCAGAAAACTATGTATTAGCATTAAAATTACTTGCCACCCACTGTGGATTTGGTGCACATAAAGACGAGGCCGTTAAAGATAAAATAATTTTTGGATTGAGAGATCAGGACTTAAAGCATAAATTACTCATGAGAGATGACATGAAGTTGGAGGAGGTTGAGCAGATAGTGATTAGGACGGAGTTAGCGAAGTGCCGTGCGAAAGAAATGGAAGAACGAAATCAAGAGTCAAGAGCGGTAAATTCGGTGAAATATCGGTTAGGGCATCAGACCCAATGGAGGGATACGGACAGAGATGGTAGGCAAAGATCGCGAAACTATGGCAGGCGTTTCCGAAGTAGAAGTAGAAGCTCGAGTAGGGACCATGAGCGCGGACGGTACAACAATCATCGTTATGACTATCGCCAACGAGATCGCTATTCGTATACAGATCAACCGGGAACAAGCTTTTCAGATCGCCGTAGAGATAGTCAGGTTAACCCCCATCAAAACGTGATTTGCAATTTTTGCAAATTGAGAGGACATGTGAAACGCGACTGTTACAAATTGAATAATAGTAGAAATGTAAATTTCGTGGAAGAAGCACCGGTTGAAATCAATAGCTATGATTTCAAACGCTTGCAGATAAAGGATTCAGAGGATGAAGATGATGACTATCTTTGCATGATGATAGGAAGTACTCGTTTCAGCAAACCATGTCTCGTGAATGTGTTGGTAGAAGGGATTGCGCTAGATATGGAAATAGATTGCGGTGCGGCGGTCACGGTAATCAGTCTGACAACGTACAGAACATATTTCAATCACATCGAGGCTTCGAAATGCAGCAGTCGGTTGGTTGTAGTAGATGGTCAGCAACTATCTATTTTTGGTGAAATATTGGTGAAGGTGGTAGCTTATCAGGTTCAACATCAAGTTACCTTAATCATTCTTGACTGCTCCAGGCGGTTTACCCCTTTGTTTGGCAGAAATTGGTTGGACATTTTCTACCCTACTTGGAGATCTAACTTTGGAAACAACTTGGGCATCAACACAATAGTCAAGGATGTTAAACAGAATTCAGAGCCAAAGCATGACACGGGTAACATAGAATCGGATATAAAATCTCGTTTTCCCAATGTTTTTGACGGTGATTTTTCTAATCCTATAACAGGATTTGAGGCTGACCTAGTCTTAAAAGAGGATAGACCCATATTTCGAAAAGCGTACGACGTGCCATTTAAATTGAGGGAACAGGTTGTTGCGCATCTGGATTCTCTTGAAAAACAGAATATTATTTCACCGATTCAGGTTAGTGAGTGGGCGTCCCCTATTGTTATTGTACCTAAAAAAGATAACGATATAAGAATGGTGATAGATTGTAAAGTCTCAATTAACAAACAAATAATTCCCAACACATATCCGCTACCGCTAGCACAAGATATATTTGCGTCATTAGCAGGTTGCAAATGGTTTTGTTGCCTTGATCTGGCGGGGGCGTACACCCAGCTTAAATTATCAGAACGATCAAAGAAATTTGTTGTAATCAATACAATAAAGGGACTTTACACTTATAATCGACTACCGCAGGGGGCTTCATCAAGTGCGGCCATATTTCAAAAAGTCATGGACCAAATTTTAATAGATTTGAAGCATATCCGTTGTTATTTGGATGATGTACTGATTGCGGGAGAAACCAAAGAGGAATGTTTGTCAAATTTGTATCTGGTACTTGGTAGATTGCAAAAAGCTAATTTGAAAGTAAATTTCAAAAAATGCAAATTTTTTGTCAATTCTCTAACTTATCTTGGACATTTAGTCACAGAAGAAGGACTTCTTCCATCTCCAGAGAAATTATTAACTATTGAAAGAGCCAAGATTGCTACAGACACTACGGAACTCAAAGCATTTTTAGGATTAATTAATTTCTACGGAAGATTTGTTCCACACTTGTCAGCTAAATTAAGTTGTTTATATGCCTTATTACGCAAAGATACAAAATTGGTTTGGAACGATAAATGTCAACAAGCGTTTAAGGAAAGTAAAACAGCCCTTCTAAATGCAAACTTTCTTGAATTTTACGATCCCGCTAAGCCTATTGTTGTCGTATCTGACGCTTGTAGCTATGGACTAGGGGGAGTCATAGCACATATTGTCGATGGGAAAGAAAAGCCCATTAGCTTTGCGTCCTTTTCTCTGAATACCGCACAAAAAACTTACCCCATTCTGCATTTAGAAGCATTGGCGCTTGTATGCACTGTGAAAAAGTTTCACAAATATCTCTTCGGTCAAAAGTTTACTATATATACAGATCACAAGCCTCTTTTGGGGATCTTTGGCAAAGATGGTAAACATCAGCTATGTGTGACAAGGTTACAAAGATATGTAATGGAAATGTCTATATGTGAATTTGACATACACTACAGACCTTCATCCAGAATGGGAAATGCAGATTTCTGCTCAAGGTTTCCGCTGGACGACAGCGTTCCCAAGAAACTAGATAGTGGCTGCATAAAAAGTATAAATTTCTTTAACGATTTCCCGTGGGACTACTTTTTGATTGCAAAAGAAAGCAAAAAAGACCTTTTTACTTCAAAAGTGATTGAATACATAGAAAGAGGCTGGCCTGTGAAAATAGATAAAGCATGGCACCACGTATTTTCGTTACGTTATGATCTGGAGGTAATTGAAGGTTGCATTCTATATCAAGATCGAGTATTTATCCCGGTTTCCCTTAGAAACGATATTTTGAAATTACTTCATGCGAACCACAATGGCGTTGTGAAAATGAAACAAACGGCTCGACGATCTATATTTTGGTTTGAATTAAACAAGGACATAGAACAATTTGTTAAGCATTGTGAACCATGTATAAAAATGTCTGTTATTCCTAAGCCAGTTTGTAGCACATCTTGGATTCCGACAAAGCGTCCATTTAGCCGCATCCACGCTGATTTCTTTTTCTTCGAATCCAAAACTTATTTGTTAGTCGTAGATAGTTTCACGAAATGGCTTGAAGTTGAAATAATGAGAAGGGGAACGGATGCAAATAAGGTTCTCAAGAAATTCACATCCATCTTCGCTAGATTTGGACTACCAGATGTACTGGTTACAGACGGGGGTCCACCTTTCAATTCGGGCCGTTTTATTACCTTCATGGAGCGTCAGGGGATAAAAGTTTTGAAAAGTCCTCCGTATAACCCTAGTAGCAACGGGCAGGCGGAGCGGATGGTAAGAGTAGTTACTTATTTTTTAGCTAATTATAGAAATACTTGTTCCGTATCTGATGAGAGGTTTCCATCAGAGAAATTGTTGAGCTTTAAGCCAAAGGGTTTAGTGGACCTTTTACACCCTAGACGAGGCTATAAAAATTCTCTCGATCTAGAAAAATCTTCAGGCAGAAATGTACCTGAAAGGAAGGAAAATAATTCAAAATTTATTAGTACGCCCTCTTATGATCCATTTCTCAATCTGACGCTAGGGGATAGAATTTGGTATAAAAATAATGACAAGCTTGCTGTTGAGAAATGGGTGGAGGCGAAATATGTCAAAAGAGTTTCAACTAATGTTTTTGAAATTTCTTTTGGCAGGCACAACTGCAATGCCCACCGGAATCAACTGAAGATTGTGGAGCCGCGACGGTCTAGGTCCACATTCCAAGTGTCGAAACAACGAGAAAAAAGGAGAAGAGAATCGGTAGACTTTGAGGAAGAATTCATGGGATTCCCAGACGAAGAAAACGCAGCCAAGAAGGACATCGAGTATAGACAACCGAAAGTTTCAAGAACTAGCCCGATTGAAACGCGAAGTTATTCGCGAAAAGATGATTAGGATGATTAGGAAAACCACAATCAACAGTCGTCCCAGTAGCGATGAATGCAACGGTGAGCTATCATTGGGTCCTGGGGAAGGCTACAGAAGGATCAGGAAGAATAATGTGAGGATGAAAGCAGTGTTGGCAGTTCGAGGAATCTTAAGTACAAAATAAAAATGTGAATTTATCGAATAATTTAGAAATGATTGAGAATTTACGATTGCTGATTATATAGAATAATGAAAAGTTTATTTTATTGTCGAATATTTGAAATTCTAAATTATTTAAGTAGAGGTTGTATATCTCGATCATAATAGCTTGTTCAGTGTTCATTTGTTTATTTAGATGTACCTTTAGTTTCGAAATGTATTACCAATGTATAATCTAAAGGAGGAAGGATTGTGATGATCGGGAAAATGATTAGAACCCTATCAGAGTTGCACTAAACGAAATGTGTGTATTGAGAGAAAGAGAACGATAAGTTGAGTTGATCGGTTTGGGTCGTATGAATAAACGTCGGCCGGAGTCGCTCTCTTGTGATTTGTATCTTAAACTGAGTGGACGTATTTATTTATACGGAAGAAATATACCCCTAGTGTTCGTACATTTCACTGGCCAACAGTTTTTCAGGCAGAAATAGCTGCAATAACAGATTGTTTAAATGTCTGCCTCAAAAGGAAATATGCTAACATCTGCATATTCTCAGACAGTCAAGTGGCCC
The DNA here is from genome assembly GCF_029784135.1 of Toxorhynchites rutilus septentrionalis. NCBI lineage: Eukaryota > Metazoa > Arthropoda > Insecta > Diptera > Culicidae > Toxorhynchites > Toxorhynchites rutilus. Next base: position 99,198,662 of record NC_073745.1, read on the forward strand.
TTTAAGCTGTAAATGTTTTTAAATGCTCTTCAAAATTTGTCTGGGAATGCATTTCCCTTTTACGGCAATTAAGTCAGCTGCGCTCAGTACAACTGTACTGGATTCCTGGCCATTGCGGTATAGAGGGCAACCCGGCGCAGAATTCAGCGTAAAACTGGGCGCAAAATCGGCGCTGACAACCAAACAGTTCATCTGTGTTTCGGAGCGTGCTCATTCGCCAGAGCGCATGTGTACACAAGGGGTGAGAGCTCAACTGGGTGCAAAAATCTTGTTGCGCATCAGCACTGGGTTGCATTCTGAAGACTGCGTATAAATAATCACTTTTCACCGACAAACTTAGGAGGAAATTTTCATTCGAATAAAAATATCTTTGTGAAATCTGTGAAAAAATTTGCATGGTGGGTTACGATTTCGAGTTTGAGTCACTGTATGTATTTCAGTAATAGTGCCAAATCAGAAAACAAGTCATGTTTTTTTATAAAATAGTTTTATCGTTGATAATTAGTTTTGCTCCGAACGGCTTTTGTTGGTTTACATTCGAATTGAATCGGAAACTCTCAAATTTTTATTTCGGTACGTTGTACATTACGGTTATCATAAAAATTAACGAAAACTGAAAGAAAACACATTTTCCTATCATGTAACCGTGCCGAAATACAATATTTAAATATCATTGCTAATCAGGTGAGCCTAAATCGGTCTCTCGAAATGTAAATACAACATTCGTTCTTCAGACAATGTGGATAGAGAAAATATTGCAATCTTAGCTCCACTGTATTATATTCAGTGAGTATAAACAAGCCATTCGCGATTTCAAATTACAGTATTTACAATTCATCAGTCGTCTAGCGACCAGACAGCAGCGAGGCTTTCGAAATTATCTTTCTCAATGCCGAGTGTTTAACACTAAACCTACCGATGTTTCGTGTATACCTATTCCTACCACAACGGGTCAAGTGACCCGTTATAAATAGTTAGTGAACAATTACTCGAATTATCAAGTTTTGTTGAGACACGTAACGTAGCACATTTCTCCTGTATATTTCGATATTTTGGGATAACAAATATTAGCAAAATATTGAAATTACAATTTTTGATACGCAAAATAGAACTGTAGGTTGGAATGGTTGCTGTTAGCTCGCTTGGATAATCAGCATTTTATAAATAACTCTTCAGTAAAAAGTTCCGGGGACCCTGAAAAGGTTTAATGGCTTGCGTGGTTTTGTAGAATCATTTCGAGAAGCAACGATTCTTTCTTGCCTTTGTAAGAACAATACACTAATTGGTCATATGTCGCAATTTGTTTCTTTATATCAATGCACGCATTGCACTGCGTATTTAATAAGATGCATCTTCCTTGCACCGTCATTCAACAAGCATCAAACACGCGTCTAACAGATGCACACTGTTGCAGCGATAAAAATGAAACATCGCGAGAATGACCGTTTATGAAAAATCGTTTCTCGACTCTCGGTCAAAAACGTCAAAGCTACAAGCTTGTTGCATCAGAACAGAGCCGATGCGCACGAGAGCATATACGAATGGCAACTAAAAGTATCGAAGGTGTGCTATTCACATGAACAGGAAATGAACAAGTTCTAAGTTTCGTGTAACGAAAACAAGCAACACACACAAAGCCAAACACTGATGGCTAGAAACGACCTATAAACATTTGCATCCTTCTCTTTTTTCGCCTGCTTTGCCATGGGTTGGATGGTAGTGTAATTGCAATGCCAGATGCACTTCAAGTGAAATATTCGCTAGCGTTCACAGCTCGAGGGGAAACATACAAACCACAACGAGCATAATAACGACCTTTGTTGTTTCGGGTACACAAAGATTGCGAGAATTCTCCTCAGAGGAGATGCAATACTTATACGCTAGCGACAGCTTACTTACTATGCATGGGTGGAGTTTACTTCGCAAATATTCTATTTTCGCTATGCCTCTTCGTTGTTTCTATTCTAGCGGCTGCATAATTTGCCGTTATTGACAGCACTATTCGGGAAAGCACACAAATGGACAGTACAAATGTATGGGGAAATGGGAATTCTTCCAATTTTCATCAATTTAAACCATGTACAGACTATGAGAATGTAATGTATAGCATATCAAACAAATCTTGGAAAAATTCCGATTCGATTGGTATGCAAATCGTTAAAATCCGTTCGCAGCAAAAATAGTTATTAACGCTAACTTTATTACATAAAAACGCGACCTGTGTTCTGATTTGGCACCCTTAATATAAGACGTAGTCCTACGTCAAAAATGTGTAATGCAATGGTTTTGTATCACAACCACTCATACAAATCATTCTGATATCATATAAAGGTTTGCAAAAGTTAAATGACCCGTTGTGGTAGTTAGGGCAGATTACATATATTTCTCAGTAAAAAAAATAACAAGAGAGGAGTAAACACTGAAAAACACATTCGATGTATGTTTTAGGAAAAGAAGTGTAGGCAAACGATGTTGGGACAATATCATTTGCAAGAAAATTTTGACTAAAAGTTGAAAAAGGGTCATTTGACTCCTCGTGGTAAGTTTAGTGTTAATTTACTTTTCCAAATTGGTTTCATTCGAGATAACAAGCGAATTAACTGATGAATTTTAAAGCCACTATAATTTAAAACATCATAATCATCATCATCATTCAAGTCGTCTTGCTTCAACTATCAGACAGCAATCTTTCTCAATGCTAATGTCACACTCAGCTCGATATTAAGTCAAAGTTTTGGTCGATTCTAAGGGTGGGTTTAGACCAGTGATATATTCATGTGAAGAAATATGATGAGATTTATAGAAATCGCATCAACCGTTTACACTAGCGTGAACTTCTATAATGAATATATTCATATTTTCGGTGAATTTATTCACCTAAAGTAGAACTGCATCCAACTTTAGTGATTTCTCACCAGTGAGAAATTCACAAGCGTTTACATATGCTGAATTTATTCAAGTTATATATACCTCGAATAAGTGTATCATATTTATTCTCACCCGTTTACACCTATTTTCACGTGAATAAATCCATCTATAGCTATAGATCTCCCTAATGTAAACCCGCCATAAGGAAGAATGAAACATAGATATCGCGCAGTATGGGGGAATTTTGTTCGAAGGAGGCACCGCATCGATTTGCATGTCGTCTGGTAAAGAGTGCCTCTGTATTCCTGCTTCTTAACATATCTGAATCTGCATTAAAATGTTAGTGTCATTTCTGAAACGCGAGCTTTTTGTTTGAAGATCAAAGTATTGAGCGTTAATATCTCTTTGTTGGTTGGGCAAACTGGTATGTTTAATCACTTCATTAGAGTGATAGAAAAGAAGCAAACAAAAAAATCTATAAAAAAGAATACGTGTATTGTTCTAAGTACAGGGGAACTTCGATATAACGTACACATTTTCAAAGTGTAAAGGAACAATTTTTTGAATATTTTTTTTTTCAAAGAACAATAAATTATCTGTGTGTTGATACTAAAATATATTTTGTATCTTTAACCAATCCGAAATTTGTGATTTCGGAGTCTAAATGAATCAAACTTTAATCAACATTACGAAGGGAAACATCATGAGAAAGGCTGGCTTAGTCCGCTAGTTGAATTTATTCATTAACTTTACCCAAACAGCAACACAATAATGTGAGATAAGTTACGTTTCTGAGTTCTTTATCATGCTTCGATATAAAGTACGATTCGATACAATGTACAATTTTGAAATGTATGTTATATCGAAATTACCCTATACGTATTTTGTTCAAGAATGAATCATGAAACAACCATTTTCAGCTGCGTCTACAAAAAAACGCAATTTTATTGGTGTAATGATGTAATTGTGAATTATAGAGGCTTCAAGCCTTCTCGGATGATTCGCTTCTTGCATTGAAAAAAAAACCAATTTGAAAAACTAAACTAAAGAACTCGGCCTTGAAAAATACTATTTAGGAAGCCTTGCTGCCGTGCGGTCGCTCGCTGGATGTCTGATAAATCATTAATGATTTATTTGTTATTTTATTCAATCGTTGATTCAATTTTCGAAATTTCAATTATTTTTTTCCGGGTTGAAAGTAAGACATTTTTCAACGTTGAGAGTTGTGTTCTCCGGTGGAATACTGAAGATAGAAATTTGTTTCTATACTATGGCTTTCACCTCTGACACCACTACACAATAGTTTCGGTTCGGATTTTCTGTTCTCGTTCGGCGTCTACTGAGATGCTTCGTTCTGCGTTGGAGATGTAATTTTGCTAAGGGATACTTTTTCCTCTCTCTATTATAGTGACTTTCAACACATTTCGGCTGGTTCGTCACTTTTACTTCCATTTTTGGAAGAATGTCGGGAGTGAAAATTGAACTCGTGATCTCTGCGTGAGACGTATGGAAGTTACTATTACGCCAGATTGCCTTCACTTCTAAGAGATACTGAGAAACAATTTGGATATTCAAGAAGATCAGTATTTCAGTTTCAGTGCAGCAAACAATCAACAGTATTTTTTTTCAGCCCGTGGCACCATGGTCTGAAAAAATTGTTTGTGGCCCCTATGAAAAAAAGATGGAGTACCGCTGTACTATACGCTTATCGCTTTTCATTGGTCGATTTGATAACTATTCTAAAGGTATCCCATCTATTGACGTTATAATGAAATATTGTGTGTGTGAACTAAAAGATAGGCCAGGCAAAAAACGTGTTTACGAAACGATATGTATTAAATACATGTAAAAATGTTATCAATTCAACAAAAAAAAACTAAAAGTATTGCCGAAAAATTGTTTCCAGATCGAGATACCGAATGTAGATCAAAATATAATACATTTATACCTCGATATAAGGCAACTTTTTTTTCTCGTTACGTTATATCGAGTTGCGCAAAAACTCATTTTCTATCACCCAGCAGTATTTATAAACCTTTCTTATGCCCATTTAAAATAATTTTCGTAGACAAACATGATCAATTTTAAGTAGAGGAAAAGATCTGAAAAAATTTAAGTGAAATTGGTATTAATTAGTGATGAAACGGATAGTAGTTTGACCGGATACCGGATAACATCGAGGCCTGGTAGCCGGATATCCGGCAGTCGGATATTGATTTTTATTTTCATTTGTGAATACGAAACTGGATCACACTGCATTTGAGCATGAGGCGAATAAAGGAATACATTTTAGAAGAAATAATCACATTTTACATAAAAATAATGAACTATGGATAAATTTCCCGTTTCCGTAGATATCCTTTAATAGAGATTCAAGTTTTCTACAAGTAATCTTCAACAGGGTTTTTTTCCTGATAAGGATTCAACTACTTAGGAGAAAATCTGAATTACTTAATTGTAACCTTTTTAGACCCGAGGATCGAGTCAGACTATTTAGGAGTTCTTGAAACGTAAACAGTCTTGCTGGCATATTTAATGGAGTACATAAAATATCTTGCGACGAATCTTCTGAGAGAAACAGTCTTCTAGGCCTGTAAATGAAACAAAAGAGACGAAACTGAAGAATCAAACCTCTTACACGAAACTCACGACACAACTTTCAGGACTATTTCAACTAAGTGGCAAATGAAAATAAGAGTAGCGTTCAGGAAAAAAATCCCGTTGCTAACGAAATCGACGAAATGTGAATCACGTTCGCGATCGATTCTGAATTTGGTGGTCATTAAAATCTAAGCAGTCAATCGAGGGCAAGGATTGCTAGAGTTTATCTTTCAGATCCCTGCAGTAGTATTACAGCGAAGACTGTTCTCTGAAGTTGGCCTGGTTTACGAAGCAAAGCGTAATCGGTTGTAATCATCAACTTCTGAAAATTTATTGTTTATTCATCATAATAATAACCACTGGGTAATTTTGAGTACTCTTCATAAATTAATATTATGAGTAAATATTAATTTAATTAAAAAAAATCTGGCATTTCAGTAATCAAACCTAATATTTAATTATGAATTAATGGTTTTGCTATGCTATGCTATGCTAGCTAGCTAATGAGTTATTTTGTTATGATTTATGCTGTTTTTTTATCTTTGCTTATTTTTGTCGGCCTATTTCCGCCACTTCAGTGTCAATCACCGACATCAGGGAGGCGACTACACCTGTTCCTAACTATCAGACTCAACAACTCATGAGCCGGGCCAACATCTTTTACTTTCCTTCCGAAAGAAGACGTAAACAGAGATTTTTCGCCTCAGAAAATCTCAACTACACCAGCTGGGAACCCAGAGCGATCGGATTGTGAGGCTGTTACGCTAACCACACAACCACTGGCGCCGCCCGTTATTTATGTTATGAGAAATCGTGGTTTTTTCCAACATCCATTATCCAGCCGCATAGCAAATATTGGCCGGATAGGCCGGATATTTATTTTATCTCTAGTATCAATGTTTGTTTTATAGTTTCTATGTTTGACTTATTTTATCTCCAAATGGAAATTCTTCTGAATTGTGTTATTGCAACATGCTCAAAGTTATACTAAAAGTTAAAAATATTCCATAATGATACCAAGTGGAAAGACCGCCCAAGAATATCAGGTTGAAGGCATATATATAATTTATACTTCAAAAACTATGTCTGTAATGTTTATTTTTACGTGTTAAAAAGTTACGTTATATCGAGGTTACCTTATATCGAGGTATGACTGTACTGTCGTAATTTGAGTTATTGAACATGTATCATTCGATGACATACATACCTTAAGCCAGATATTGCTAATTGTGCTCATATCGCCCCGTTTCCTAAAGAGTGTTTCCCCCTTTATACACTGTGTCAGCAGACCGGTAAAAAGTTCGGCCTTTTGCTTCACCTTCGCATACACATCGCCATCTCGGCCTGGAGCCGGAAGTATCACGATGACCAAATCCATTTGTTTCTTCTTCAAATCAGTCAAAATGTTGTCGAGGTCGCGAATGCAGGTTCTCATGTCTCGGGGCTCGGTAAAGTTGTCTCTCATCGAGAATGGCGATAGCAGGACACCCTGCTTCTGGGACATCTCGTAGATAGACCTTCCGAAACCCTCGATGGCATCGGGTTTTGTTCTGAAATCCAAATTCAAAACGGTCCACTTGAGCTGACGATTCGTAACGGCAGTGCTTGGCACGACGAAATTACAATTATCGGCCCGCCAGGTTCCTCTGAACGGTTTGATTCTCTTGTTATTACGGTAAACTATATCCGGTGGATCGATAATCCTGCCATCCACAACCTCGAATGCATTTCCTACATTCACACCGAATTCCTGGATAGTCGGTGCCTGATTGTAACCAATCTGGTTGAACAGGTTCATAATTTTCGCCTTTCTCGTAGCCGTGTCGGTGGCCGAGCGTCTGATGATCATCTGCGTGCACGAATCTGGATGCTTTTTGGTCAATGCTTGGCCACGAGGGACACTGCACAGTTCCATTGGCAGCATTATATTACGCACACGGCTTCCAACGTGCATAACCGGTAGATTCGGATATTGCAGACGTTTACCTTTCTTTTGGAAGTATTGTTCAATAGTTTGAACGGAGCCGTCCTCGAGCTTGAAGGTTTGCTGATTGGCTGGCTTCTTCAGCGAGTTATATTTGAATATTTTGTCCACACCATCCGGACCATTGTAGGACAATTCCATGCCCTTCAGATAATCGTGCACCTCTCTCTCCTGCCAATCGGCGAGCCTGTCTACGGTGTTCGATCTGGTTATGTTGCGAATAATATCAAGGATCTTACCACCCGATGGGAATGCCTTATGGGACACATCTATGTTCAGGAATGGTTTCGAGCCCAGTAGAGCCGATTGGAATAGCCCATACCATAGTTCGTGGTTTGCACCAATGTCTTCGGGCTTGTCGGGGACAGCATATATCGATTTCTTGAACTGCAATGAAAAAATCATAACAATGGATTAAAATATTTGAACTGCATGGAATGATGATATGCACAGCGTCCGTTAAACGGTGTTTATCACAGACAGACAGTAGTATGAATTATTCACGCAAATCGCTGATTACTGTAGAACTATCGTATCTTGGATTTGACCCCTCCCATCAAATTCTGCACAGTATCCTTCGTGTATTTCCTGGACGCTGCGACGTGATCAGGCCCGTCATTTACTTGCCAAAAAAGCATCTTTTGGACAAGTTTTCAAGTAGGACGACGTTTTTCATTTCTGTACCGGGATGTAACTTCAAAGTTTCGAAGACGAGAGCGTGTCCATTGGAGTGCAAGGTTTTGAACGCTAATAACACTTTGGCCGAGGACATAGTGAACGCGATGCAATGCGGGCACGGGCGCCGGCAAGCTCTTTAGTTCACGAATGCGGAAATCAAATGCAAACCTCCCTGACCTGACATAGTAAACGCGATGCGAACGCGATTCCAATGCGGCGAAACTCTGTGTGGAATGTTTTGCCGCGAACGAACGCAAGTGATGGTTGCCAGACGATTTCCATAAATATATTCACCATCAAACACATCGAACGAAAATAAAGATTGAGTTGTTAAATTATTATGTTCATTTATGTTTATGTACGATGCATTATATTACATTCTTCTAATTTACATAATGCATATTATGACAACCACCATATTTATTGCAATGAGTTATCACAAACAAGATATTACGTTAAGAACATTCCATTTACAATGTTCACATGAAAACGACCTTAAAGCACTTAAACACTTGAGAAACAGTAACCAAATGGCACTGAGAAAAAGTAACCAAATGGCACTGAGAAAAATGTTTCATGTTTCATGTACGTTCGGTTGAAGCTTTTTTGAAAAAAAAATTCACATGCATACAATTTATTACTAAATTAAATATCCCACAATTCAATTGTTTACAAAATGAAGACATGTTATCATATCTGGTACCTTTGTGCTGAGTTGTTTACATGTAGAATGGAGTGGATTGAAACATTAAAAAAACGCGCGATCTTAAGCGATCACTAATTCATAGCACGCGATGAGCTCCAATTAATCGCGTCGCATTGCATCGCACCGCACCGCGTTTACTATGTCCTCGGCCTTCGGCGATAGCAATAGCTGAAAACCTGCTTCGAAACATACTGTTGAGTTCACTATGAATATGAAGTGTCGGACAAAACATTACGAACATTACTGCTCAGACAAAAAAAGAAAGTGACAAAACATCGAGAAAAAATAATCCAATCAAGTGCGTCAATCTATTTGAAATTTTTAATTTGCATTGTTCGAAGAATTTTATAACATCTGTAGTTAAAACAATAGTCATTCATTAACACTAAACCTACCGATATTCTGTCCGACACTTCATATTCATAGTGAATTCAACAGTATGTTTCGAACATATGACTACCATGACCCATCTTTCAAATGTCATATACTTTGTAATGTAAAGCGAAACATATACTATTTAATACTGTAGCGTACCGCATACTTATCGATATTCCTAATGCGCTCGGTAAAATGAGCAAACCCATAAGCCGTTATGCGAATTAACGATGAAAAGTATCGGAAAATAAATAATAAATTAGGGTCATAACAATTAGTGATCTGGAAGCTAACACACGAATATTTATTCTCTAAATCTATATTCAAATTCCGAAGTGGGAAAATATAAAAAACACAATGTGGTAAGAATAAATATTGAAAAACACACTGATGTATTTTTTTAGAAAAGTAGTACAGGGTAACTTCGATATACGTTATATCGAAGCATAATAAAGAACTCTGCAACGTAGCTTATACTACTCTATTGTGTTGCTGTTTGAGTAAGGTTGATGAATAAAACCAATAAGAAAACGAAACCAACTTTTCTCATGATGTTTCCCTTCGTTCTGTTGATTGAAGTGTGATTCATTTAGAATCCGGAATCACAAAACAGTTGTATTTCGGGATTGGTTAAAGTTACAACACAAGCTTTAGTATCAAAATACAGATAATTTATTGTTCTTTCAGAAAAAAAATTTAAAAAATTATTTTTTTGGCCTTCGATAATGTGTACGTTATATCGAGGTAAAATGTACGTTATACCGAGTGACGTTATATCGAGGGTACGTTATAACGAGGGTACGTTATATCGAAGTTTCCTGTAAAGGTACATGACGATGCGATAATCTTGTTTATAAAGCCGTTTTGTCAAAATTTCAAAAGGGGTCATTTGACCCCGCCGTGGTAGGTTTGTGTTAAAAACGTGCGTTTTAAGCATACTTAACAGACAAAATGATGCGACAAAATTTAGGACCAGTTCCTCGTTCCGACTGTTTCGAGTATTGTTTCGATTGATTTAGAAGAAAATTGATCGTTTCTCGGTGGTGTTTTGTGTTTTTCGGATCCTGGTGAGTAATTATCATGCAAAAAAAAGTATGTGAGGTTTCAATTCTCGAAACATGGAAACACAGTGGATGGTCATCCGCACAATGCCCAAGACAGGCAGCAGCCAACGCGAAATCGCAGAGTACTTGAGTCAACCCAAAACCTTCGTGTTTAATGCCCTCCACGACCGCAAAAAAATCCGAAACGACTGGACGCCCAAGGAAAACGACCGCGAAGGATGACTCTTCCATAAAGCGAGCCTCCAAGAAAGATCCCTTCAAGGTATCCAAAAAGGTTCGGACGAACAGATCTGGTCCGTGAGTTCTTGGACAGTTTAGCGGCAGGTGGTGGAGCAGGGGCTAAGCGGTAAGAGCCCCCGGAAGGTCCAGATGCCGACGCCGAATCATCTGAAGGTGCGGTTGAAGTTCGTGAAAGACCACTTCGATTGGGTCAGACCGGAGAAGGAAAAGCAGTGGCAAAATATACTGTGGGAACATTATGGTGTGGGGGGTGCTTCTTCTGTTACGGGGTTGGTTCCCTGTACTGGGTAGAAAGATCATGGATCAGTACCTCTACGCCCAAATCTTAAGGGATGTTATGATGCCACACGCCGAGTGGGGTGCCCCTGAAATGGCAGTTCATGGAGGATAACGATTCGAAGTACAACGCCAAGACGTCAAAGAGTGGTTCCAGGACAACAAAGTCGACGTCATGGAGTGACCAGCGCTGTCACCGGACCTGAACCCTATAGAGAACCTATGGGAGATCATGAAAAGGTCGGTGTACACGGAGTTGTCGAAGAACAAGCAGCAACTGTGGGATAGTACCATAATAAAATCTGGTGACCGGAATAAATCGCCACAGTAAACAACTGCAACAGAAACAACCGCTTAGAAAAAGTGTAGTAGGCTAGAAATATTTGGCGCGGGAAAAACATCATGTGCCTCACATTTCTATTATAAATTTATTCTCTTGTTCTCGTTTTTCGAAATTTATTCTGAGGACAATGTAATGGGGACGAAGTCCCCATTTGGCGAGGATAAGGAATCGAGGCGGCCCATGCCGCCAAGATGACGCAATCCGAGTCCACCGCCGACCCGCCGTCGGAAGCGGCGGTGTCTCGCACGCAAACCTGGGATCCACTGATTGCCCGGTTAGTTTGAAACATAGGATACGATCCTTTAGCAATGTCCGACCGAGCTCTAGCGAGCGTCGGACGGTATACGTCTGCCCGGGGCGTTACGTTTGCCTGGGGCGATACGTTTGCCCGGTTAATTCTTGTTTTGAAATACAATACCGCGCCACAATATTTATAGCCTACTACACATTTTATAAGCGGTGGTTTCTGTTGCAGTCGTTTTCTGTGGCGATTTATTCCGGGAACCATAAAATCTGTGTTTTTGGTCTCAAAAAATCTTTTTATCTATGTTTTTTCTCAAAAAATTTGTATCGAAATCTGTATTAACCGTTTGTCTGCTCTCAGCCACCACAACAAAGAAGTATACTAATTATATATTTTATGCGACAATGTCTTTAATGTCTTGTGAACTTGTTCACGAACCAAAACGGTGCTACTATGAATAATAGATAACGGTACTCAGCATAAACAAAAGTAGTCATCCATGCTTGAGAAAAGGATTAATGAAAACTCCATATATTGCGGCACTCTGAAGATGTAAAGAGCATTGTTCTGTATGTTCCAATAGAACTTGAGCTTGAGCTTAGGTTGACTGTACAATTCGTAGCTGCTCGCCGTGATTGACCTGAACCAACCAAATTGCACAAAAAACACAGAGTGACGCTTGGGACTAACAAATCATTCTCGTTGTGCAATTTTCGGTGATTCGAGCTTTAAATGGTCAATAACGACGCCGGCCACGTCCTTACAATCACCAGGGGAAGGGAAGGAATGTTAGTATAATATTCGCCGCCCGAAGGTCAGAAGGGTCGCCTCTATAGCGTGGTTCCCTAGCGTTTATCATAGAAGGGATAGTTGTTAGTGGGTATGGTTAAGAAAAATCAGGATTCACTGCGGTAAGTGATGTGATTTTGTAAATGCGAACAATTGACTTCCGACAAAACAAAAATCCGAAAATCTCATGTGTTACAACACGTGGCAGAGATTATCTTTAGGTATCCTGAGAAGGAAAACCTGTAAAACTGATAAATTTTATATAATATATTACATTAATATATTCTAGTATTCATCGTATGTACTTTTCATGGCGTTGGCGTAGATTCAATAGTGGGAAACCTGACAAGATAACCGAGAAAACTCCTCCAAGGCCAACCGATCCGGCGATATGTTCCGTTAATCATCACAACTACTCTGAGCCTGATCACGAACATCACCTTATGATGAAAACGAGATGAAGTGTATATAACCATGCATATAAATCATCTCGCCCTCACCGCGAAACGACGCTCGTAATGAGGCACTCTCCAATGAAAACGATAATATTCATATTAATATCTTACAAAAACATATACACACACATTAGAAAAACTATTTCAAGTTAATTAAAAAATGTTCATGCCCTAGCCAAAACCGAGAGCCAAGGATAAATAGAAAATTCAATCAAAATATCATTCTCAACACAACAAAAATTCAATGGAAATAAAAATTTAAAAACGCTTGAGTAGTTTCCTCGTACCGAGCAATGCAATCTTCATTCGAATATTTGTTCAGTTTTAAACACTTATAATAACATGCAGTTCAGTAACTAATGCCAGTTTGAAAGGCCCGATTAGCAAAAAAAAACCGCGAATACAAAATCTCAGAAGTAAGTGACAAAAATGAGTGTAAATTATAGATTGTCTTCTGCGGTTTTGACAACGAGCTGCTATTCTCAATAACGCCTCTTCTCTCTCTCTCTCTCTCTCTCTCACGCTGGGGAGAAAGTATCTCTATCTATGATGCTAGCACCGCGAGCAACGTCTGCATTCGTATTGGAGAACAGAGCCCGACAAACATCAGCGAAAAAAATTAAATGAAAGTTAACAAGAACTTGTCTGTGTTGCTTAACGATGCCTCAATGGGACCGCTTCTTTTGTCGGTGATTATACCACTACAACTGAATACCGCTCCGAAATTTACGGATTATTACAAACACACACATTCTCTCTATGTACTATAGAGCGAGAGAAGGAAATACGACACAAGCAAAAAGGAGCATTAAATTCAACCTCTCACGAACCGAACCAAACCGAATTCAATTAAATTGAAGGTTTTCACCAACACATACGCGGATGAGCTAACTGGGTTGACTGGGCTATGGCTTCTTTCCCTACACAATTTGGTTTCGAAAACTTCGGATCTCAATAAATCTTTGTTTTTCGAAAGTCTTTCTTTTTTTGGCTTGAATCCAACTTTCTAAAAGAACGTCTATCTGAAAACGAAATCAATTGCGCACCTCCCTCTCTAGCTCACTACCTAGCACAAGATTAACGGAGCGATCGAAACACACGTTGTGATCCCCGATAATCGTTCGATTAATCGAATACTTCCTACGGAAATCGATTATTAATCAAACGAATACTGCGCAACCAATAATCGAAGCGAACGAATAATTTACGTCGATTAATCGATCCAAAAAAAACAAACGGCCGCTGCAGTTTTATCCTGAAAATCAAGGGATCTTTGACGATCCCCTAAACTCGTAAGCGAAACTCAATTCAGTCAATGCGAGTTGAGCTTCGTTTACGAGTTCAGGAGAGCGTACAAGATAATAATTGATTATCAGGCGGAATGAACACTTCTTTGATTCAAAATGGCTTTCTAGCAAATGAGAAATATTAGTCTAACTAATTATTTGTCTCAGTGTGACGATTAATCGATTAATCGATTATTTGATTCGAATCGTATCGAATAACAAACTGCTGAAAAGTATTCGATTAGCTGATGAACGATTAATATAAAAAATCGGGGATCACTAAACACACGTCTGTACGCTGTGACTGCCCGAATCGCTTCCTCCTGATGTAGTACAGGTATGCCAGGTTTGAAGACATTTCTTCATTTTGAAGACATTTGACCTACTTTGAAGACATTTGATTTGTGAAGACATTTTGAAGACAATATGAAATATGTGAAGACATTTCAGTATGATAGCATATGTGGGTTTTTGAGTGATATTATTTCCATGAAATTCTAACTATTGGCCGAAAATATCGTCAAAAGAAGTAGGGCTTTGTCTTTTGTTCGCTTTTTTATCATTGTCACTTGTTGACTTTTGTACTTAGTAATCAACGGAGACTTTTGTCTCGGGGTTATTAACTTGCTGTTTTCAAACTTTTTCAAGCAGAAAATCCACATGCATATAGAATGAATTAAACAACAAAGCGGCTTTTACTTCAAATTCTAGAGAACTTCCAGCGGTCTGAATGCATATTGCCCCTAGAAACATTAGTTCATTTGCGCTCAAAATTCGAATGATTGTGACATTGTATTTTTTTTTATTATTTTGGGCCTATATTATACAATAGATTAACCTTCTTTCAATCGGCCACTTCACACATCGACGGTTTTCCGGTTAAATATCGTTTCAATAATTAGTTTTGGATATGGTTCGAGTTACAACCAAAACTTCAACGCTAAAATGAACAATGGATTATCATTACTAAACTCATAAAATTTAGTTCGCAGTTACGCAATATATTCTATGTTCACATTTATCGAAATAAACATCAAAACCTAAAATTAAATAATTAAAAAAAAATGCGCTGTATAACAATACCAATTTAATTAAACATTGAATTAGCTATTAAACTTTGCTCAAAAGTTATGAATTTTAGATTCATCCGATACGATTGTGAAGACATTTGAAGACATTTTTCCGTACCATGTGAAGAAATTTGAAGACATTTTTTCGTACCATGCGAAGACATTTTAAAAAATCACCTGGTGGAATCCATGGCGAACCGGGTGGGTGAAGTGACACGTAACAAAGGTTACACGATCAAGTTCTAACCCTAGAGGCTTTTCACGGTATGAATTTTCTTGTTTTTATGTTTTTACCATGTTTTGTTTTAAATCGGTCTTAATTTTTGTCGCGTCGTTTTAGTTGTTAAGTATACCTAGAACGGATTTTTTAATAAATGACTATTGTTTCAACTACAAATGTTATAAATTTCTTCGAACAATGCAAATAAATTATTATAAATGGATTGAAGTTCTGGGTTTTCCTCATTTTTTCTCAAAGTTTTGTCACTTTCTTTTTTTTTTTGCTTGAGCAGTGGTCTTACTGTCCTGTCCGACACTGTAGCTAACTTCTTGAAATATGATTTGAGTCGATTTCACAGCGGTTTACTTATAATGCATGATGGGTCGACAGGCTAGCCTCTTTCAGTTTTTCTGTTCTGCTTTCGTATGGAATGCTAATTGTTTGCTTTCACTAGGTGTTTCTGTGATGCAATCCAAGAGCATCAGTTTCTATTCTGCGTTCTCATGGAGTGGTTATGAAAAATCTCGTGTATTATTTTCACGAGAACAAAAATTAATCATGTATCAAACATCTTCAATTGCTTTTAAAGGGTGTGTCACATCAAATTGCATCACGGAAAAAACGGTGTAGAAATTCGCCCAGTAGACCGATCCTTTTGAAAATGTTAGACAGTAAAATAAAAACTATTAAACAACTTTTGGCATTTTCTTGTCACTTTCTTTTTTTTTTTGCTTGAGCAGTGGTCTTACTGTCCTGTCCGACACTGTAGCTAACTTCTTGAAATATGATTTGAGTCGATTTCACAGCGGTTTACTTATAATGCATGATGGGTCGACAGGCTAGCCTCTTTCAGTTTTTCTGTTCTGCTTTCGTATGGAATGCTAATTGTTTGCTTTCACTAGGTGTTTCTGTGATGCAATCCAAGAGCATCAGTTTCTATTCTGCGTTCTCATGGAGTGGTTATGAAAAATCTCGTGTATTATTTTCACGAGAACAAAAATGAATCATGTATCAAACATCTTCAATTGCTTTTAAAGGGTGTGTCACATCAAATTGCATCACGGAAAAAACGGTGTAGAAATTCGCCCAGTAGAACGATCCTTTTGAAAATGTTAGACAGTAAAATAAAAACTATTAAACAACTTTTGGCATTTTCTTTTTATTCATACTTCGAGCCCAAGTCCGTATGCTCGCACCTTCCTCTTTACCCCGTCCATAAGGTTCTGTACAACGTCAGGTTGTAGTTTTTTTTGAACAGAAATCTATTTTCTCTTGAAGTCCGCCTCCGATTTGACAACTTTTGGGTTCTTCCGGAGGGCCTGCTTCATAATCGCCCAATATTTCTCAATTGGGCGAAGCTCCGGCGCGTTGGGCGGGTTCATTTCCTTTGGCACGAAGGTGACCCCGTTGGCTTCGTACCACTCCAACACGTCCTTTGAATAGTGGCACGAAGCGAGATCCGGCCAGAAGATGGTCGGGCCCTCGTGCTGCTTCAATAGTGGTAGTAAGCGCTTCTGTAGGCACTCCTTAAGGTAAACCTGCCCGTTTACCGTGCCGGTCATCACGAAGGGGGCGCTCCGCTTTCCGCAAGAGCAGATCGCTTGCCACACCATGTACTTTTTGGCAAACTTGGATAGTTTCTGCTTGCGAATCTCCTCCGGAACGCTGAATTTGTCCTCTGCGGAGAAGAACAACAGGCCCGGCAGCTGACGAAAGTCCGTATTGACGTAGGTTTCGTCGTCCATTACCAGGCAATGCGGCTTCGTCAGCATTTCGGTGTACAGCTTCCGGGCTCGCGTCTTCCCCACCATGTTTTGCCTTTCGTCGCGGTTAGGAGCCTTCTGAACCTTGTATGTACGCAGGCCCTCCCGCTGCTTGGTCCGCTGGATGAATGAACTTGACAAATTCAGCTTATTGGCGACATCCCGGACCGAACTTCTCGGATCACGTCTAAACTGCTTAACTACGCGCTTGTGATCTTTTTCACTGACGGAGCATCCATTTTTGCCGTTCTTCACCTTCCGGTCGATGGTTAGGTTCTCGAAGTATCGTTTTAGTACTCTGCTGACCGTGGATTGGACGATTCCCAGCATCTTACCGATGTCCCGATGTGACAACTCCGGATTCTCGGAATGAGTGCACAGGATTAATTCACGACGCTCTTTTTTGTTCGACATTTTTCCAAATTTACGAAAAATTGACAGTGAAGCATGGCCAACGTGATCTATACACTCTTATCTGATTATAAGCGAAAGCTGAAGATATAATTCCTAAAAATTAAATTTCTACAGCGTTTTTTCCGTGATGCAATTTGATGTGACACACCCTTTACAAAGCCACTCAACCCCATCGTTTCTTCTCAGGACCACCAACATGTTCGAAAGAGTTGAATTTAATGATAATAACAATTCCATACTTATACTCATCCACCAACACACTAAAAAAACTTCTAGCAATCCTTCAAAATATTCATTCATTGAGAATTGATTCAGATGCAGTTTCACACAAATGATTACCGAGCCAGCGGTACTCCTAAGTCTACCTTGCGATTATATCACAGATATATTCCACTTCGTGTAAGTCATCATCACAGAAGAATGACTGATCAGATTTGCATCGTGTATATATCGTTGAATTTTTTTTCGCCCAAATTAGAAAGATAGAAAAAATCGAAAAAATGACTGCATCTTATATATAAAACAGGGTTTTTCCACCGCAGCAGTCGTATCCGTACTCGACACACTCTCTCCAACTGACTTAGCGTAAAACTGAGGCCCCGGCAGCGTTCTGGAGTTCTCTTTGCCATATGTCTCATCGTCCATCAAAATGCAGTGGTTGGGACTATCCAGAATAAAGCTTATAAAGCTTCGTTTTAGCACGATGTTGCTGTTCTAGAGTTTCTGCTTTTTCATGGTTCCGAATTATGTCCATTCTCAATACGCTGAATCATTTTGATGTTCGCACCAAAGCCTTGGTATTATTCCGATATTGCTTCATTTCACTGAACTCGTGTAAATGAGTGTCGGGGTACGACCGTCTATGCGGATGGTAGTTGCTTAACGTACTGGGTATTGGGTGTCTCTCTTTCGAAGCCCGTGTTGGTTTGTTTAAATAATCACGAGTGTAATGTTGTACTGCATATATTAAAGCGCAAAATGAATTGTTGAAATAAGTGAACCCACCTAGTCAAGACGCTTATTGCTTAACTAAGGAACCACTCTTGTTTTTTTCTTTTCATGTCCTATTCCTACCATCCTGCACCTGTTCCTACGACACGTATCTCCCATCGTTTGCTACAACGTACCTCCACCTAATCTTGAGCTGGTCTATACGTCTCAGGTCTATACCCCTAGCAAAGAATGAATTTGACAAGCTGCTGAAATACTCCGTAAGGAAGTCCATGACCTCTTTCTTTCTTTCTTTGTTTTTAAGAGGCTTTAAACTTTGAAGTTCATTCGCCTCTACCATGACCTCCTTTGACCTCCTTTGAATCTTCGTACTTATAGTCCATAGATCTGAGTGAGTGATAATCTGTTTGGCTTGGATCGGGCGAGTACAGCGGATGCTCTAATACCTCAAATCCTGGAATTAGCGCCTTCGCTATTACCTCCTGTGTTCTATGCGGGGGCACATTATCGTGCAACAAAGGTATGGATTTCCTAGCAGCTGAGACATGGGATCTGTCTAAATACTTTGGCCTCTCTGCTAAGCTGCTCCTGATATCGAAACCAATCGACTGTCTCGCGTGCATCCAATAACATCCATTGGATCACGCCATCACTGTTCCAAAATACGCATAACATGAAGGAACGGTAATTGCCGAACTTTTTCGGTATGAGTCAGGTCGAAATTTTCGACTAATCACTGCTTACCAGAGTGCAAAGCAAGTTATCACGCTCGCTTCTCTCTAGCATAACATGAGACAGCTAAACCCGTCTTTTTAATATCATCGCGCCTGTCTTAAATGGTTGCGAAATACGTAACCAAGTGGATGAAGCGTTATAGTCGTAGTAGTTGAACACCAAAATTTTTTAGCCTAAGACCTCGTTGTTGACACAATATTTTCGAGAATCGTTCCGCATGTGAAATGGAACTTTTTTCCAACGAGAAGGATATAGCCCATTCGAGCGGGTTCAATCGTCAATTAAAAGTGCTTGCTTGGAATAACCGATGTTTCATAATGAGAAGAAAATTCACCGAATTCACTTTCTAAAATGACAAGCCCTGGCTGCCAGTCACTTTGTTAATAACCGAACTCACCTTCACGAATCTTGGATTGTTTTCGTACGCAGTCCGCAACACAACATCCAAACATTGGATGGCGGCCATCGGCTTAGCGAGATTTCCATTGTTCATATAACTGTAAATACAACGAATGTCGGGTTAAACATAACAGCAGCATTTCGACAATCCCACCTTTTAAGACAACTCAAGTCCACGACAGCGGCCAGCTTCATTACGACGGTAAATTTGCGATCCCGACCATCTTCGCGCACCGTAACTTCCTTCTGGTACTGGTCATCTTTCAATTTCCGGGCGGTGTAAGCGTTTTTGTTACCGTCAAAGGCGAACTTATTGCTCGGAAGCACATCGGCAGAGAATTTCGCGAATGCACCTCGCTGCCATTTGCGGGACGCAGCCGGCTTGATGTCGACATCGTAGTGATACGCGTTCGAAATCAATCTGTCTAGCAGCATTTGGATGTAGTTAACCTCTACCGTAATGGGCTTTCCGACTTTGCCAAATGCGTTGGCGCGCACAAGGACCGGCAGCAAATTAGAGGTACGTAGTTTCTCTTTATCAATCTTCATCCGATTGAAGTCTTCATCCACACGCTGTAGGGCGGCTGCATGCGTGGATGGTGAGGACGAATGGGATGATTGAGATGATGGTGTTCCTTCGCGGGTACTTGGTTGTGTCGTTTGAACATCCGATGCTTCCTCCTGCTGTTGTTGTTGCTGCTTCAGTTGTTGTCTTTGCCTGTAACGAGAATTGAGTTATATTTATGTTTTTTTTTAACTTTTTCGTACACCAAATTGAAAAATATTACAAGGAGCAAGACAAATTTGTTTTAATTCCAAAGCTCTGGGAGCTAGTATTTGAAGTTTTTTTTTGTGGAGCAGCGAAGCATCTGAAGGCAGTAGAGGAGGATTAAAAAAGAAACCCACACTTGAGAATGAGTTCTTCAAGTAGAGAAGTCTTGCGAATTCCGGGAAACATATATATTAGAGTGGCAGCGAAAATGGTCATGCCAAATTTCAAAAACCGACCATGTACATTTTGTTTATTGGCCAAAAAAATTATCTGTGTTTCAGCTCGATCGGACATAATTTAGGGGTGCCTCAAAGCGCTCAAAGTTTTGATTTTTTGATCCTCGTAAATCTTCCAAGGGGGGGATAACCATTATTCGTGAACTCGAAAAATCGTTGTCTTCGTTCCACGTGTCCTATGATGTTCTCCGCTACGCTGTTTATGGCTGTTTTAATAATGCTTCAAAAGTTCTCAAGTGTTTTTTTGTTTCCTTCAACAGTCCTCAAGAGGAGCTTCGTTAATTTGAACACATTCTCTTCACAGATTCAAATGACTCGGGTCGAAGGTTGTGCTGGCTAGTGACCAAATCAACAAGTCAACAAAAGGTTGGTTGTGCCGGCCAGTGACAATTCTATACAAGCTGACGATTGTACCGGCCAACAATCATTCTACCCTGAATCCCTCAAGTCAAAAGAGACGCACTACGCTGGATAAGGGGTACAAACTATGGGAGCGTTGCTGATTAATGGCCAGCTGCATCCCAATAGGAAGTACCTCATGTCGGCTTCACATACAGTGTAGAGTGATTGTAAAATTGCAATTATGAAAAACTCATTGTAATACTAACCTCGAATAATCGGTTACACATTACTAACGCCAAATGAGCCTTAATATATATTTTGGAAAAAAAACTGCGTTCACTAATAATGATTTTTGAGAACACAGGGATGCAGCTCAGGAAGATTTCCTTCAACTATCAATAAATTCTAGCTACAATTCCGACAGAGTTGGGTGAAACCGAAGATCAAACAGACTCAGAAGTTCCGATTAAGACCCTCGGATTTATCTGGGAATCCTTATTCGATTCCCTCTTTTACAAACCGCCAAAATTTCCTCTTCCCCCCTCCTTTTGGTGATTTTTCGGTTTTCTAAAATTTTAACTTTGACGGTTGTGCGACACTAGTAAATGAAGTCCCATTGAGCTGATATTTTGCAGAGGGGAGTTTTGACGTAGGATTACGTCTTTCGGGAACATATTGGAGTACAAATTGTAAAACGAATATCGATCGCATCGTGAAAAATGTCCAATTTCAAACGCTAATTGCTCAGTCATTTCATGACGGATTGAAGAGATTTTTACATCAACACATTGCGGCACTCTATAAAAATTTTTCACCTTGAATAAAATAATTTATATCATGAAATTAACTATCGAACAATTGAAAAATCTCAACCCCTATCCAAACGGTACTGATAGGTCGAAATTGACGTCATTTCTTTTTCGCCTGCTTCGCTTCTTTCGTTCCCCGATATGTCAAATATTTGCATGGCGAGCGAGTGGCGGGCGCCTATTTTTCACATACCAACTGATATAAAAGGACGGTAGCATTTTTGGATTTCTCATTCTCGTTCAACGCTCAGATCGGCAAACACCTGGGCTTCTAGTGTAAAGTGCTCTACAAATCAACCAACACCGTACGGTGCGGCAAAGGAGAGGAAGCTATCGGCAACCAACGATGGATGCGGTGCGGTGGTGGTGCCAATCAAACCCTCGCAAATCGACGCACAGAAGCCGACGGCGCCAAAGTCATGGAAAGCATCAGCGAATCCGTAAAAGCTACCGCTCCCAAAACTAAACGGCTACATCCGACTGAAACGCAGCAGATTCCGTACAACCCATTGAACCATTGCAGTCCTTCTCAGGACTATCAGTTTGTTTTGAAACAAAAGAGTTTATTTTACTGTTTTCCACTTACCACAAAAACTATATAAAACCGATCAAAAATACTGTTTATTTTTACATTTTCTACTAACAACTAACATGTAACGTATCACGTCAAAAACATACGTTTCATCAACCACCTTTTTTAATGGATTTGGCAAAAGAAGCGAAGGACATATGCATGCATGTATATAACGGAACGCTCCAGTCATACACAGCCCGTAGGGACGAATGGTCTTTGGGTTAAAGTCCCTTCAAAAACAAGAACGAACGATACACAGCCCGTATCAGACAAATGCATGAAGGAATTCTATAAAATAATATTTTTGTGGTACCTTTGCACCAACTACACGGGCGAGTAGCACCATAGTTGCAAAAAATGTCGAAGTTCGTGACATCTGGTAGCAATATTTTTCTTCTTTTGAATTATAGAGACTTTAAACTTTACGTTCATTCGTCTCTAGCCCTGAGAAGGGCCCTTGCGAAGAAAACTAGTTCTTACTCTTTCTCGACCTACCTTTAGAAAGACATTTTCATTGTCGCTCAGCACTAAGCAAACGAGTCTGCTTTCGGCGGCACCAAGCGACGCCATGAGCAATATTCATTTAGGGAGGCAGATTAATCTCCTATCGAACTAGCAGGCCCGAAGGCAGTTTTGAATTGATAAAATTTATATGTATTTATTTTTTGACGTAGGATTACGTCTTTCGGGAACATATTGGGGTACACATCGTGAAAATTGTCCAATTTCAAACGCTTATTGCTCAGTCATTTCATGATCGATTGATGAGATTTTTGCGTCAATCAATTTCGGCACTCCATAACAATTTTTTACATTGAATCAAATAATATATGTCATGAAACTAACTATCGAATAATTGGAAAATCTCAACCCCTATCCTAACGGAAATACGGCTCATGTACTTATAATTATTGGTCAGTTATTTTTTGATGGATTTACGAGATATTTGCATCAATCGATCTGAGCACTCCATAACAATTCATCACATTTTATAAAATAATATATCATATGAAACTAACTAGCCAACAATCAAAAAATCTCCAAACGGAAATACCTCGTTCTGATCGGTCGAAATTGAAGATACGGAGAAATCGGTACATCAAAGTAGAGGGAACTTTTGTTCCCACCAAAGTGTATTCCCTAACAGAGATTTCTAATCCAAGGTGTCTAGGGGAAATCATCATGTAAATACCCTCGTGGTCGATAGTTTAACTAACGATGCGCTCAAATGGATAGTGCTCATTGTAACTAGCGTGGACAGTGCTGATTGCATACGTGCTGGCGAATAAGTAGGGAACGATGAATGAGTGTTTTTTTATTTTCGTTCCAATAAGAATCTTTCGATGGATTAATTAAAGAATGATATTTCAATGAATAGAACTTATGTTCGATAAAATTTAAATTTGGAACTTTTATGTTGGTTGCTTCGTGAAATTTCATATCAATGTCCGATATCAATTTCCAATTGGAATTCGCAGTGAGGTATGTAGCATCGTGTTCCGTTGGCTTCAAAGCGAAAATGGAAATGGGTTGAGTAAACACTCAGAAAGTAAAAATTATAAGTGAAATTGCCTTTTCCATTTCATATATAATTTTTCTATAATAAAATAACACTTTTTATTCTGATGAGAAAACTTGATAATTGTGTTCGATAATGATAATTGTCTTATATAACATTGATGAGTTTTTTTTCTTTATTTCATCCATAAATAACACAGGAGCCAGCTCGTCCAGGGCCACAGAGGGCGGCTTTCATCATATCTCATTCCACTCAGGCATCTTCTATCGTGATACCATCAAATGACTAATCACCATCTTTTTATCATTATCAATCGGTTATGGACATTGGTGGAGTGAACAAACAATTCCTAACAACCAGACAAAACTTTCCAGGGCCACCAAATCACTATCGAAGAGTTTAACAATGTAATTCTTCAAACATATACAAAATTAGCATGTAACCGATAAATTGACGGAATCCTACGTAAACTATGCGGTCGTGTCTCGGACACAACCCTCCTGTGACTTTTTCGTGGGAATCAACATTTCAATCAATCAAGTCCCGTTTGAAAATTCAAAGGTCACGTTTTCCCATACATCCATTAACATTGGCACTCTAACGACCAGTGATGCCCGTAAAACAAAAATTCCGCCACATTAGAAAAAAAAGGCTTCAAGATATAACTATTTCCGTACGATTAACATCAAAACGTTCAACATTTTTTGTAAATGCAGGTGCAACTCGATAAATTATCCGAGAGGAACGCGTGTTTTCAGCAGGTCGAAAGATGCATGCATTGATGCTAGTCGTTATGCCTAACTCACCACAGCAATAAAAACCTCAACGGACTATCGATTTGCCAGGACTGAAGATGAACCAACGATTCGATCCAGAGTTACAATGACGTGGTCTTTGAATAATCACCCTCAACCGATTGCTAGTTGGACTAAGAAGCTTCAAGAGCTTGTGGGGACATGGATTAAATTATTGTTAACTGTTTCACAAGTGGAAACGCGTTGAGCAACAGAGGGCGGTAACCCCAAAAAAGCCTAAGACCCAGGTTGTACGAAGAACCCTGCCCTTCCTTAGAACGAGAACCGAGAACGAAATGATAAAATATGTACAACTTACTTGAAAGATAGTTTTCCTTGTTGTGGCTGTTGCTGCTGCTGTTGTTGTTGCTGCTGTGGCTGCTGCTTTTGTCTAGAATTATTTAAAAAAACATCCATGAGAAATCATAAACACAATAACATATTGCACAATCATAAACACAACATATTGCGAAATGGTTACAGTAAACAGTCCCAGACTGACGAAAATCGACAGTCTGGGACTGGGCCTGAGTGGCAATGAAAGTATGAAAAAAAAAATCTTCGAATTTAACTCTTCGTGGTCGTTTGTCTGCTCTCAGCCACCATACCTTTTTTACCGTTCTGGTCGTTTGTCTGCTCTCAACCACCACAGCAAGAAACCATGCTAATCTTATATTTTACTCAACCAAGTATCAGTTTATGCTATTCCTAAGCGAAACTTGATGTCGAGTGAACCTGTTCACGAATCAATACGGTGCTCTTATGGATAATAGATAACGGTACACAAGACAACGCACAGTTCGCACATAAAAAAAATAAAAAAAATAAATTTATGTCACTACTACAAACAAACATATGCTAGAGAGAAGCAGAGAAATACAAATATCGCCGGCGTGAAGTGTTTTCGTTTGCACGCCACACGTCAAAACCACTCTCACGACACGTCAGCCTGGTGTGAACACATCGGTAAGAACACACATGATTAATCGTAAGCGTCACACGCCCCGCCCAAGCCACGCTGACGCCCCGCTGCGAAACTTGATGTTATCTATTATCCATGAGAACAAGCCTAATTGCATCGATGGTAAAAATGTATGTGTTTTCATTCAACAGATAATAAAAATAAAATCATGTATTGAGAATACTTATATAATTTACTCTTGGAGACTGTTTCCAAAGTTTCAAATTCAAATTATTAAATATAATTATTATGAAATATAATTTTTATATAAAGACATCACATTAAAATACATTGTTAAATTAATATATTGTTAACATATAGTTCACAAAAAATTATAGGAGGTTTTGTGTCCAAGATACGACCGCATTGTTGACGTAGAACTACACTGTTATTTTATATAAGTCGCTTGTTCATACCTTCGGATATTATTCTATAATGTTGTGAAATTTTAGAAACAACTGCTTCGTAGAATAATCTCTGAAATGAATTTTTCATTGTATTTCATCAGTTTTTTTTTTCCAAAATATATATTTTTATCAAGGCTCATATGGCGTTAGCCTTTGTAGAATCAGTTGACGATAATTGATTGATGATTCATTCATGCCCTCGCAAAACAATATACTAGATGATCGTATGTCGCAATTTATTTCACACCTTGAACGCTATTCCGGTGGCCTTTTTCGCAATTGAAATAGACTCGATTATATACATGTTGCACCAGCACCAGCACCATTATTCCACATCTCATAATTACATCAATATATCTTTGGCAACGCATGGAAACAACAACAATGACAACACTTGCAAGTATCAAATATCATGCTACATGTTATTTAGTATTGCCTCAAAGGAATCGCACCTCTAGGCAT
This sequence comes from Toxorhynchites rutilus septentrionalis, assembly GCF_029784135.1. NCBI lineage: Eukaryota > Metazoa > Arthropoda > Insecta > Diptera > Culicidae > Toxorhynchites > Toxorhynchites rutilus. Next base: position 99,224,999 of record NC_073745.1, read on the forward strand.
CGTTCGTACAACGTAAACCAAGCGCCAAACAAGCGTTCGCCATAGCATGCATACAGAGCCATACATTGGTGGCTTGAAACTACTAGGAATATAAATACTTCTCATCATTTTACGCTATTCTCAAAAGAAACGCTTCTGTTAATATTACTGGCATCGAAAAAAGTTGCATTACTTTCTCATGCTCGAGAGAAGCGCAGCTGTCACCCTTAGTGGAGGAAGTTTTGCTACTGGCAAGCGAAACCTAATCACATGCAAAATTCCAGAACGTCATTCACATTTTGGTGACTAAACAAGTGAAATGAACTCTTTTTGTTAATAACAACCTTTTCGAGCAGTAGCAGTGGTAATGCTTCATTATGGTCAATATTAGCGCAAATGTAATCCTAAATAACTTATAACATTCCAGTAAGACATTCAAGATGCTTGTTATTCCCCAAATAATTTTTTGGCGCACAACCTTAACGCTTGCTTCGCCATAACGTCAGTTTTATGCATTGATGCATTCTCAAAGGCACCAACGAAACCCTTATGATGACGGAAAACAAACTATGTTAACTGCTTGGAAAAAAGACGGAATTATGCCACACAGCTTGTATTCTGCTGAAACACCCATCAATGCGAATTCGCTGATGAGTTTGTCAAGAGCGACCGCCTTCACCACCAGCGGGGGGAGCTTGATTTTGGTTGCTGCCTGGGTAACGGCGTTTACATTTTCGACCGACGCGCCGAAATCGCCTACTCCGCTGTTATTCGATGCGGTGTCCCACTCGCTAGGGCTCGGTTCAGTGCGAGCGCTTTTCAATGCACATTGCGTGCGTCATTAGCTTGCCTCGAAATTTTATTGCCTCTGGCAATGCGTTCGTTTTTTGCAGGGCTCGAGCCTGCATTCCTCTTCTTCTTACTCATCACACACTACGCGAAGCGTCCAATTTATAACGCGAAAAACAGAAAAACAGAAACAGTAAAACCAAACGACGATATCCAAGTTGGATTACCACTGGTGGGGTCCAATCTTAGATCGAAGCGCAGCGAAAGCAAAGTGAACTGGATTGCTCAACAGTCCGATGCCGAATGAAAGTTTGTCTCAGCGAGATCCACTGTTTATACTCTAGGCAAGTATTCCCCTTCATTCTTCTACTTTTTCTTTGCTCACGGAGACTTTGAATCCTACGATTTCCCCTGCGTCGATCGTCGATAAGTTGCTCGTTATTGACAGCTCTGTTCGGGAAAGCACACAAATGGATAGAACAAATGAATGGGAAAATGGAAACGCTTAAAGTTTACATGAATTTTGACCATTTACAAACCAAGGGATTCTAATGTTTGGCACATTAAACAAATCTTACGGAATTTCCGATTCCTTTAGTATGTTCAGCGCCAAAATCCGTTCGCGTCAAAAATAGTTATTAACGTTAACTTTATTTCATAAAAACGTGACCTGTTTTCTGATTTGGCACCCTTAATGAAAGACGTAGTTCTACGTCAAAAAAACAAATTGAGAACTGTCAGGAGTAAAAACTCATAAGAGAAAAATATCGCGAATGTGTAGTCACGCGTAGTGATCCCAGATTTTTTAAATTAATCGTTCATCAGCTAATCGAATACTTTTCAGCAGTTTGTTATTCGATACGATTAATCGCCCCAAATAATCGATTCATCGTCACACTGAGAGAAATAGTTAGACAAATATTTCTCATTTACTAGCCATCTGGAATCAAAAAGTGTTCATTCTGCCAGAAAATCTAAATTTGCGTTGACGACATTGAGTTTCGTTTACGAATTTAGGGGAGCGTCAACGATAATGATTGATTTTCAGGATAAAACTGCAGCAGCCGTACTTTTTTTTTCTCTGGGTTTGGATCGATTAAACGACGTAAATTATTCGTTCGCTTCGATTATTGGTTGTGCAGTATTTGTTCGAATAATAATCGATTTCTGTAGGAGGTATTCGAATAATCGAATCATAGTCGATTATCGTGGTTCACTAGTCACGCGCCGAGTTGTTTATTTAAATATATGTATATAATTGAATTTGAATTTGCCATTTTTATTCGGTCTTCGTGTCCGCCCGAATCTATCCACCACATTGGGGACCCCGACCTAAATAATCGCGCAAAAATCCGGTCGATACTAGCGCGTTTTGTACGTACAAATTTTTGCGTTAATACCGCCTTTTGATTTTCCTACCCGACTTGTGCTTCGCCCAAGCCGAAGCTCAGTTCAAAGTGGATCAAATCCGCCCGAAAATAACAAATATCAAGCAATTGAGACGAGATTGTCGGCACCCGGATGCAGGATCTGGTTGCTGGGCTAAATGGGGACGATGGACTCATGAAAATGTTGTTCCTGCAGCGTCTTCCGGCAAACGTAAGGACCGTATTGACGATTCACGATGGCACGCTTGCTAAATTGGCCGAAATGGCTGATAGGATGGTTGATTCTTCCGGCTCACACGCAACAGCAACTACATTGCAAGCGCCATATCTGGCACAGGAGGAACTCGGTGAACAAATCGCTTACCTCACAGCAGAAATTCGAAAGCTCAAAGGGCTAGGTAAAAGCAGAAACATTCGAAGCAGATCGTCGTCACGGGTGCATCAGAATTTCGACGATTCAATCTGCTGGTGCCACAAGAAGTACGATACAAATGCTCACCAGTGCCGCGAGCCGTGTGTTTTTAAAGATAAGCCAAAAACTAAGCAGTCGCTCATCTGTCACGGCGGAGGTGGGCGCTAGTAAGCGAAGCCGTCGCTTAACCGTTTTCGATAGCACTAATAATATTCGATACCGGATCGGATGTTTCGATCCTACCTGTTTCTACTGCGCGCTGCAAATAGTACGAACATCCCGGCTTTCGACTAAAGACCACAGGCGGGGTGGTGTTGAAAACGTCCCTTCACGTTGTTACAACAATCAACTATGATCATACATTTCGGCCTTTGCTTGAAGAATTTCAAATCATAACACGTCCATCGATGTTACACACAGAAGTTCGCCATAATGTTACGCACCATATTATGACTTAAGGACGCCCGACCGCTTGTGAAGTACGTAGGATGTCGCCAGATAAGCTGTTATTCGCTGAACAGGAATTTCAAACGATGATGGATCTGGGCATTTGACGTCGCTCCAGTAGCTCATGGGCTAGCCCGTTACATTGCGTGCCCAAGAAATCTGGACAACTGCGCTTCGTCGGCGATTATCGCAAGTCGAATAACATGACAGTCCCAGATCGTTATCCTGTTCCACACGTCCACGATCTACTGAACTCCACTAGACTCCACGGTATGTCAATATTCAGTACTATTGACCTTGAACGGGCTTACCATCAGATACCCGAAGAGGAAGAAGATATATCAAAAATGGTAATAAACCTACCTAAATGTAAATTTGCGAAATCAGAAGTCGAATTCATCGGCTACCTCGTCGGGAAGGATGGTGTAAAACCGTTACCCAGCAGGGTGGCTGGATTGGATCTGTATTAAATTTTACTCGACCAATGACGATTAAGGACCTTCGGCGATTTCTCGCACTTGTAAATGGATACAAGCGGTTGTCCGTCAAGATTCTAGAAAAAATCACGGAAAATCAGCCGGAGAAGTTCTGCAACAAATGGTCGATGGGACATGGCAGCCGCTAGGCTTCTTATACGGAGAAATTTTCATCGAGTCATCGTAATTATTCTACTTTTGAACGGGAGTTGATAGCCATGAAAATGGCCGTCAGATGTTTTAGACAAGTATTGGAGGGGCGCCGATTTACGATATTAACCGATCATAATCCTTTAACGCATGTCACGACTTCGAATTCTGCTTGTCGTCTACCCCACGAAGAGAGAGCGTTGCTATACATTTCTCAGTTTACCCCCGATATCAAACACATTAGTGGGATGCACAACATGGTTGCTGATACGTTGTCTAGAGTTGATACCATCAGTTCTCCTTCGCTGATTGATTATCGAACCATTGCACTGGACCAAGATACCGATGCAGAGCTACAGAGGTTACTCACATCGACTAGTTCTTCGTTAAATCTGGAACAAGTTACCTTGCAGTCATGTTCAAAACCCATACACTGTGATGTCTCTGTAAATGGCTCCGTTCGTCCAAATGTTCCAAAGCCAAATCGTCGCCTGATTATGAAGCACTTCCATAACATTACCCATCCTGGCATACGATCCCGAGTTGCCCGAGTTTCTATCAAGAAGATTCGTATGGCCAAAAAACAACAAAGATGTCGCCGAGTTCGTGAGGAATTGTGTAGCATGCCAGAAATCAAAAGTTCAACGTCACATAACTGCGCCGTTTGGCTTGCCTAAGTGTCGCTTCAATAATATCCACATTGATTTAGTGGGCCCATTATCACCATCTAAGGCCACGTTTACCTGCTTACCATTGTAAATCGATTTACCAGATGGCCCGAAGCAATTCCACTGGTGGACATGACAGCACTCTACTCTCAGTGGATCTCGCGATTTGGCTGCCCTGAATTCATATCAACGGATCAAGGCCGCCAATTCGAGTCGGAATTATTTAGCGAATTGACGTCTATACTTGGAACAAATCATACTCGAACAAACACGTACCACCCACAAGCAAATGGGATGGTCGAACGCTTCCACCGTAAACTGAAGGAAGTAGTCATGTGTGTAGACGCAAAGAAATGGTTCCTCCGTCTTCCTTCGATTCTACTGGATTTGAGAACCACATTCAAAGAGAACTTAAACTGCTTTGAATGTAAATCGTGCAGAATTTACGTCTGACCTTCGTTGTGTTCTTCTTCTTCAATGGCACTAACGTTCCTAGAGGAACTTCGCCGTCTCAACGTAGTATTACTTCCGTCATTTTTATTAGTACTTAGTTGAGATCTCTATGCCAAATAACACGCCTTGAATGCATTCTGAGTGGCAAGCTCTAGAATACGCGTGATCACAGTGCAAGTCGGAGGAAATTTCTTTGACGAAAAATTCCGCCGACCAGAACGGGAATCGAACCCGAACACCCGGCATGTTAGTTATGACGCTAACCACTCGGCCAAGGGAGCACTCGTTGTGTTATGGATCAGATTAGACCGGTAGAAACTAAACATCACGCAAAAGAAGAAAAAAATCGTGAGCAAGAATTTGAAGGATTGTACACATTTTTTCATTAGTTACGACGGTGTAAAAAATCGTACCAGAGGCCATATGATGGACCCTATCCTGTCAACCGATCGTACAGACAAGTACATGGACGTTATGATCAACCAGAAGCAGCAAGGATATCTATAGACCGGATCAAGCTTGCATACACTACAATCGACATTCCGTCCGATAGTTCCGGAACTAGCAAAACTATAGCTACCTCAACGGGCCACCGAGTTAGGGGTAACTGGGGGGAGCCTGTGGAGATTGGCACACCCCTGGTTGCCACTTACACCTACACAGAGAGAACTGTCAGGAGTAAAAACTCACAAGAGAAAAGTAACGCGAACGTGTAGTCACGTGTCGAGTTGTTTATTTAAATATATATAATTCAAAAAGTTAAATTTGCCATTTTTGTTTGGTTTTCGTGTCCGCCTGAATCTGTCCACCACAGAGATAACACCAGATCTCGACGTTTTATGCATTTTGAAGTCATTTGGCATCGAACATTTTTTTTCGATTTTCATAACTTCATGTACTCGCCCATCGGGAGATCTTCGAGGCTCAAGAAATCAAGATTTTGAGCGTTTTGAGGCACCCCTAAATCATGTCCGATTGAGCTGAAATTTTGCACAGGTCATTTTTTGGGGCCAATAAACAAAATGCAGGTGGTCGGTTCTTTAATTTTTTATGATTATTGACGTAGGACTACGTCTTTCATTTCTATACCGGGGTGTAAAATCAAAGGTTCGAAAGTGTTACGTCAGAGACCGAGATTTTGAGCGTTAATAGCTCCTAAACAGCTGAGCGAAATGGTATGATAAACCCTTCATTCGAAAGATAAGATGTCTACGCATTATATACTTGTTACCTCTTGATCCAAAAACTTGTTTCAATAGCTTCAAAATTGCTTTCAAAACGGAATATTGAAATCATCAATCAGTATATAAGCGAGCGCTAGGAAATCAACTCAGTTGCTTAGAGGCGAATGAACTGAAAAGTTTAAAGCCTCTTAAATCCAACATCATCATCATCAACTCAGTTATAATTGAGCAGCGATTGGTGCATGTTGTCGCTGTTAGGGTGAAGTTAACTTCGTTCATCATGAAAGCGCTGATGAACGGTGTCACCAAGAGCCTGTTTATGCACTTTAGGCCAGAAGGGAGGTGGCATCAGGAGGAATGTGATGCCACTGAAAAAGCGACCAAGGAAGTACCAGCATCGAAGAACGGTTCCGCTTGAGTCATCGGAGCAGCCGCCACACACACACACATACACGTGCGCAATTCTTTTCGTTTGGTTGTTATCCAGCATCGAGAAGATTCCGGAAAGATGTTATCATTGCTGAAAAATAATCTGCCAGTTCCCCTTGGAATGAAAATTACATTCAAGCGAAAGAGTTTATTTTAATGTTTTCTATCCCTATAATACTGCGACCAAATACATTTGGTTTTGTGATTTTTCAATCAAGTGCAATTATTCTTCCCCATCAGTAGAACATTTTCGTATCCAATATTGGATGCATAAAACATTGTGCTTCCAACGTAACGTTCTCGTTTCCGAAGTCTCCCAAATATTCATTTATTCATTCATTCAGAATGGATTCAGATTCAACTTCAAAAGAATGATCACTATATCAACGATAGTCTTACGTCAACCTTCCGGTTATACCACAGATATAACCTACTTCCTTTTTCTATCGATATCGATAGCGCATGATGGGTGCAATTGCTTCGTATGAGCACATGATGGACACAGTGAATGCCATGTATAGCAACCTGCGCATGATGTAGTATCTCTTCTGTGTGGAAAGCATTAAGGTGATGATGAATATGCTATCCAGCATGGTAACAGGCGCACTTAGAAGGCGATTGAGGGTAACAACATTTGAAACAACCTCAAAATTGCAGGACAATGACGTTTAGTCGCAGAAACTTTTACCGTTCGTTCAATTATAAGCCCTTATAAGCCCGAATAGTGTGAATTGGTTTATGAAAAAGATAAACTCGACTTACTCATGAGTCTGTTTGCCGCCTTGCTGAGTGGGATGTTGTTGTGGAGGCTGTTGCTGTTGTTGCGGTGGACCCCGTTGTTGTTGTTGTTGTTGTTGTTGTTGTGGGGGCTGCTGTTGTTGGGGAGGGCCCCATTGTGGTTGTTTTGGAGGATGCTGCCGTTGTTGCGGTGGAACCCATTGTTGTTGTTGTTGTGGGGGCTGCTGTTGTTGTGGAGTAGCCCATTGTGGTTGTTGTGGAGGCTGCTGCTGTTGTGGAGGACCCCGTTGTTGATGTTGCTGTGGATGCTGCGGTTGCCTTTGTTGTTGTTGAGAGTGCTGCAGTTGCTGTTGCGGGTCCTGCTGTTGTGTCTGTTGCTTTTTTCTAAAAATAAATTAACATGTGTAAGCGGGGTTGTTTACAGTCGGGCGGCACGATAATTATCAATGTTTCAATACGAACAATGTTTTGAAATACGAATGAAGCGGGTGTGGATTTCGTTTTATCTCTCTTCAGGTACTGTGAATGGGGAAAATGATTTCCTCATGCAGAATTGCGACAAACGCTTTTGTACAGTGTCGGACGAAACACTATCACTGCTCAAGCAAAACAAGAAAATTAATTGTTTCACGGTGGTATTTTGTATTTTTCGGATCCTGGTAAGTATCTATCATGTAAACAAGAAGTATGTAAGGTTTTTTAATTCTCGAATTCTAGTTGCAGTCAACGAGAAATGAATCGTGCGCATAATTGCACGGAAACACAATGGTCAACGGAGTCTTCGTAACCTAATTGATCGCGTGTCCGCTACTAAGCGAACAATCATTAGCTTATAACCAAGGGCCCTCAACGGACCATCTTTGTTTGTTATTCTAGCTACTACGTCCACGAATCAATAATCATATAATCACACTCCACATACGATCGACCTGCTGCATCGGTAATTAAATTTTTTTTTAAAAAATCCACAAAATGTCCAAGGCAGACAGCAGCCAACGCGAAATCGCAGAGTGCTTGGGACGATCCAAAATCTTCGTGTTTAATGCCCTCTACAAAAAATCGAAACGACTGGACGCCCAAGGAAAACAACCACGAAGGATGATGCTGTCATAAAGCGAGTCTCCAAGAAAGATCCCTTCAAGGGACGAACTGAACTTGTCCGTGAGTTCCCAGACAGTTCAGCGGCGGCTGGTGGAGCAGGAGCTAGGCGGTAAAAGCCCCCGGAAGGTCCGGATGCTGACGCCGAAGCATCTGAAGGTACGACTGAAGTTCGTGAAAGACCACTTCGATTGGGTCGAACCGGAGAAGGAAAAGCAGTGGCGAAATATACTGTGGTCAGATGAGACGAAGGTAAACCTCACCGCCTCGCACGGAAAAACTTGGGTCCATCGCCCAATAGGCGGCGCTTACATGCCACAGTATATCACGAAAACATTCAAGCATGGGGGAGAGAACATTATGGTGTGGGGGTGCTTCTCCTGGTAAGTGGTTGCCCCCTGTACTGGGTGGATAAGATCATGGATCAGAACCAGTACACCCAAATCTTAAGGGATGTTATGCTGCCAAACTCCGAGAGGGAGATGCTCCTGAAATGGCAGTTCATGCAAGATCCGAAACACACTGCCAGACATGGAGACGTCATGGAGTGGCCAACGCAGTCACCGGATCTGAACCCTATAGAGAACCTATGGGAGATCGTGAAAAGGTCGGTGTACACAGAGCGATCGAAGGACCTGATCACGAACGCCACTTCACAGTGAAAACGTAATTAAGTGCATATAACTTTGCATACAAATCATTTCGTTTTCACCGTGAGCTGACGTTCGTAATCAGGCCCGAAGAATATGCATAAACTGTGGGTAGGATACAAGCTCGTTGGTACACCATCCCAGTCACCTCGTGCCAGAAGCTGGTGGAATCCATGCCGAACCGGGTGCGTGAAATGATGCGTGTCAAAGGTTACACGACGAAGTACCGACCCTAGATTTTTTTTGTCTTTATTAGAGAGATTTTCAGCCTTAGGCTGGTTCATCTCTTGCAACGATGAAGAGGCCTTAAGGTCTCTTTCTAGTTTTGGGGATTTCCCCTATTTACAATAAATTTCTTTAGCGATCTCTAGCGATTCGTTATTCTGTTCATTAATCCAGTACGTATCCACATTTCGTTGTCATGTCGTTGATTCCATTACACTCGGTCAAACAGACCAGTGTCTTTCAAGAAAGAAAATACCGCTGTGGTCATGGTTGGTTCGTTTCTCAGGGTATCTCTGATACTCCCTGAGATGTCGTATGTCGATCTAGGGCCCTCGTATTGAGGACAGTGACATAGAACGTGTTCGACTGTCTGGTGTACGCGACATAATGTACACTGAGTTCTGAATTCCTCGCCACCACCCATGTTGTACGAGAATATTGCGTGTCCTGTCCTTAGCCTCGACATTTTTTTCTGCTCTTTGTGCCCCTTGTGGTCTTCCCATTTGGTGATGTCACTTTTGATTTTGCGAAGGAAGAAACTTCTGGTTCCCCTCCGACCGGCGCGATACCATTCTTCAGCCCATTTTTTCTCTATGGCTCTAGAAACCCATGATTTGGAGTCATCTGCGGGAACGCGGTTGGTGAAGAGTGCCTGTCGTCGACCTGATCCTGCGAGTCTATCTGCTTCTTCGTTTCCAGGGACTCCGGAATGACCTGGTATCCAAATAAAGGTTGTGTGCGGTTGTGCGTTTAGCAGGATTTCCTGAATCCATAGGTGTTTGATTGATTCTGATTCAAGTGTAGAGACGACGCTGGCTGAGTCAGTAAAAATGGCGATTGGTCGATTCGATGGTGTTGTTGCTGCGATAAGGGCTTCTGCTGCTTCTGCCGAGAAAACTTTGCACGGGTCCGGTAGGCGGTTAGAGGTGACCAGATCAGGTCCTGAGGCACCTATACCTACCTTCCCTAGTGCCAATGAACCGTCCGTGTATCGAACGGTGTGGTTTGCATACCGGTTTCTAATCAATTCAAGGACTGCCTTTTGGATGTCTGTCGGGTTGGAACCTGCTCTAAAACTATTTATGATTGAGTAGTCAGTCTGTATGCTTGGAAGGTTCCAGCCTTTTGTTCCACACCAGTGGACCCTGGACACTGGCGGGAGCTCTTGGCCAGTAGTATCTCTAAAGAGGCGGTTAGCCTCGGTTAGGAGGAACCCCTCCCCGTTTCGTACGGATTTTCTGGAGGCAAAATTGAGTGCTCTATGACATATCACTTTATTGAGGAAGTAGCGAAAGGGGAGTTTGCCGCTCTCCACACAGGCCGCATCACAAGGAGTCGATGGGAGGAGTCCGGATGTTATTTTAATTGCTCGGTGGTAGATAGGTGCTAGCTTGTCCAGAAGGGTATGGATACCGATGATAGTAAGCTCCAGCCCGTAGATGTCTGGAATTAACGATCGCGTTCCCGACGTTGAGTCTGGTGTCCCTGTTGGCGTTCACATGCCGACTTGCTAGGGATTTGAGAAGATTGATGCGACTACGACAATCTTCTTTCACTCTGTCGCAGTGTGGACCGAAGGATAACTTTCTGTCTATGGTTACACCGAGGATTTTTAGCGTGTTCCGCGTGGATTTTTAGCAGTGCCATTGATTTTTATTGGTGCGTTCAGGATCCAATGGTTTGAGTCGCATATGTGTGTGTACTCGCTCTTGGCTGCCGATAGTTGGAAACCGACGGAGGAGGCCCACCGTGCCGCCCACGCCACGGCTTGAGAGAGTTTTCGTCTAAGGGCTTTGACTGTAGCCATTGCAACCATCAATACTACATCATCGGCATAGACGAAAATTCGGATTCCCTTCAGAAGATGCTCAAATACACCGTTCATCTTGATCAGGAAGAGGGTCACGGCGAGGACGGAGCCTTGAGGGACACCCGTCTCTTCGTTGAATGGTCTGGATTTGTGATTGCCGATCATGACTTGAAAGGAGCGTAGGCTCAGGAAACCTTTGATAAAATGTAGCATATGGCCACCAATACCCCAGTTGGAAAGTCGTCGTAGTACCGCTGGTGTCCAAGCTCGATTGTAGGCTTTAGAGATATCGAGAGTTGCCATTTCAACGTGAAGGTTTTCCTTCCTTGCCTCGTCCAATGCTTGAGTTAGCGTAGTCATGTATGTAGTTGTACCACCTCCTGGGCGAAACGCGTGTTGTCGAGGATCTAACAGATTTTTGTCGTATAGATATTGCGTCAATCTACGGTTGACCATCTTTTCCATAACCTTACATGTACAACATGTGAGAGAGATAGGACGGTAATCTTCAGGGACTCGTCCGGTCTTGTTGGGTTTTTTTTATGGGAACCACTAAACTTTGCGACCATTCCTGGGGGAACTTGCGTTCAACCCAGATACGGTTAAAGATGTCGAGCAGCCTATTTTTTCCGCGTAAGGTTAGTTTCTCCAAAAGTGGATATCCAACCTCATCTGGCCCCGACGATTTTCCTTTAGCAGTGGTCAAGGCAGTGGCTAGTTCTTGTAGTTGAAACGGCTGGTTCAGGTGCGGGTTGGGATCAATACTGGGTAATTGAACACTGGATATCGAGTCCCGTGATACGTCATTTTTTCTAATGAATTCAGTAGAGTATCCGTCCAGAGCCGATAGGGAATAGAAGTATTTGCTTAGTATGTCGGCTACAGCCACTGGTTCCGTAACCGTTCTGTTTGAGATGGTGAAGGCAATTCCCTGACAGCTTCGCTTACCGGATAGGGCGTTTACTCGTCGACAGAGCTCCGTCGAGGTGTTGTTATTATTTACCCTGTCAATGAATTCTTACCAGCTGGCCGTTTTAGCGTCGCGTATTGTCTGCCTATACTCATTCCTTAGTTTGCGATACATTTCGGTTAGTACTTCTGTGTTTGGATGGCCTTTAGGAAGCCGCTTAACTGCCCTTAGAGCTTTCTTTCTCGCTCTAACAGCAGTTTTGACTTGTGGGGACCACCAACGTGTTGCCTTTCTGCCTGGCGTTTGGCTGGTTCGGGGGATGGCAGTGGTTGCAACATCATATATACCATCCGTGAATTTTTTTATAGAGATCGGGTCAGGATCCCGGTCAAGACGATTCATGAGTTCAATTATGTTATGCTGATACACTTCCCAGTTCGCTTGATCATATAACCAACGGGGTCGCCGGGAGAGTGTAACAGGCTTGCCATCAGAGTGGATGATGATGGGATAGTGGTCGCTTCCCATCGGGTCATTATGAGTCAGCCACAGAAGCCGACGAAGCAGATTACGACTGGTAAAACTAAGATCGATCGTGGTTTCGGTTTGGCCACGTATAAAAGTAGGGGATCCGTTGTTCAGGACTACAAGGCCTAACTCGTCTGTAGCCTCGAGTATGTCGATTCCACGGCGATTTCGGTTATAATTACCCCATTCTTGATGGTGTCCGTTAAAATCACCTAGCAGAAGGACTGGTCCAGTGATTTGCCGCAGTGTGTGGATGAGTTTGTTTCGGAGATTAGGGATCTTTTGGTTGGGCAAGTAGACCGACACAACTGTCACCGGGAAGGGGTGAGTAATTTGCACGGCAACCATAGGTAGATCAGCGTCCAGGTGCACTACCGTGAAGTGGTATGGATTGTGTGATGAGTGTCCATTTATATCGTCCGCCGAGAGATTTATTCATTCTGACAACGTCAGCTCTGTGTATTTCTTGGAACGCTAGTACCAGTGGATTGTATTGCTGAACTATCAGTTCAATGTCACCGAGGTTGTTGTAGAAGCCGTTGACATTCCACTGGATTGCCAGCGTAGAACCCGAAGAAAATTTTCCACTAATGTTGTGGCTAGAGGTGAGAAAGGGTGTAGTTTGTTGATAACTGATAGTGGTATCCAAAGGAGGGCAGTTGAGTCGTTCCGAACTTCCAGAGTCATCGTCACGTGGTGTACTCGACCTGCGAGTGGTACCTTTCATTGTTCGGGAGGTGGAACCCGATAGAGCTCCACCGGCAGAAGTAGTACGTGAGGACCCAGCTACCGGCAGAGGTGAAGGGTCCGCAGAGATGGAGGGTGATACTAAAGAAGGCCCAGGGGTTGATAGTTGGATCGTATTACCATTAGCTCTCCACAGATCGTAGGATTTAGCGCATGTCCTGGTATACTGAGGAACGATATTTTGTGCAGCTAGTCTGGTGGATCGTCTTAAAGGTGCTTCAGATTTGTTTTTTTCGTGGATTGCCACCGGGTGCTGAGGGGTGGTCCCTAGTTCCGGTTGGTCCATAGCGTCCGCACTAGGGGGGCCCCAGCTGCCCAGGGCTGCATCCGAGAGCTTGACTCCCACGTTGTCCTGCGAGGAATACGGGGGTAATTCCCGCTTGTCCGTCTCGCTATTTGCAGAAATCTTGACTCCCACGGTGTCCTGCGAGGAATACGGGGACGAAGCCCGCTCGTCCGTCTCGTTTGGTGTTTTCGGGTATCGAGGGTGATCTGCCGGTTCCGGTCCTCCAGAGACTTCCGCACCGCCTATCTGAGACACGTTTTTCGTTTGTTGTCGTTTGGTTTTGAGTTTCATCGTTATTGTTAAAACGGATAGAGCATACATTGTCCTCTCTGCTTGATCGTATAGAATTGTCCACGTTGGTGGTTGTAGAAGCCATTTATTGTTAATCAGTTGTTTGGTCTTGTGGGTTCAGCCAGAGAGGACTTATCAAAGAGAGTCGTTTATGAAAGATCCTCCAACAGACCGTAATATGTCGATCCGTCTGAGGAAATGTCCATCTCCGATCTTGACTCGTTTCTTGCTTTGGTCTGTGAGTAGGTGTTACCTTCATCATCAGATATGATGCTAGTAGATTGAGTGTTTCTGGGATGGGTCTTCTTGTCTTGTTTTGCCTTCACCATTTGCTTTTTCGTAGACTGTTTGTTTTTACCCTCGGAAGGTGGGGAAGCTGTTTTGCTGTCGGTCTTTTGAGTATACCGGGAATTAAGCTCAGTACGTCTGTCCTGTCTAGAGGAGGCCCGGCTTCGACGTCCATCCTTGCTACAGTCCCGTTGGTTCAGTATCCGAGGCGATCGAGATCTTGATCTCTCGCTATGCGTTGATTTTTCGTTGTTGTTACTCTTTTGTTTTTGCTTTGGAATAGCGTCGGTTACCTTCAAGATTTCCATTTTTGTTGATTTCATGGGTAAGTTGTTTCGAGTGCTTGAGCTTGCAACCGGAGGGATAGGAACGTTCGCGGCAGCCAGGGCAGTTTTTAATGCTGCAATTTCTACGTCCTTATCCTGTAGCTGTTTGTCTTTATTCCAGAGCACTTCGAATAGTTCGTCAATTTGACGGTCGCGCTTTTCAGCCTCCTTTCGCATGATCTCTATTTCGTTATCTTTTTTTTCTGTTTCGGCTAAAAAATGGTCGAGCTTAGCGTTGAGTTCAATTAATCGAGCATCGTTCCCTTCTACAACTACTGCAGCTGCGGACTTGGTTCGGTGATTAGCTTCATACGTCCTTCGAGCTGCTGGGTAACCGACTCCTTGGTCCACCATCAAGTGCTGAATGTCGACTTCCTTCAGGTAGATCGGGCATTTTTTGCTAGAAACTGGATGCGTATCGTTCTTGCAGTGTTTACAGTAAGCCTTCTCGTGACATGGCATCTCCGACGTGCTGGCATGATTGCCACAACATACACCGCAGATTTGGCCTGCCGTACATCGCTTCCGAGGGTGTCCATATTCGAAGCAACTATAGCACAGCATTTGCGTAGGGTAGTAAGGTCGAGTACGTGCTCTTATCCAGCCAAAACTTACGCTTTGCGGCACTACCGTCCCGTCAATAGTGAGGATGATAGTTGGGGTCGGAATATTCTGATCTCCGTCCTTGCGGGTGATTCGTCGCAGGTCCTTGATCCCTTGCTCCTTAAGTTCACTCAATAATTCTTCCGTTTCATATTCCGTGGATTCGGGGCAGTAAACCACACATCTACATTGATTGCGGGTGGTGTGATCAGTAATCCTGATTGGGGAACCATCTGGTAGCTTGCTCATCAGTTTGAGTTGATCGATTTGCCGTTTGTTTCGTAGCTTAATAACATAGGAAGTTCCCTTGTTCTCAGGGTATCCTTCCTTGATTTTGATGCCGAGGAACGTCTCAACTGCTTTTCTGATTTCAAAAGGCCGCTTAGGTAAGGCTTTATTTACTCCCTCGTAGTACACGTATCTGACCATAGTCCCCACTGGAATCACCCCATTCCGGGAAGCTTCGTCCGGCGAAAATTCCATCAACTCGGTTTCCTGACCCAGGGTCCCCTGGATCCCCGCAAGGGGGTAAGGGGGGAAACCCCCCCGTTGCATGCCAGTAGGTTTGACTTGATGTGTTTTTTATAATCACTCGATCCCGACAACAGTCACTCACGACGAAATATATTTTTAATTTGGATAAATCTTCTACTAAGGACTATTAAGGTAATCCACCATACATAAATGACGATTGATTGATGCACGTGTTTATGTTTCTTTTCACTTTTGCTCTTTTCAATATCTGATTTATCTGTTGTTCTATTCACTACCGTCCCTATTGTTCATTCATACTATTCACCGATGGAGAATAGAAATTGTTACCATGGCGTGCTGTCGCAATAGAATCAGACAAAATCACTTTTACGTTAGAGTCCATGGAAATACTGTCGAGAATCCACCGTTAAAAGGAAACTGATAGGTCCAAGTATCACTTTCTAAAGTGATCAGAGAAACACTTCGTATTCGCACGATTTTCGCGAAAAGACTTCACCGTAAAAAAAACGCCAAGCTAGCGAGTGCGCCGACCCTAGAAGCTTTTAATTTAAATTTTTTTACCAAGAATTTTAAAACCGGTCTTAATTTTTGTCTCGTCATTTTAGTTGTTAAGTATGCTTAAAACGCATTTTTTAATGAATGACTATTGTTTTAACTATAAATGTTATAAATTTCTTCGAACAATGGAAATTAATCATTATAAATGGATTGAAGCACTGGATTGGATTATGTTTTTCCTCAAAGTTTTGTCACTTTCTTTTTTTGTTGAGCAGTGAACTAAACCTACCGATATTCATGTATACTTATTCCTACCACAAATGACCCTTCTTTGAAATATTGCTATGTAAAGCTCAAACTATAATATTTCGCACAATTTGATAAGAAGTACACATTCAAGAATACACTGATGGTTTTTTTAAGAAAAATAGAGACAATTGACGATGAGGCAATGTTACTTCTATAGCAATTTTGAAAAAAAATCAAGAGGGGTCATTTGATCCCGCCGTGGTAGGTTTTGTGTTAATGTTTTGTCCGACACTGTTCATACTGTTATATATTATTGATCGGCCTTCAAGTACAATTGAAGCTAGAGTCAACAAAACGAGATTCCCTAACAAACCTCTAGATACTGAGCTCCTTTGATACATGCCCGGTTTGTCTTGATACTTGAAGGTAGTTTCGAACATTTTTTTAGTTTTTTTTTCTTGAATTGATTACTAAGAACGATATACTAATGCAATATTGAATTTTCTTATCGTATTCGGGACTTATATTCAGTGCTACTCGATTTACTTACTTATTTTTTCCGCCGCTCTGTTGTTGTCCCGTTGGCATTTCCTTTGGTTCTGGTTTCGCTTGTTGTTGGATTTGTCTGTAATACATCAAAAACAAGTTTAATCTTAATATTTTCAAATAAACAAAACGGTATTACGAAAGTTCTGAAAAAAGCATGATAGACACGTTTCTGATTTATTTATACACAATAATGCTTCATCTCATGGAGATTGGATTTTGTTCACAACAGTGTTTCGCCAATAAACCCGGTCCGTGGCCGCAGTGCTTGAGCTACGAACCACACTGATTCTTGCCAAGTCGCGCTTTATCTGGTTCAACCACCTCGCTCGATTCGAACACGATCTTTGTGGAGCAGTGGTTCATCCACCTTCTCCATATTCCGTGTTTCTGTACACCGCTGCATAATGTTCTTAACATTCGGCGTTCGGAAACACCATGTGCTTGCAAGTTCGCTTCGAGCATCGTCAATCAGGGATTTGTACATTGTAGACTTTGTACGGGTCGGAGTTTGTTTGGTCCACCATTAGGAATTTACTCTCGGTTGTTTTCGACGAGCCAAGGTAGACTAATTCGCCGATCATCTCGATCTCGTCGCCGTTGATCACAACACTACTACCAAGAAAGATTCTGTTACGATCAGTTCCTCCTGCTAGCATGTATTCAGTATTAACTGCATTGATTTCAAGCCTAACCAGTTTTTTTTTCACCGGGTTACAAGTTCGCTACCATCGCATGTGTACTTCCGATAATGCCGACGTCATCGGCGAGGCAGTTAAAATTACTGGACTTGTTAGAAATCGTGACCACGTGTTAAAGCCCGCTCTCCGCATAACACCTTATAGTGCCACATTGAAGAACAGACAGTATAGTCCATCGCCTGACAGGATTCCGACAGATTTTTTTTTGTCAATTCATTGTCAATTTGTTGTTAAATATTATTTACATGTATACCTTCAAATTTACATTTCATTATTCAATTCATTCTCAAGCGCTAATCAATTTATGGCTCCTTCGGTTCTATGTATGTGTTTTATACACTGCGTTTCACGACTATAGAACCACTAATTTTTTCTGAATTTCCAGAGATATGTAAGAAGTTGGTTGAATTGAAGTATATAGTGTAGGATATAATAAATATCTTCATTCAAAAGACTGGCCATTTGAACTTTATTGTTTATTGATTGAAAAAACTAAAATTCCAGTGTTTCATAACTATAGAACCAGATGGAAAAACTCTCACTCCTTCACAAAATTAAGGTAAATTTCACATGAATTACAATAAGTTTCTATTACATAGGTCATCTTTAGTTCTCAATCAGTTCAAATAACCCATTCGGAATGGTTGCGCCATGTTGTAGAGCGTATCTCGTTCTACGCAGAGAATACTGCTCGTTTAAGCTCTTCAAATCACTCATACTGCTTGTAAGCTGCATCTACTATCGTACGATCACTTCTCATAAGTTCTTGATAGGATTTTGAGCTGGCAAACAAACTGACCTCAAACTGGCTCATATTCATTAAACCATACAACGACTTTCCGGATTTTATAAATCGATGTCGAATTACCCATTTATCACATTGATTTTGATGCAAAAACAACAGTAAATGATTCTGAAGTACTTCGTTACACTTCTGACTGTTCAACCAACCGTAAAGAATTTCACTTGTTTTACGCTGCAACCGTGTCCACGCAGTTGGTGCTCGACGACATTCGCTGAATTTATGCTGTAGAGTTTCCGTTGTTCTGTTACAGTGTATATTAGGGTGCCATGAATGTATGGGAAAAAATCGACCCTAAAAATTCAAAAAGTTACCCCATAAAAAATGTTCATCACCTCGAAAAAACAACCTATGCCAAATATCAGCTCAATCTTAACTTAAGGACTTAAGGGAGAGTGGCGCAAAGCGGTCAAAGTTTGAGTTTTTTGAAAATCGAAAAATCACCCAAGGGGGAAGAAAGGAAATCGAGGTTTTCGAAAAAAAAATTTTAATGCCAAATGTTTTAAAATTGCATGAAACGTCGAGATCTAGTGGCATCTCGAATTTTTTTTTGTCAAAAATCGTCACTCTGGGACTTAGTTTTTTTCGGCACGAAAAGTATGGTTAAGGGTGCCAATAAAAATAGTTATCTCGGTTTTTCATTCGTAACTTGCTACGGAATGTTGATTTGCACAATAATATATCCTGACGGCGCCAGTGGTTGTATGGTTAGCGTAACAGCCTCACAATCCGATCGGCCTGGGTTCAATCCCAGCTGGCGTCGTTGGGATTTTCTGAGGCGAAAAATCTCTGGTTACGTCTTCCTTCGGAGCGGAAGTAAAAGAAGTTGGCCCGGCTCATGAGTTGTTGAGTCTGATAGGTAGGAACAGGTGGAGTCGCCTCCCTGATGTCGGTGATTGGCACTAAAGTGGCGGAAATAGGCCGACGAAAAATAAGCGAAGATAAAAAAAAAAAAAAAATAATATATCCTACGCAAAATTTTTGGGTAATTGGGTAATTTTTAGATTTTCAAAAAACTCAAACTTTGACCGCTTCGCGCCACTCTCCCTTAAGTCCGATTGAGCTGATATTTGGCAAAGGGTGTTTTTTCGAGGTGGTGAACATTTTTTATGGGGTAACTTTTTGAAACTCGAGATGGCCAAGGCAGCTCTGAAGGTAGCAAGGTAGCTCTGAAGGAGTTATGAGTTGCTATGTTATGAAAAATTACGCGATTTTTGGTTTGGCGTATGAAAGCCATCACTGCATCCACGAAGCGTAGTTTCTTTTCTGACGAGTCCAATACTGCCACATCAAGTTGAATTCGACAATATTTTCGTCTGTTAAAAGATTTGGGGAAAAGGAGTAATATTCTCGACCGTGTTATCTGCCCAAATTAGGTAAACATACTCGAACCGATAGCGTTTTATGATCACTAAAAGAGCAAGTGGTGAAGTGGTGTTCGGAGTGGTGACGGAGATGGTACGCGACGGAATTGTTGTAAAAATATCCTCTATCCGCTGCAGTATTCTGAAACCTCAGTGTTATAATTCGTCCGTCGAGGCTTTTATCCACGTGAGCTATTGCGTAGCACGATTTGCTCAGATGGGTTTCGAGCTACACTCGGATATGAATGCTAATCCGCAGATAGTTTTAGTACCAGCAGTTTTTTTACGTAGAACTACGTCTTTCAGGAAGGCTGCCAAATCAGAAAACAGGTCAGAAACATGATTTGCATACCAATCGAATCAAAAATTCTCTAAGATTTAATTGATCTTCTATACATAACAATTCGCTAATCTCTGATTCTACTCGCCGCTCGGATTTTCCCACAATGGGAGTTGCCACATTCTTGCATACAGTTCGCGTTAGCTTTTATGATACGGCTTCTTTTTTAGTTTTTTATTTTGGTATATCTTCAAAAAAATAAATATCTTCGTAGTGAATAAAATGTAAATAGAACCAAAATGAAGGCATGAACTGAGCCTGTAAAAATGAACGAATTAATAAAAAAAATGAATGAAACGACATTCGGCAACCCTCCTCCGCATGCACGCAGTAATAAATTATGTCACTACTACACACAAACATATGCAAAAGAGAAGCGGAGAAGTACAAATAACGTCGGCGTGAAGTGTTTTAATTTGCACGTCGGTAACACGCCAAAAGCTCGCCCTAACTGTCAAGTTTTGATTGGCCAGATTTACGGTTTTCCAACACAGCCTTCAAAATCAAAGTGCCTGGGGGAATCCGCTTCGTCAAAACATGCAAGCCGGGGGTATTTTTCCTACTGAGCTGTGTTTCCCTAACACGGACTTCAAAATTAATGTGGCTGGGAGAATCCGCTTTGCAAATACATGCGAGTCGGGGGTATTTTTTGGTGTTGAGTACTTTTGTACTCGCTTGTCGTTGTGCAGACCGGAATATGTTTCTCTAATACATACTTTTAAACTGAGAAGCCTGGTAAAACGCCATTTCAGATACTAGAGGTGAATGAACTTTCGCGGTTCGAGAACTACGTAAACAGATGTGCAATAATTTCAGAGGGAAATGTAAAATACAATGATCGTTTATTTTATTTTTTTGACGTAGGACTACGTCTAACCGGAAGTTATAGGGGGTGAAATGGAAATCTAGGCACTGAACAAGTAGGAAAAAATGCAAGATTTGGAACGCTTATAACTCGAGCATTTCTCAATAGATCGCAAAGGTTTTTGTATCAATTGATAGGAAATATGTCTACGCATCTATCATAACGAATAACATTCAATTTTTCTTGAGATAAATAATTGAATAATTATGAAATATCAAGCATTGTCAAAATGCACTATGTGCCCATTTTTGATTGGTCCATTTTGTGCTCCTCAATTCGTTCCGACCAAAACGGGCAACCAGAGCAGCAGCGAAATAGAATGAAGCACGATTGGAAAGGAAAAAGAAAAAAATTAACGAAACATTGGTCGCAGTCTCACACATGCGTAATTCTCGAGCCAGCCAGTCAGCTTAAAATCCCCGCTCCGCTGCCGTAACTATCATTCTCATTCATGGTAAAGGAGGAAAAGTGAAGGGAAAGGCAAAATCCCGCTCGAACCGTGTTGATCTGGAGTTCCCCGCAAGGGTAGCTAGGCCGAGCGCGTTAGTATCAGTGCACCAGTCCACCTAGCCGGCGTTATATAGTTTCGGCCGCCGAAGTGATCGAGTTGGCTGGTAAAGCAGCTCGCGACGATAAGAAAAACCGCATTCAGAACAGAACACATCAAGACAACAACAGGCAGTTGCAGCGAGTGGCGAGTGGCAAACGCAATCGCAAAACGGCATCAGGTAGCAGAAGAAAAAAGTTTGTTCTTTATACAAACTGCTTTGGTGACAAATCCAGAACAAGGCGGCATCGAGGGCGTTCGAAATGGTTTTTTTCAAAACCAAGATTACTAAGTTTTCTAAATTGGAACCGTTCCATAAAACAAGGCGCTTTTCAGGGCCATTAAACCTTCAAAAAAAAATTTGGAAAATACAGTTCAATGCTTTCTAAAACAATATCCAAAATAATAATAAAACACAAATTGATTTTTTCATAATTTGTTTGCCAGGATATGATGAGTATGTGAATTTGGCAGTTGTTCTGAGCTTATTGATTTTCACCAATTCTTAAATTGCTTCTAGATTGAAAGTACAGTAATTTACACTTATCTCGACATTTAGCCAATTGGACGGACCTGTAATGCGACATATTTAGTTGGACATTTTTGTAAACATAGAGTTCGGGGTCCAAATTATGACCCCACATTGAAAGTCGACACTGTACCACTTGACAGTGGTAAATACGCAAATGTTCAATTACAGGTTAAAATTACCTCCAATCCGATACTGAGTGGTGGTAATGCGACGTGCCATTGAATGTAATTATCTGTAAAATATGACACAAGCTGGATGGGAAGAAATTTTCCAACTGTGAAAGCTGTGGCGAGTGGCAAACGCAATAGCTAAACAGGAAGGTTTAACCGAACAAGATGGGAATATCGAGTGATAACAAAAACACAACACTAAAGGTTCTTTTCAGAACCATCAACATATTCATAAAGAGTAAACAGTAAACTAATCCATTTTTCAGGTAGATAGGTAGGTATTCACGTAGGAGAAGAAAATAAAACAATATATTTAAAATATATATTTAACAAAAGCTGTCCCCTTTGTATAGTCCTACGTCACTCCGGTTATGTCCCCGACATTACCCACCCGTCTTTTCTCTCTATTATAGTGATGTTCAACACATTTCGGCTGGTTCGTCACTTTCACTTCCATTTTTGGAAGAATGTTGGGAGTGAGAATTGAACTCGTGATCTCTGCGTGACAATGATCGTTTACATATTAGTAGTTCTAGGCATCTTATTTATTTGTAACGAAGAACATAATCTATTACAAAAAAAATTTCGATGCATTCTAAAATAATATTCGAAGTGGTAAACAAGTGGATTGCATAATATTAGGCTGTCAAAAAAGTCCTGCGGTATTTCCGCGAGGTGTCGTTGTAAGCGCGTAGTTCTAGTTGTATTCATTGTATCGAGTCATACTATAGCTTGTTGGAAAGGTATTTTTGCGCGCTATACAAACCCTTGACAGTGTTTTGTTTGGTTAAGTCGTTCGTGAGTTATAGTGTCCCAAATATGGAGCAAAATAAAGAGAAAATCCGACATATTTTACAGTACTACTATGACAAAGGCAAAAATGCATCTCAAGCTGCCAATAAAATTTGTGCAGTTTATGGACCCGATACAGTTTCCATTTCCACCGCACAACGATGGTTTCAACGTTTTCATTCTGGTGTAGAGGTCGTCGAAGATGCGCCACGCTCCGGAAGGCCTGTCGTCGAAAATTGAGACAAAATCGCTGAATTAGCCGAGAAAGACCGGCATAGTAGTAGCCGTAGCATCGGCCAAGAACTGGGGATAAGTCATCAAACCGTTATTAACCATTTGAAGAAGCTTGGATTCACAAAGAAGCTCGATGTATGGGTGCAACACACGTTGACGCAAAAAACATCTTTGACCGTATCGACGCATGTGAATCGTTGCTGAATCGCAACAAAATCGACCCGTTTCTGAAGCGGATGGTGACTGGCGATGAAGAGTGGGTCACTTACGACAACGTGAAGCGCAAACGGTCGTGGTCGAAGCCCGCTGAAGCGGCTCAGACGGTGGCCAAGCCCTCATTAACGGCCAGGAAGGTTCTGCTGTGTGTTTGGTAGGATTGTCAAGGAATAATCTATTATGAGCTGCTTCCCTATGGCCAAACGCTCAATTCGGACCTGTACTGCCAACAACTGGACCGCTTGAAGGTAGCACTCATGAAGAAGAGGCCATCTTTGATAAACAGAGGCCGCATTGTCTTCCATCAGGGCAACGCCAGGCCACACACTTCTTTGGTGACGCGCTAGAAGCTCCGAGATCTCGGATGGGAGGTTCTTTTGCCGTATAGTCCGGACCTTGCACCAAGTGACTACCACCTGTTTTTGTCCATGGCGAACGAGCTAGGTAGTCAGAAGTTAGCTACAAAAGAGGCCTGTGAAAATTGGCTATCCGAGTTTTTTGCCAATAAGGAAGCGAGCTTCTATAACAGGGGTATTATGAAGTTGGCATCTCGTTGGGAACAAGTCATCGAACAAAACGGCGCATATTTGACTTAAAACAGATGATTGTAACTAATTTTATGAACAAATGAAAATAAAAAAAAAATACCGCAGGAGTTTTTTGACAGCCTAATATAATTGCGTAGTTCTACGTCGAAAATATGCGGTTGTGCCCTAGATTAGGATTATAAAATCCAATGCAATCCAATGTATCAATGCGCCCCTCGTTCGAGCTAACTTATAATCAATCACAAGATGATTATTTGGCACGTATTCAGACCTTTTATGGATTATAACACTTACAAATATTGTAAACATAATGCTTGCACACCATTTGTATCAGATTTACATAGCTTTCTTTCTGATCATGAGTTGTTCGGTTCACTAATGTTGTTTTGTCCACATGATTTCTATGGCAACCGCTTGGCGCGCTGCAGTTTGTTTATTGTGTCTTTCGCGCATAGCAGAAATAAAGTTTCTCGGGGTTGAGTGTGTTGAGGTGAATACTTTTAAAATGCCCAAGACAATATTCTGAAGAAAGCCTAAATTATGAATGGATCAATATGATGACAGTAAACTCAAGCAATAAGAAATGCAACATCTACTTGAAAATTCGATTTTTTCATTCAAAAATAGTGATTTCTAAAACCGGACAAACCATGATCATAATTTCTCTTTGAGGAAAATCGTTGAAAAACATAGAATTTGAATTTCAACGCTTTTCAACAAACCCAAACTCGTCTTGATTACATGTGATTTTCATGAAGAAAAATTGATTTGAATTTACTAGTTGTGTGAAAACATCCTAAACCAGCGAAAGAGGAACATGGGTAAAATTTCGTAGCCACCATTCGAGATCGTAGTTCCACAATCCAGCTCGTCACCTTTTCTATAGATGGGACAGATTAGAGATGGGCGAGCGCTCACGAGCCGCTCATTTGAGCCGGTTCGTCAGAACGAGCGTACGATCCACGGTTCTTTGCAAATGACTCACGGTTCAAAAAAGATCCGCGGCTCAAAAAAGTCGCTCTTCAAAAGAGTCTCGGCTCGTTTCAATGAGCGAGCGGCTCTGAGACGCTTACTGAAATGAACCGTTTTGCCCACCTCTAGGACAGATAACCCTTTCTTTCCACTCTTTCGTTAGCTGTTTGATGTCCCAGATCGAGATTATAAATCGGTGCACACATTGTACTCCCTGGTGCTTTCCCGGTACTCCCTGGAAGATTTCCGCTTTGAGGCCACCTTCAACAGCTGCTTTGTGGTTCTTTAGCTGATTGATGATCTCTTTAATTTCCCCCAATTGTCGAGGGTAGTACGTCGTCGTTGTTTACTGCATCGGTCCTCTTCAATGTTGTCTTGGTCTCCTGTTTGTACGCCTTTGAGGTGTTCATCGTTGTGTTGCCGCCATCTTTCGACAACCTCGCGTTCGTTCGTCAGAATGCCTTTTTATTTGCTCGTGCACATTTCGACCGGCTGCACGAAGCCTTTTTGTGAGGCGTCGAAGCGTCGATTTTTTTCTCGAAAGAGAAGTGTTTACTGCCTTCACTTCAGAGGACATCGTTGCATGTTTCGTCGAGTCACTCGTTGCAGCATGATTTTCCATGATGCATCCTTCTCACAAAGAAGCGTCCAGTGCTCCTCGTTAAACCTTCCATTTCTTTTGTCAAGGTTATTCATTCCCGATGACGGTCTCTGCTGTGGTGCTAATTGTTGCTTTCAGGGTGTTCCAGCATCCATCGAGGGGAGCAGCATCCAGTTCGTATACTCCCGGTGACGCAATACGCTGAGCGTTTCTGTTCTTTCCCTGCGGTTGTCGTGGGCAGTACTGTGGTGAGCGCTGATGTCTTATGTTATTGACGACTGACAATTTAGAACCCAATTTGACCATCACCAGCTAGTGCCCTGAATTGATACGTAAGTACCCATACGAAATTTTGCTCGATTTGATGGTGATACTGATCTCTAACTATTGAGCTTCTAAATCAGTTTCGCGTCGAAACTTTAGGGATAATAGAGTGTCAGTCCCCATTGATTCTATCATCTGATAAATGCTTTCAACAAATGTAGAATAATTCTCACGCTTTGACTCATTTTACTCGAGACGAAAAAAATCATGTAAGACCGAACGATCAAAATATTGGTCTAAAACAATTATCTTCAAATTATGACTCACCGTTGGGGCTCAGATGGAGAACCCCACCAATCCATGGTGATTGGTGACTGACCAGATTCCGATGGTTTTACGTGTGGTCCATCTCCTCCTCGTTCGGATTGTTGCTGCTTTTGCTGTTGAGCCTGCTTTCCTTTCCCCTTTTTATCCTGCTTACCCTGTTGCGCCCCCTGCGCTTGTTGTTGCTGGGGCTGCTGAACGGCAGCGGTGCTCGGTTCTCCAAGATCGAGGGGCTGATACTTCTGTTTTTCTGAGTGGAAGAAAAATAACCAATTACATGAGCGATATATTCGTTTTAGCAAAATAATAATCAAATGTGTATGCTTTGTTTCTTGTTAGATGTGTAAGTCAAGGAATTCGTCTTAGTTGAGAAAAAATTTGCCCAGACAAGAGGGTACATTACCTATAGAATATGTAAAACAAAAATCGCGGGTTGTATCCGAGACACGACCGCTTAGGACGTAGGACTACGCAATCTTTTTTTTGAAATTTGTTGGTTATCATTTCGGATATCATTTGCTAATACGTCGAAAGTTCATAAATAACTCTTTAGTAAAAAGTTCCGGGGACCCTGAAAAGGTTTAAGGGCTTGCGTGGCTTTGTAGAATCATTTCGAGAAGCAACGATTCATTCTTGTCTTTGCAAGAACAATATACTAATTGGTCATATGTCGTAATTTGTTTCTTTAGGCATCTTCCGTGCATCGCCATTCAACGATCATCAAACACGCGTCTAACAGATGCACACAGTTGCAACGATAAACTTCAAGTGAAATATTCGCTAGCGTTCACAGCTCGAGGGGAAACATAAAACACACAACGAGCAGAATAAAGCTTGCTTCAGAATAAGCGATTTTTTCACTTGAGAAATTCGTCCTTGCGAAATGTTTCCGCTAAAGTCATTCACATTGAATTACGAAATCATGCGAATCTGTCAAACTATCGTCCTTACCAAGGGAAGTGAAGTGGAAGGTAAAACGTAATGTCAGAATTGCCGTTCGGACGTATCCCGTAAGTTTGAACTTAATTACATAGATGGTATCCAAACAACACTAAACATTGACTACAGTTTTGCCGGCACGGTTGATTGTCGTTATGAACCAGCACAAAAAACAAATCTGCAAATTATGCGCCAGTGGTGGTACCACGATCAAAGCACTCCCTGAATCACATTAGCCGAGCCAGCTGGCGGAAGCATATGCATAAAGGTTACTAGGTTACTATTTTCAACGACAACTGTTTATTTATTATACTGCTTCAAATACCTTCGACGAAATCAAATGTAACCATACCAACGTAAGAAATAATATAAACAAATCCAAACTTTTCGTCTTGCCATTCGTCAAACGTCTTTTCTAAATAGTGTAAATTACGAGCCACCTGTTATCTCCACCATCTTGGTCCTTACAACGAAAACAAGTTGTACGAGATTGGTGAATCAAATTCATATTACTCATAAATGTGAGTTCAAGTATATCTTGAACTTCATACAATTTAATGTTAGAAAATTCAGTAAAGTATAAATAGAAATTCGCAAAACTATTTACTATTCTGCCGCAAGCTTGAATATTGCTTAGATCGTTCCATCAATGTGAAGTTGAGTAAAATTCTTGTTGCACCCATCTTTGACTTGTTCCAACTTTCTGATGTGGGCAGAGGCAACTGTCAGTGGTACCGTGAATTCGTAATTTTTCGCAGCAAAAGCTTGGGAAGTTCTATCTTTTTTCGCTCTTTCGCAAGTGATCCCGCGCTTCGTTCTGATTGGTTGGCGAAAAAGGTTCGCAAACATTCGCATGAATTTGTCTTCATTGTGAAGGATTGAAAAACAAGCTTGAGCGACCTTTGTTGTTTAGGGCACAGAATGATTCTGAGAATTTTCATCAGAGGAGATGCAATACTTATACGCTGGCGACAGCTTACTTACTTCGCAAATATTCTCCTTTTGCTATCTCCCTTCGTTGTTTCTATTTTTCTTCTTCTTTTCCTTCATTTACGGAGATTTTAAATCCAACGATTCGTTCGTCTCCGACTGTTTCTATTTTAGCGGCTACATAAGTTGCATTTTAAACCGTATACAGACTATGGGATTGTTATGTATAGAACATCAAATAAATCTTAGAAAATTTCCGATTCGATTGGTATGCAAATCGTTAAAATCCGCTCGCAGCAAACATAGTTATTAACGTTAACTTTATTTCATGAAAACGTGACCTGTTTTCTGAGTTGTTACCCTTAATGTAAGACGTAGTCCTACGTCAACAAATCAGGTAGAAGCCAGAATCGATTTCTACTATTGGAGCAGATAAATTTGGCATCGTTGGCAGCGAAAGTTGAAGGCGATTGATAATCAATTCTCACATCCAGAGTTTCGATGTTTTACATTCCGTTGAAAATATGTAGTTATTTTTATAAAATGCAAAATGAAAAATAACCAACATTATTTGACCTATGAAGATAACATGAGAAAATTTACAAAAATGTTCGTCCTCAATATTTATTTAGTAAATCGACAAAAATAGTCGCAGTTTTTTTCCTGATTGCACAGGAATGTTCCAGAGAAGAACACTTTTTCATTATTTTTTACGGCCATTTTGACAAATCATAAAAATACAATATTTTTTGTAATATACTCACTTTTCTTGCCTTTTCCTTCCATATTGATTTTGTTTCACTGTACAGTAATTATTCGCGAAATTATAGCGTAATGAAAAACAGTTATTTCTTTTTGTTTTACCAAATTGTGGGAACAATAAATTTTCACTATTTCCGTCTTGCAATTTTCGATAGAACTGATGGAGTTTATAGAATGCAGTGATGCCAGTTGTTTGACACTTATGCCGTAACGAGTAAATACACTCGGAACAATAATTAGTACATATGATTAATTTAAGAGCAACATATCAATAGGGCCTAACTCGAATGTGACAGTTTGAAAAATGACTTTGAAATTTTAATTCCCTTTTTCAAATCCTATTTTAAACAGTAACGTAATTATAATCACAATGACACATCAACAGAAGCGCGAAAATATATACTTCAATTATTGATACGGCACTGTACGAAAAACCAACATTAACATCACAAATTTTTGAAATGAACGAAGACATAAATATGTAGTCCCTCTATACTTGTAGATTACAGGTCCTTTTAGTTAGATTCAATGCTTGTGTGCAGGGATGCCAGGTGATTTTTTAAAATGTCTTCACATGGTACGAAAAAATGTCTTCAAATGTCTTAACAAACATATCGGATAAAACAAAAATTCATAACTTACTTTTGAGCAAAGTTTAATAGCTAATTCAATGTTTATTTGAATTGGTATTGCTGCGAACTAAATTTTATGAGTTAAGAAATGATATTTGGTTTGATAAACCGTTCATTGAGGTAATATAGACCCAGTTCTTCCACAAAAACGGAACTGTGATAACTCAATTTGTTTATTTTAGCTTTGACTCTCGAGCGTAAATGAACTAATGTTTCTTGGGGCAATGTACATTCAGACCGCTGGAAGTTCTCTAGAATTTTAGGTAAAAGTCGCTTTGTTGTTTGATTCATCCCAGCAAACATTAAATCGCATAACATCGCATCATATGCCCTAAAATTTGGTTGGCATATAATGCGCCTAACTGGCATATGCATGCAAAAGTGGAGGCCATATACATACATGGCAAATGCTTACCGAATTTGTTTGGATGAATATGCAACTTTGACCGGCTATAATAGCGATTATGTTGAAATTGAATTGCGATCTAATATGAATATATTCATGAATTGTCAAAGCACCAAATACGACTTTTGCCATACTCATATATGATTTATTACAGACATAGAAAAAAAAAACAAATGGCGCAAAATATTTTCGTTAAATGTTTATTATAGCCGCACGAATCGCCATTTTTATATATGAGTATTTATGTTTGTAGAAATAATAAATGTTTGATTGACTTGTGTTGGGAGTGGAATATGAATGTTTAAAATGGCACAGATTGATGTTTGGTGAAAACTGCTCCGATGTGGGTTCGAACTCCGGTCGTCTGGATTATCATCCACCAGCTATCTCGCGCGGCTATCTGAAATTTATTTCAACAGCGGTTAAAACTTTCGAGTGCATCATTGACATTTCAATATGATGTAATATGTTCTTTATTAGGATCTAATATGATTTACTGTTTCATGATTTTCTTCAGCATGCAACACGATTTACTACAGTACTGAATCGATTTAAATTCTACGCTTATACGACACACAAACTGCATCAGCGTAATATACGCATATGATACGGATTGAATATATTTTACGACAATGTACATCATAAAATTGATGTTTATTATACCGAATTGCGACTTGATTTGATAATGGTATACAAAATCGAGTTTTCACATTTTATGCGATTTCAAATATACACGATACATACTTTGATTGATATTATATGCGATTATGATTCTTTGGATTTCTTGTAAGACTTGGCACGTGCAAAATTATATGATTTAATGTTTGCTGGGATTCTATATGCATGTGGAATTTCTGCTTGTAAAAGTTTGAAAAAAGCAAGTTAATAACCCCGAGACAAAAGTCTCTGTTGATTACTAAGAACAAAAGTGAACAAGTGACAATGATAAAAAAGCGAACAAAAGCCAAAAGTCCTGCTTCTTTTGATGATATTTTCGACTAATAGTTAGCATTTCATGGAAATAATAACACTCAAAACCCCACATACGCTATTATACTGAAATGTCTTCACATATTTCAAATTGTCTTCGAAATGTCTTCACAAATCAAATGTCTTCACAGTAGATCAAATGTCTTCAAAATGAAGACATGTCTTCAAACCTGGCATCCCTGTATATATCCCCTTCTGTGATTTGACATTTTAATTAGATCCTCTTCGAGTTGTTTGCTGCAAAGCGCCTCTATATATACCAGGTGAAACAATTGATGTTGCTTCACCTGTTATACAATTATACAAGCGCCTTGATTTGCTGATTGATCACTTTGGTTGTTTTCAACCAATCCTGCAGCCAGCTTGAGACAGATGGGAAGAAGCTTCGCTCAAAAATTAGCAGCCTAAGGCTGAGGTGACACTGGATAGGAGTACGCACGAAAACTTGTTTGTGCGATAACTGACGAAGTGAAACAAACAATTTTGTTCGATAGAAGCTGACGAATTCGAACGAAGCAAGTGAGAAGCAATGCGAGATGAAGAATAGAAGGTGGGAAGATTCACAGGTTTTGGTTGTGTTGAGCAAGGAGCTGGAATTGACAGGTGGTTCGTTTTCGACAGTATAAGGATGAGGCATAGAAGATGCGGGAGGGGATGAAAAATGACAGCGACTTTTTTCGTTGACGTGGGACTACGTCTAACCGGAATATATGGAGGGTAAAATGAAAACCTAAACACAGAACATGCAGGAAAAAATGAAAGATTTCGAATGCTTATAGCTCGAACATTTCGTACTGGAAAGGAGAGATGTTTGCATCACTTGATAAGGAATATTTCTACGCATCTATCGCAACTAACAAAATGTTGTTTTTCATTAGATAAACAATTGAATAACTGTAAAATATTAGGCGTTATCTAATCTGCATCGTTTTGATTGGCCCGATTTACGGTTTCCCTAACACCGCCATCAAAACCATGCAGCCTTGGGGAAATCGGCATTGCAAATACATGAAAGGAGGGGGACTATTGTTCTCATCTAAAAATGTTCCCTAACACAGACTTTAAAACCAAGCAGCGAAATCGGCATTGCAAACACACGAAAGAGCCTAGAGGCGAGTGAACTGAAAAGTTTAAACCCTCTTAAAGCCAAAAAGAAGAAGAAGAACACACGAAAGTAGGGGGAGCTTTTGTTCCCACCGAAATGTGTTCCCTAATAGAGATTTCTAAACCAAGGTGCCTGGAGAAATCGGTATTTCAAATTCATGCAAGTCGGGGGTATTTTTGTTCCGACTGGAATGTGTTTCCCTAACACAGACTTCAAATCCATGAAGCGTGGGGAAATCGGCATTGCGAATTCATACAAATCGGGGGTATTTTTGTTCCGATTGAAATGTGTTTCCCTAGCACAGACTTCAAAACCGAGGTTTCTGGGGGAATCGGCTCTGCAAATAAATTCAAACTGCGAGTAGTTTTGTCCTCGCTTGCCTTTGTGCAGAGTGGAATATGTCTGTCTTAACATGATCTTCTAAACTTAGGAACCTGGGAAAATCGTGCAGCCACTAGAAGCGAATGAACTTCCCAGTTTCAAGCAAATTCGAGATTCGAGAAGTATGTACACTTTTGGGATGTAAACTTCAGAGGGAAATGTAAAATAAAATAATCGTTTGATAATTTTTTTTTGTCTTTATTGGAAAGATTTTCAGCCTTAGGCTGGTTCATCAAACGTTTGATAATTCTTCCGTACATATATTTTGTTCTAGTCATCATATCAAACGTAAAAGGTCCGTCATTAAATTTACTTGTAACGAAGAACAATCAATCACAATAAATGAATTGACTTTACACGGCATTTGTTCATTTTTTTCACTCACAGAGCAAATATATTGAACTCAATTGAATTTGGAAACTGTTTCATTCAATCAAGAATTTAATCAATACAAACGAATGATTGCTAAGCTAAGGTAGTTCCACGTCAACCTTGCGGTTATATCATAGATATAACCCACTAATTTTTTTTTCAAAATTGCTACAGTGGTATTTCTGCTCGTGAAGGAAAAAAATTGAAAATTTTCGGAAAAAGAAACATTATATTGCGAAACGGAGAAAAAAATTCACAGTAAGTAATTCAACAATGTGCTCATTCTAGAATGTTACCACTACAATGAACGCACAATCTTTTTTCCCTTCATTTCAGATGCCGTATTATTGCGCAGTGAAAGGATGTGGAAACAAGGCTCTTCTCACAAAAAGTGATCCGGACATTGTTTATCACACTTTCCCAAAACGCGGAGAGAGATTAGATAAATGGAATAATTACTGTGACCAATCAGAAAACTGGAAACCTCTGAAAAACCAGGGTATTTGCTCGCGACATTTTCATGCAAGCTGTTATGATGAGGGGTATCGGATACTTCACAAGCTCATTGGTGCGAAGCAATGTAGGATGCTGCTTTCTAATGGTACTTTCTATTTTGTAAATTCTAAAATATTTGTACAGAGCATGATTGACATTATTTTTAGCCATTCCCACAATACATCGCCCGAATTTTCCTAGTTAGACCATTGCATGTTCCCTGGATGTCGTGACCACTGAAAATCACGAAAATCCACCATTTGAATTATGTAAGTAGAAGCGTTTACAGAATACCGGTTATTACATTGAAAAATAATGATTTTTTTTTCTTCTACACAAGCTCTACAACACACTAGATTTGAAGAAAATAGAGAAAACAATCTGAATACTTCCAATGTGTTCAATTTGGAGTTTAACGCAGCTTTGGCTACTATTGAAGAACTGAGAAAGAAGATAGAGAAGTTGGAAAAACACAAACAGCGGATAAAATTTTGGAGCTGAACAGTACATTAGTAGCACAACGCCAGCAAATTTAACTACTTAAAAAAGTCACAGGAGGGTTGTGTCTGAGACACGACCGCATAGTTGACGTAGGATACCGTTAGGCTATTTGTTGATTTAGAATATGTTTTAAGAATTACATCGTTAAACTCTTTGATAATGATTTGGTGGCCCTGAAAATTGCCGTTTTGTTTGGTTGTTGGGTTGTTGGTGTTGTCTCCACCAGTGTTTACCGAGTGATGATGACAGAAGGATGGTAAACAGTCGTTGGATGGTGCGTATCATATAAAAGACACCGAAGTAGAAAGAGATATGACGAAAACCGCCCTTTATGATCCTAGACGAGATGCTCCTGTGGATGAAATAAAAAAAAACTCACCAATATAAGATAATTACCAATGCCGAACAAAATTATTAATTTTTCTCATCAGTAAAAACATGTTACTTTAATATGGAGAAAACATATTTGAAATGGAAAAGGTAATGTTATTTTATAATTTTTACTTTCTGAGTGTTTATTCAACCCAATGTGAATTTTCATTGGACTAACAACACCTATACTATGTGTAGATCATATGGGGAATCTTTTTTCTAGAATTTCTTCGCTTTTCCAATTATTCTCGCCATATAAATTTTGCTTGGGTGAAATGAACACAACAAAACAGACTTAAACCAAATGACCCGTTCTCGAGCGGGAACACACCTTGGATTTCATTTATGAAAATTGAAATAAATCGTGTCATATATCAAGTCATTTTTAACACAACTGCTATCATATACAATTTTACACTTACACTTAAAATTTTTCACAATACACGATCGGTCATTGATATGAAATTTCACGAAGCAACTAACATTAAAGGTCCAAATTTAAATTCTATTTGCTAGAATTTATCGTATCACTTACCTTACTTGCAATACATAAATGCCCCCGACTTGCATATATTTGCAATGCCGATTTCCCCCAGGCAGCTTGCTTTTGATGTCTCTGTTAGGGACCTTATTTCGACAGGAACAAAAGTTCCCCCTACTTTCATGTATTTGCGATCCCGATTTTCCCCAGGCAGCTTGGTTTTGATGTCTCTGTTAGTGAACACGTTTCGGCAGGAACAAAAGTTCTCCCTGCTTTTATGTATTTGCAATGCCGATTTCCCCCAGGCAGCTTGGTTTTGATGTCTCTGTTAGGGACCTGCCGCATGTGTCGTCAATTCGACCAATCAGAAGTGGGTAATTCCGTTAGGATAGGGGTTGAGATTTTTCAATTGTTCGATAGTTAATTTTATGACATATAGTATTTTCTTCAATATAAAAAATTGTTATGGAGTGCCGAAATCGATTGACGCAAAAATTTCATCAATCCTTCATGAAATGACTGAGCAATAAGCGTTTGAAACTGGACAATTTTCACGATGTACTCGATTTTCGATTTTCAATTTGTACCCCAATATGTTCCCGAAAGACGTAATCCTACGTCAAAAGCAAATATGATGTTGTCATTGGAGAAAGAAAAAAACAGGAAGTGGTTTATATCTATGATATAACCGCAATGGTGACGTAGGACTATCGTTGATTTTAGTGATCATTTGTTTGAAGTTGAATCTGAATTCATTCTGAATGAATGAATAAATGAATATTTGGGGGACTTCGAAAACGAGAGCGTTACGTTGGAGGTACAAGGTTTTATGCATCCAATATTGGATACGAAAATGTCCTACTGATGGGGAAGAATAATCTTCAGAAGCTTTCCTGCTAATTGCACTTGATTGAAAAATCACAGAACTAAAGGTATTTGGTCGCATTATTATATGGATAAAAAACATTAAAATAAATTCGTTCGCTTGCATGTAATTTTCAATTCCAAGGGGAACTGGCTGATTATTTTGCAGCAACGACATCTTTTCGGATTCTCCTCGATTCTTCTCGAAATCCACCAGTGGCTAATGCTAGCTCGATAACCACCTGTTGATTGCACTTGATTGAAAAATCACACAATTATTTGTATTTGGTCGCAGTATTAAATGGATAGAAAACATTACAATAAACTATTTCGCTTGAATGTAATTTCCAAGTCCAAGGGGGACTGGCAGATTATTTTACAGCAACGATCACTTCTTTCCGGATTCTTCTCGATAACCAGCGAACGTAAGTTGCACGCGTGTATACGTGTGGCAGTTGCTTCGATACCTCACCCGGAACCAATTTTCGATGCTGGTACTCTCTCGGTCGTCTTCTCTTCTCCTTCTGATGGATCGGCTTTTCTGCCCTCCCTCACAGTTCCACACAAACTGCATGTGTTTCAGGTCAGGTCAGGCCTGGTAATGAATCCCTCGATCCCTCGCCGTCCAGCTCGTCCAGCACGTTCAGCTCGTTCAGTAATGATGTTGTCTTGTCGATGTCCTCAGAAAAAATGAACGCGTTTCATGATGATGATGATGTTGGATTAAAGAGGCTTTAAACTTTTCAGTTCATTCGCCTTGAAACGCGTTTCACCACCAGAATATCGCTTAAGTATGCTTTTTGTGCGTGATTGAATCGAGAGAAGGTGTGGTTTACGATGGCAATTTGGAAGGCAAACTAGAGGGGAATGAACTCTCTGAGTTTGAAACTTGCGACGACTGAGCAATAATCGATTGAAAATTATATAATTTTCGCGATGCGAAACATTTTCCGTTGCGCGCATACAATATTGGATACGAAAATATCCTACTGATGGGGAAGAATAATGTTCAGAGGCTTTCCTGCTAATTAAACTTGATTGAAAAATTTCAATATCAAATGTATTTGGTCGCTGTGTTATATGGTTAGAAAACATTAAAATAAACTCTTTCGCATGAATGTATTTTTCAATTCCCAGGGGAACTGGCAGATTTTTTTTCAGCAACGATTAGTTCTTTCCTGATTTTCCTCGATACTCGAAGCCCACCAGTGGTTAATGCTAACTCGATAACCACCTGTTAATAGCACTTGATTGAAAAATATTTAGTCGTAGTGTTACATGGACAGAAAACATTAAAATAAACTCTTTCGCATGAATGTATTTTTTTCAGTAACGATTGGATCTATCCGGAATTTTCTCGATGCTGAATGGCATCCAAACGAGTTCCGCGTGTGTATGTGTGTGTGGCGGCTGCTCCGATCTCTTCCCGGGGAACCGTTTGTGGAATCACTCTCCTCCTGATGGATTCTCTTCTGGCCTAAGGTGTACAAACAGGCTCTTGGTGACACCGTTCATCCGCGCTTTCATGATAAACGAAGAGCTTCACCACAATAACGACAACATGCTCCAATCGCTGTTCAATTATAACTGAGTGGACTTCAGGGCGGCGCTCGCTTATATACCGATTGATGATTTCAATAGCCTGTTTTGAAAGCAATTTTAAGACTATTGAAACATGTTTTTGGATCAAAAAGTAACAATTATATAACGCGTAGACATTTTATCTTTCGAATGAAGTGTTTATCATACCAGTTCGTTCAGTTGTTTAGGAGCTATTAACACTCAAAATCTCGGTCTCCGGCGTAACGGTTTCGTTTTCGAAACTTTGATTTTACACCCCGGTATAGAAATGAAAGACGTAGTCCTACGTCAAAATATGAAATCGTTCAGTAAGCAGTTGAAAGAAAACCACAATTTGTGAAACGGAACACATAAATAACACACAACTTATCAAACATGTACAAGAAATGTTGGATGGTGTTCTAACACGGAATCAATTCGATGTTATCCTCGGGCGCAAGCAGAAACCACGTTGGACTCCGGGTGAAATTTCGACAGCCTTTGCTATTCGCTATCTTAGCAAGCGATGTTATATGTTTATTCGCGAAGATTTGCGCATTCCATTGCCAGAACTCACAACGCTCAATAACCATGCCAATCATTTAGATCTGCGTAGCGGTTTACTGTCCGATATCACCAGATATATGTACATTGTTGGCTTGGAAATGCAAGAGAAGCAGCTGGCATGCGTTATAACATACGATGAAATGAGCGTGCGTCAACTCATCGAATACGATCAAAAAATGGATGAGATTGTTGGACCGTACAAATATGTACAAGTAATCATGGTAAGCGGATTGTTTGCAAGTTGGAAGCAAATTGTGTTCGTTGCTTTTGACCAACCAATGACAAGCCACATTCTTCAGAAAACAATCTGTGAGTTACACGCAATCCGTTACAACGTAGTTGCGATTAATTCGGACAATGGACCTGGAAACGTGATGCTGCGCAAAAATTTGGGAGTGACCTTAGATAAATCGTATTTTGAACATCCTGTCACAAAAGAGAATATTTATGTGTTCGAAGATAGTCCACATAACTTAAAGTTGTTGCGAAATTGGTTCGTTGGAGAGGGAATTCTGTGGAAAAACTTCAAGATTAACTCTAGGTTAATTATGGCCATCATTGAGGACAGGTCCTATTGTGAACTAACTCCGCTTTTTGCTCTTAATTATGGACACATCAATCTGACATCTCTTGAAAAACAGAACGTTGCAAAGGCCGCTCAACTTGTGTCTCACACAACATCAACTGCTCTGAAACAACGATTCATAAATACAGCCGAAGAAGAAGAAGAAGCCAGTATTGTAGCAGAATTTATAGAAATTTGTAATAGCTGGTTCGATATTTTCAATTCATACAATCCATTCGCACCAGTTGAAATGAAGAAGTCTTATTCTGCCACTGATTACCAACTCCAAGCTTTGGATCAAATGATGCAAATGATGCGAGATTGTCGACCAATCAACAAAAGCAGGAAAGTATATATGACCCTAACAACATTTCAGCAGTCGATCATAATGAAACGATATGAAACGAAAATATGACATCAAATTTATTTTAACATTTAAGGTAAGCCTAAATTTCTTCGAATAAATATATAAAGCCTTCCTATAAATCTATATGCATTTTCAGTTGAACCAAGATTTACTTGAGAATCTGTTTTCTCAAATTCGTTCCAGAGGGGGCCTGAATGATAGGCCAGCTCCCCTGGACGTTATACGCCGAATACGCCTAATAATTCTCGGAAAAACTCCTGGAATCACACAAAACAACGTAAATACATACGACCAGAAAAATATATCTCACGTAGAGGACAACTATATCACGACCATGTTGTTCCAAAAAGCTGATATACAGTTGCTGGAAAATTCAGATTTGGCTGATGCGGAAGATTTTTCAAATCAACAATCTGATGAATGTAAGTATCCTGAAATGAGAGATGATAACTTCATGTAATCAACAATTCTTATTTCTGCAGTTTTAACATTCACTGTCAACGACGATAACACTTGCATTGAACATCGGAATGTGAATTCGTCAATACCGACCTCGGTCATGCAAAACATTCAAGAAAAGGATGGTTTTGCATATCTTTTAGGCTGGGTCGCATTTAAGTTGAAAAAAACACACCCAGACCTTGGAGATAAAACGAGCAATCTGTCTAATCGTGATGTTACCCTTTTTTAGCTAATTTGTCCTATGGTGGCTTAACTGTACCATCTGCAGCTTTTCAAGTCATTGTCAAGTCAAGTCATTTCAAGTCATTGTTATCAAAAATAGGGTGACAAAAATTGTCGATGAAATGAAAAATCTAACTTTCTTACCTTTATTGATAGAGGTAAACATAGTTCTACAATATTGTAGCCCTGGTTATTTTAAGTAACTTTGTGGAACAATATTTCTTTCTATCTCTTCAAATAACCGATATAGCGCTTTTTCTCTAGGTTGAGTTAGGGTTACCATGAAAAAAAAAAAGGTTTTTTTGCTCTAACTTTTATATGTAAAATTCTACATCAAAACTGTCTTCGAATGACTTTTAGAGCTTTCCAATCCACGCATTTTACGGTGCATAACTTGTATGTATCTTAATTCTACTCAAAGTTATTGATGTTTTTTCCCCGAAAGCACGACCTTTTCATTTGCTAGTCGCTCTTTTTGGGGCAAACATAAAAAAAATTATTGATGGCATTTTAAAGAGCACATTTGATTCTACATAAGGTGTAACTTCCAAAAGAGTGTTATTTTTTGTATTTGAGTAAATTAAATTTGAAATTATGAGTTTTTGCATATAAATGAACAAGTTGCAATTTTTAAATGCATATAGTAAGCGTAGATTTTAAAGCAGCGTCACTTTAGTTCAGTCTTATAGCCACTCAACATGGAGGTTCACATTTTTGTTTTTGTTTTCGGTGGACGAAGTATAGAAGACGTTATACAATTATTACGAGAAAAATGCCAAGATATATGTTTTTTGAGTGCCAGAAAGTGCCTGAAATGCCAAATGCTGAGCCGAAGGATGAAGCGTAACCGTGTTCGGGAATTACAGAAAAAATTTCTGCTGAAGAACTGGGCTTCGCAACAGCTTCGGATCCAGTATTATCTCTTAGTAATAGGCAAGCACCAAAGTATTCCGATCTTCTGATTCCGGAAAATGCTAAGCAT
Source organism: Toxorhynchites rutilus septentrionalis (assembly GCF_029784135.1). NCBI lineage: Eukaryota > Metazoa > Arthropoda > Insecta > Diptera > Culicidae > Toxorhynchites > Toxorhynchites rutilus. The sequence continues at coordinate 99,264,889 of NC_073745.1, forward strand.
TTGATTTTGTGGTTTTTTATTTGTATGATTTTTATTTATTACTATGAATTTAATTTCCATTATAACAACTAAAACAGGTTAATATGTACATACGGAAGATTATAAAAATAAATTTGAATAAAACAATAGGAACAACAAAAGTTTGGTAAAATAATGTCATCAATCAACTCATCGCCAGTAAAATATGTCAATATATTACTAAAAAATAAGCCCCGAGTAGTTCTTCATACGGTTTCTATTCAGGAAGCATTTGATAATTTGTGGGTCCCCGCTTTTCTTTTTATACAATAAATATATTTCATTGTAGAAAAAGAAAATAGTCAGAAATTTTTCTCGTAATAATTGTATAACGTCTTTTATATTTCGTCCACCGAAAAAGGAAATCAACAATGTGTCTTCTTTGAACCTCCATGTTGAGTGGCTATAAGACTGAACTGAAGTGATGCTGCTTTAAAGTCTACGCTTACTATATGCATTTAAAAATTGCAACTTGTTCATTTATATGCAAAAACTCATAATTTAAAATTTAATTTACTCAAATACATAAAATAACACTCTTTTGAAAGTTTCACCTTATGTAGAGTCAAATATGCTCTTTAAAATGCTATCAATAATTTTTTATTATGTTTGCCCCAAAAAGAACGACAAGCAAATGAAAAGGTCGTGTTTTCGGGGAAAAAACATCAATAACTTTGAGTAGAATTAAGATACATACAAGTTATGCACCGTAAAATGCGTGGATTGGAAAGCTCTAAAGATCATTCAAAGACAGTTTTGATGTAGAATTTTACATATAAAAGTTAGAGCAAAAAAACCTTTTTTCTCATGGTAACCCTAACTGAACCTAGAGAAAAAGCGTTATATCGGTTATTTGAAGAGATAGAAAGAAATATTGTTCCACAAAGTTACTTAAAATAACCAGAGCTACAATATTGTCGAACTATGTTTACCTCTATCTATAAAGATAAGAAAGTTAGATTTTTTATTTCATCGTAAATTTTGGTCACCCTATTTTTGATAACATAAAAATAAGCGCTCTATTATATGTAACAACTTTGTCGAAGATAGTTTTTGTCTCTAGACATCACTGTTGAGCTCTAGATGCTAATTTGAATAGATGAATAGAATTTAATTTAAAAATTGTTATGGAGTGCCGAAATCGATTGACGCAAAAATTTCATCAATCCTTCATGAAATGACTGAGCAATAAGCGTTTGAAACTGGACAATTTTCACGATGTACTCGATTTTCGATTTTCAATTTGTACCCCAATATGTTCCCGAAAGACGTAATCCTACGTCAAAAGCAAATATGATGTTGTCATTGGAGAAAGAAAAAAATATGAAATCGTTCAGTAAGCAGTTGAAAGAAAACCACAATTTGTGAAACGGAACACATAAATAACACACAACTTATCAAACATGTACAAGAAATGTTGGATGGTGTTCTAACACGGAATCAATTCGATGTTATCCTCGGGCGCAAGCAGAAACCACGTTGGACTCCGGGTGAAATTTCGACAGCCTTTGCTATTCGCTATCTTAGCAAGCGATGTTATATGTTTATTCGCGAAGATTTGCGCATTCCATTGCCAGAACTCACAACGCTCAATAACCATGCCAATCATTTAGATCTGCGTAGCGGTTTACTGTCCGATATCACCAGATATATGTACATTGTTGGCTTGGAAATGCAAGAGAAGCAGCTGGCATGCGTTATAACATACGATGAAATGAGCGTGCGTCAACTCATCGAATACGATCAAAAAATGGATGAGATTGTTGGACCGTACAAATATGTACAAGTAATCATGGTAAGCGGATTGTTTGCAAGTTGGAAGCAAATTGTGTTCGTTGCTTTTGACCAACCAATGACAAGCCACATTCTTCAGAAAACAATCTGTGAGTTACACGCAATCCGTTACAACGTAGTTGCGATTAATTCGGACAATGGACCTGGAAACGTGATGCTGCGCAAAAATTTGGGAGTGACCTTAGATAAATCGTATTTTGAACATCCTGTCACAAAAGAGAATATTTATGTGTTCGAAGATAGTCCACATAACTTAAAGTTGTTGCGAAATTGGTTCGTTGGAGAGGGAATTCTGTGGAAAAACTTCAAGATTAACTCTAGGTTAATTATGGCCATCATTGAGGACAGGTCCTATTGTGAACTAACTCCGCTTTTTGCTCTTAATTATGGACACATCAATCTGACATCTCTTGAAAAACAGAACGTTGCAAAGGCCGCTCAACTTGTGTCTCACACAACATCAACTGCTCTGAAACAACGATTCATAAATACAGCCGAAGAAGAAGAAGAAGCCAGTATTGTAGCAGAATTTATAGAAATTTGTAATAGCTGGTTCGATATTTTCAATTCATACAATCCATTCGCACCAGTTGAAATGAAGAAGTCTTATTCTGCCACTGATTACCAACTCCAAGCTTTGGATCAAATGATGCAAATGATGCGAGATTGTCGACCAATCAACAAAAGCAGGAAAGTATATATGACCCTAACAACATTTCAGCAGTCGATCATAATGAAACGATATGAAACGAAAATATGACATCAAATTTATTTTAACATTTAAGGTAAGCCTAAATTTCTTCGAATAAATATATAAAGCCTTCCTATAAATCTATATGCATTTTCAGTTGAACCAAGATTTACTTGAGAATCTGTTTTCTCAAATTCGTTCCAGAGGGGGCCTGAATGATAGGCCAGCTCCCCTGGACGTTATACGCCGAATACGCCTAATAATTCTCGGAAAAACTCCTGGAATCACACAAAACAACGTAAATACATACGACCAGAAAAATATATCTCACGTAGAGGACAACTATATCACGACCATGTTGTTCCAAAAAGCTGATATACAGTTGCTGGAAAATTCAGATTTGGCTGATGCGGAAGATTTTTCAAATCAACAATCTGATGAATGTAAGTATCCTGAAATGAGAGATGATAACTTCATGTAATCAACAATTCTTATTTCTGCAGTTTTAACATTCACTGTCAACGACGATAACACTTGCATTGAACATCGGAATGTGAATTCGTCAATACCGACCTCGGTCATGCAAAACATTCAAGAAAAGGATGGTTTTGCATATCTTTTAGGCTGGGTCGCATTTAAGTTGAAAAAAACACACCCAGACCTTGGAGATAAAACGAGCAATCTGTCTAATCGTGATGTTACCCTTTTTTAGCTAATTTGTCCTATGGTGGCTTAACTGTACCATCTGCAGCTTTTCAAGTCATTGCACTATGGTCCAGGAGGTGCATTTAAGTGGAAATTAGCATCTAGAGCTCGACAGTGATTCTCTAGACAAAAACTGTCTTCGACAAAGTTGTTACATATAATAGAGCGCTCATTTTTATGTTATCAAAAATAGGGTGACAAAAATTGTCGATGAAATGAAAAATCTAACTTTCTTACCTTTATTGATAGAGGTAAACATAGTTCTACAATATTGTAGCCCTGGTTATTTTAAGTAACTTTGTGGAACAATATTTCTTTCTATCTCTTCAAATAACCGATATAGCGCTTTTTCTCTAGGTTGAGTTAGGGTTACCATGAAAAAAAAAAGGTTTTTTTGCTCTAACTTTTATATGTAAAATTCTACATCAAAACTGTCTTCGAATGACTTTTAGAGCTTTCCAATCCACGCATTTTACGGTGCATAACTTGTATGTATCTTAATTCTACTCAAAGTTATTGATGTTTTTTCCCCGAAAGCACGACCTTTTCATTTGCTAGTCGCTCTTTTTGGGGCAAACATAAAAAAAATTATTGATGGCATTTTAAAGAGCACATTTGATTCTACATAAGGTGTAACTTCCAAAAGAGTGTTATTTTTTGTATTTGAGTAAATTAAATTTGAAATTATGAGTTTTTGCATATAAATGAACAAGTTGCAATTTTTAAATGCATATAGTAAGCGTAGATTTTAAAGCAGCGTCACTTTAGTTCAGTCTTATAGCCACTCAACATGGAGGTTCACATTTTTGTTTTTGTTTTCGGTGGACGAAGTATAGAAGACGTTATACAATTATTACGAGAAAAATGCCAAGATATATGTTTTTTGAGTGCCAGAAAGTGCCTGAAATGCCAAATGCTGAGCCGAAGGATGAAGCGTAACCGTGTTCGGGAATTACAGAAAAAATTTCTGCTGAAGAACTGGGCTTCGCAACAGCTTCGGATCCAGTATTATCTCTTAGTAATAGGCAAGCACCAAAGTATTCCGATCTTCTGATTCCGGAAAATGCTAAGCATTTGATTTTGTGGTTTTTTATTTGTATGATTTTTATTTATTACTATGAATTTAATTTCCATTATAACAACTAAAACAGGTTAATATGTACATACGGAAGATTATAAAAATAAATTTGAATAAAACAATAGGAACAACAAAAGTTTGGTAAAATAATGTCATCAATCAACTCATCGCCAGTAAAATATGTCAATATATTACTAAAAAATAAGCCCCGAGTAGTTCTTCATACGGTTTCTATTCAGGAAGCATTTGATAATTTGTGGGTCCCCGCTTTTCTTTTTATACAATAAATATATTTCATTGTAGAAAAAGAAAATAGTCAGAAATTTTTCTCGTAATAATTGTATAACGTCTTTTATATTTCGTCCACCGAAAAAGGAAATCAACAATGTGTCTTCTTTGAACCTCCATGTTGAGTGGCTATAAGACTGAACTGAAGTGATGCTGCTTTAAAGTCTACGCTTACTATATGCATTTAAAAATTGCAACTTGTTCATTTATATGCAAAAACTCATAATTTAAAATTTAATTTACTCAAATACATAAAATAACACTCTTTTGAAAGTTTCACCTTATGTAGAGTCAAATATGCTCTTTAAAATGCTATCAATAATTTTTTATTATGTTTGCCCCAAAAAGAACGACAAGCAAATGAAAAGGTCGTGTTTTCGGGGAAAAAACATCAATAACTTTGAGTAGAATTAAGATACATACAAGTTATGCACCGTAAAATGCGTGGATTGGAAAGCTCTAAAGATCATTCAAAGACAGTTTTGATGTAGAATTTTACATATAAAAGTTAGAGCAAAAAAACCTTTTTTCTCATGGTAACCCTAACTGAACCTAGAGAAAAAGCGTTATATCGGTTATTTGAAGAGATAGAAAGAAATATTGTTCCACAAAGTTACTTAAAATAACCAGAGCTACAATATTGTCGAACTATGTTTACCTCTATCTATAAAGATAAGAAAGTTAGATTTTTTATTTCATCGTAAATTTTGGTCACCCTATTTTTGATAACATAAAAATAAGCGCTCTATTATATGTAACAACTTTGTCGAAGATAGTTTTTGTCTCTAGACATCACTGTTGAGCTCTAGATGCTAATTTGAATAGATGAATAGAATTTAATTTAAAAATTGTTATGGAGTGCCGAAATCGATTGACGCAAAAATTTCATCAATCCTTCATGAAATGACTGAGCAATAAGCGTTTGAAACTGGACAATTTTCACGATGTACTCGATTTTCGATTTTCAATTTGTACCCCAATATGTTCCCGAAAGACGTAATCCTACGTCAAAAGCAAATATGATGTTGTCATTGGAGAAAGAAAAAAATATGAAATCGTTCAGTAAGCAGTTGAAAGAAAACCACAATTTGTGAAACGGAACACATAAATAACACACAACTTATCAAACATGTACAAGAAATGTTGGATGGTGTTCTAACACGGAATCAATTCGATGTTATCCTCGGGCGCAAGCAGAAACCACGTTGGACTCCGGGTGAAATTTCGACAGCCTTTGCTATTCGCTATCTTAGCAAGCGATGTTATATGTTTATTCGCGAAGATTTGCGCATTCCATTGCCAGAACTCACAACGCTCAATAACCATGCCAATCATTTAGATCTGCGTAGCGGTTTACTGTCCGATATCACCAGATATATGTACATTGTTGGCTTGGAAATGCAAGAGAAGCAGCTGGCATGCGTTATAACATACGATGAAATGAGCGTGCGTCAACTCATCGAATACGATCAAAAAATGGATGAGATTGTTGGACCGTACAAATATGTACAAGTAATCATGGTAAGCGGATTGTTTGCAAGTTGGAAGCAAATTGTGTTCGTTGCTTTTGACCAACCAATGACAAGCCACATTCTTCAGAAAACAATCTGTGAGTTACACGCAATCCGTTACAACGTAGTTGCGATTAATTCGGACAATGGACCTGGAAACGTGATGCTGCGCAAAAATTTGGGAGTGACCTTAGATAAATCGTATTTTGAACATCCTGTCACAAAAGAGAATATTTATGTGTTCGAAGATAGTCCACATAACTTAAAGTTGTTGCGAAATTGGTTCGTTGGAGAGGGAATTCTGTGGAAAAACTTCAAGATTAACTCTAGGTTAATTATGGCCATCATTGAGGACAGGTCCTATTGTGAACTAACTCCGCTTTTTGCTCTTAATTATGGACACATCAATCTGACATCTCTTGAAAAACAGAACGTTGCAAAGGCCGCTCAACTTGTGTCTCACACAACATCAACTGCTCTGAAACAACGATTCATAAATACAGCCGAAGAAGAAGAAGAAGCCAGTATTGTAGCAGAATTTATAGAAATTTGTAATAGCTGGTTCGATATTTTCAATTCATACAATCCATTCGCACCAGTTGAAATGAAGAAGTCTTATTCTGCCACTGATTACCAACTCCAAGCTTTGGATCAAATGATGCAAATGATGTGAGATTGTCGACCAATCAACAAAAGCAGGAAAGTATATATGACCCTAACAACATTTCAGCAGTCGATCATAATGAAACGATATGAAACGAAAATATGACATCAAATTTATTTTAACATTTAAGGTAAGCCTAAATTTCTTCGAATAAATATATAAAGCCTTCCTATAAATCTATATGCATTTTCAGTTGAACCAAGATTTACTTGAGAATCTGTTTTCTCAAATTCGTTCCAGAGGGGGCCTGAATGATAGGCCAGCTCCCCTGGACGTTATACGCCGAATACGCCTAATAATTCTCGGAAAAACTCCTGGAATCACACAAAACAACGTAAATACATACGACCAGAAAAATATATCTCACGTAGAGGACAACTATATCACGACCATGTTGTTCCAAAAAGCTGATATACAGTTGCTGGAAAATTCAGATTTGGCTGATGCGGAAGATTTTTCAAATCAACAATCTGATGAATGTAAGTATCCTGAAATGAGAGATGATAACTTCATGTAATCAACAATTCTTATTTCTGCAGTTTTAACATTCACTGTCAACGACGATAACACTTGCATTGAACATCGGAATGTGAATTCGTCAATACCGACCTCGGTCATGCAAAACATTCAAGAAAAGGATGGTTTTGCATATCTTTTAGGCTGGGTCGCATTTAAGTTGAAAAAAACACACCCAGACCTTGGAGATAAAACGAGCAATCTGTCTAATCGTGATGTTACCCTTTTTTAGCTAATTTGTCCTATGGTGGCTTAACTGTACCATCTGCAGCTTTTCAAGTCATTGCACTATGGTCCAGGAGGTGCATTTAAGTGGAAATTAGCATCTAGAGCTCGACAGTGATTCTCTAGACAAAAACTGTCTTCGACAAAGTTGTTACATATAATAGAGCGCTCATTTTTATGTTATCAAAAATAGGGTGACAAAAATTGTCGATGAAATGAAAAATCTAACTTTCTTACCTTTATTGATAGAGGTAAACATAGTTCTACAATATTGTAGCCCTGGTTATTTTAAGTAACTTTGTGGAACAATATTTCTTTCTATCTCTTCAAATAACCGATATAGCGCTTTTTCTCTAGGTTGAGTTAGGGTTACCATGAAAAAAAAAGGTTTTTTTGCTCTAACTTTTATATGTAAAATTCTACATCAAAACTGTCTTCGAATGACTTTTAGAGCTTTCCAATCCACGCATTTTACGGTGCATAACTTGTATGTATCTTAATTCTACTCAAAGTTATTGATGTTTTTTCCCCGAAAGCACGACCTTTTCATTTGCTAGTCGCTCTTTTTGGGGCAAACATAAAAAAAATTATTGATGGCATTTTAAAGAGCACATTTGATTCTACATAAGGTGTAACTTCCAAAAGAGTGTTATTTTTTGTATTTGAGTAAATTAAATTTGAAATTATGAGTTTTTGCATATAAATGAACAAGTTGCAATTTTTAAATGCATATCGTAAGCGTAGATTTTAAAGCAGCGTCACTTTAGTTCAGTCTTATAGCCACTCAACATGGAGGTTCACATTTTTGTTTTTGTTTTCGGTGGACGAAGTATAGAAGACGTTATACAATTATTACGAGAAAAATGCCAAGATATATGTTTTTTGAGTGCCAGAAAGTGCCTGAAATGCCAAATGCTGAGCCGAAGGATGAAGCGTAACCGTGTTCGGGAATTACAGAAAAAATTTCTGCTGAAGAACTGGGCTTCGCAACAGCTTCGGATCCAGTATTATCTCTTAGTAATAGGCAAGCACCAAAGTATTCCGATCTTCTGATTCCGGAAAATGCTAAGCATTTGATTTTGTGGTTTTTTATTTGTATGATTTTTATTTATTACTATGAATTTAATTTCCATTATAACAACTAAAACAGGTTAATATGTACATACGGAAGATTATAAAAATAAATTTGAATAAAACAATAGGAACAACAAAAGTTTGGTAAAATAATGTCATCAATCAACTCATCGCCAGTAAAATATGTCAATATATTACTAAAAAATAAGCCCCGAGTAGTTCTTCATACGGTTTCTATTCAGGAAGCATTTGATAATTTGTGGGTCCCCGCTTTTCTTTTTATACAATAAATATATTTCATTGTAGAAAAAGAAAATAGTCAGAAATTTTTCTCGTAATAATTGTATAACGTCTTTTATATTTCGTCCACCGAAAAAGGAAATCAACAATGTGTCTTCTTTGAACCTCCATGTTGAGTGGCTATAAGACTGAACTGAAGTGATGCTGCTTTAAAGTCTACGCTTACTATATGCATTTAAAAATTGCAACTTGTTCATTTATATGCAAAAACTCATAATTTAAAATTTAATTTACTCAAATACATAAAATAACACTCTTTTGAAAGTTTCACCTTATGTAGAGTCAAATATGCTCTTTAAAATGCTATCAATAATTTTTTATTATGTTTGCCCCAAAAAGAACGACAAGCAAATGAAAAGGTCGTGTTTTCGGGGAAAAAACATCAATAACTTTGAGTAGAATTAAGATACATACAAGTTATGCACCGTAAAATGCGTGGATTGGAAAGCTCTAAAGATCATTCAAAGACAGTTTTGATGTAGAATTTTACATATAAAAGTTAGAGCAAAAAAAACCTTTTTTCTCATGGTAACCCTAACTGAACCTAGAGAAAAAGCGTTATATCGGTTATTTGAAGAGATAGAAAGAAATATTGTTCCACAAAGTTACTTAAAATAACCAGAGCTACAATATTGTCGAACTATGTTTACCTCTATCTATAAAGATAAGAAAGTTAGATTTTTTATTTCATCGTAAATTTTGGTCACCCTATTTTTGATAACATAAAAATAAGCGCTCTATTATATGTAACAACTTTGTCGAAGATAGTTTTTGTCTCTAGACATCACTGTTGAGCTCTAGATGCTAATTTCCACTTAAATGCACCTCCTGTACCATAGTGCATTGGATTAGAAATGGAAAAAAATCTTTGTTTCAAATCTAGGGGTTAATGTGGTGTCCACCATTGTAAATTGAGTTCTTGAAGCTTATCCGAACTTCGATTATACTATAGTCAAAACCTTTATTAAAATAAGAACAATCGCTAGACTACGCTATTGCAATCTTCAATTGCAATATTATATATATTAGGCTGTCAAAAAATTCCTGCGGCATTTTTTTTGAATTTTCATTTGTTCATAAAATTAGTTACAATCATCTGTTTTAAGTCAAATATGCGCCGTTTTGTTCGATTACTTGTTCCCAACGAGATGCCAACTTCATAATATCCCTGTTATAACTTCTGACTACCTAGCTCGTTCGCCATGGACAAAAACAGTTGGTAGTTACTTGGCGCAAGGTCCGGACTATACGGCGGATGCAAAAGAACCTCCCATCCGAGATCTCGGAGCTTCTAGCGCGTCACCAAAGAAGTGTGTGGCCTGGCGTTGCCCTGATGGAAGACAATGCGGCCTCTGTTTATCAAAGATGGCCTCTTCTTCATGAGTGCTACCTTCAAGCGGTCCAGTTGTTGGCAGTACAGGTCCGAATTGAGCGTTTGGCCATAGGGAAGCAGCTCATAATAGATTATTCCTTGACAATCCCACCAAACCCACAGCAGAACCTTCCTGGCCGTTAATGAGGGCTTGGCCACCGTCTGAGCCGCTTCAGCGGGTTTCGACCACGACCGTTTGCGCTTCACGTTGTCGTAAGTGACCCAATTTTCATCGCCAGTCACCATCCGCTTCAGAAACGGGTCGATTTTGTTGCGATTCAGCAGCGGTCAAAGATGTTTTTTTGCGTCAACGTGTGTGGCACCCATACATCGAGCTTCTTTGTGAATCCAAGCTTCTTCAAATGGTTAATAACAGTTTGATGACTTATCCCCAGCTCTTGGCCGATGCTACGGCTGCTACTATGCCGGTCTTTCTCGGCTAATTCAGCGATTTTGTCGCAATTTTCGACGACAGGCCTTCCGGAGCGTGGCGCATCTTCGACGACCTCTACACCAGAACGAAAACGTTGAAACCATCGTTGTGCGGTGGAAATGGAAACTGTATCGGGTCCATAAACTGCACAAATTTTATTGGCAGCTTGAGATACATTTTTGCCTTTGTCATAGTAGTACTGTAAAATATGTCGGTTTTTCTCTATATTTTGCTCCATATTTGCGACACTATAACTCACGAACGAATTAACCAAACAAAACACTGTCAAGGACTATATTATAGCACGCAAAAATACCTTTCCAACAAGCTATAGTATGACTCGATACAATGAATATAACTAGAACTACGTGCTTACAACGACACCTCGCGGAAATACCGCAGGACTTTTTTGACAGCTTAATATTATAGATAATACAATTTAAAAAACAACGAACAAATTTTTATATTATCCTAGTAAAGCATATCATCACATTGTTTTATTCATGTCCACCACTCCACAATCTCTAACTCCAACTTATTGAAGACAAATTAGACATATGTAATTATTTTCGACCATTGGCTTCTCTTACAGTGTGTACGATGTACATGGTCCATTGCAAGGATGTTTCTTCACATCAATACACTTCTAAATTCTCTTCTTATAACTGCATACTTCCTCTCTCTTTAATGGCAAATATTATTGAAATTTCATCAATCTCACATTGAAATAGAAAAAGGTGTGAGGCTCATATATAATCGATTTTCAAAATTGGGCATCGATTACTCCAGTCCTATGAAACACACATGAGCTACTGCGAAAACCTCTAGCGGCTCTACAATATAAAAAAAACAATTAATAACTTGTCTCAAATATTCTATTTTCACTTACCATATGTGTAATTGAAACAACGATTTGCATTGCTGTTAGGGCTGACGACGTAGAGCAGCAAACACTTCATACAGTGGGATACAAATCATTTCACCCACGCAATTCAAAAACGAACTGGCAGCGAGCTCATTTGCAAGACATTTGCACGCGCAATCGATTTTTTAAAAATACTGCTTCAATTTCTCCGGCCCGATGAAACACACCTGAGTTCCAAACTACTACGAAAACCTTTAGCGGTTCTAGAAACAAAACGACAATTAATAGCTTGCGGTACAAATATTCCTTTCTTATTTACCATATGCAGAATTGCAACAATCATATGCATGATTTCTAGCTTCCTTTCCGCGTTTGTTTTGCATAATTGTTTCGCTTCCTTTCCTCGTTCATGGCGCAGACCCGTCGATTGATGACAGCCAAATAGCTCTTGGTTTTTAAAAACGTTTGGCCGCTGTCAACCCGAACTCGAGTAATGCAGAGGATAGTATTGTGCGTCTATTCCCTAACTGGACACGACGATTAGAAATAGTCGCACTTCAAACGGTCGTTAGAATAGGTTAGAATAGTCGCGTTTGCATTTGACAGATAAATCTGTCATAAGTGACAAATCATATTATCGTGTTTGCTCATGTTTTTGCAAGCAAGTATTTTCGACAAATTAAATGATTGATAACAGCACGCAAAATCCAATTCTTAAAAACGTTCAGCATCGTCGGGCTAATATAAACACAAAATATCATTGTCCATACGGCTACTACTTCCTGGGATTATCACGATTATCACACAAAGTGTAAATCAACCATTAGTTTCTAGAACGAATTTTATGAACGAGAAGATATAGGGTCAGCTCGCGCAAGGCGCTTATATCAATGTATAACAGGTGAAGCAACATCATCACTTCAACAAGAAGGTGATTACGGTTTGTGGAGCGGGGGTTGTTTGTTTTGTTATTGCTAGGATACGCCATTTTTGCATTTTCACATGCGAGAGTAGTGGAAATGAGAATGAAATTCTACAAAACATCCCTTCTTTTTCACATAAATTCGCGAAAGCCGAACATAGTAGGCATCGTTCGAATAAGCGTCGCAGCAGTTTGTAGAGAGCCGCCTGCAGCGTTCTGATGCTGTTTGTAAATAATACCGACAGCAATTCCAATATGGCTGAAAGAGCATTTCATATGATTGTTTCACCTGGTATATATAGAGGCGCCTTGAGCTCGCGCAGTCCGAAGACATCGGTCGCAAATTTGTTCGCGTCTATTGTAGAGTGAAGATTATACCGTTATCAGTTCGTGGCTGGTGAAGTTATTTCGCCCTAACGGGGTTCTCTTTATTGCGCGAGTGAGGAGAGCAGCAATCACTACCAGCGTGAGGAAGAAGTCCTCCACGGCGGACGCGGTGCGTGTGCCGTATCATCGCTGTGTGTGCTTTAGCATCGTCATCGATTCCATCATCGTGTTGTGGTGCGATATACCGTTGCATCTGTGCCGAGCGATTGCCACGCGGTTCGATTGGGACACCGTTTCATTTCATTCGCATTGGTGTGCGATTTAGGTATAATATATATTAGGTTTAGAAATACAGAAAAAAAATAAAAATTATATTATTTTATATCTGCCGTAATGGCAGAAGGTCATGTTGACATGGAGATTGAAACTACTGTTTCCTCCTCACTAGCTACAACGGGGGCTGGGAAGTCGCTTAAACGCGTTCCCCCCTCAGAAGATGTCTCTTCAGAGAAAAAGGTAATCTACCTTAACAAGCCCCCCTCAAGAAAATTGACAAACTTTTCCTCTTCGCCCCCTCAATCTCCCGCTCCAGCTTCCGCTCTACTACCGAACTTGCCTCCCAGCCCTACTGATCCCGCTCCCGTTCAACAATCGACCTCGTCCTCCCCCTCAGTTGTTTCCTCTCCTCGTGTCAAGGTCTATCCAGACGATGCACTTGGAGCTGGTCTATGGGTTGTTTTTTTCCGGCCTAAACCAAAAGGAAAGTCAATTAATGTCATTCAGGTTTCGAAAGATCTGGCAAGATTATATTCCTCCGTGGTCGAAATCTCTAAGGTTAGACCGAACAAACTGCGTGTTGTCGTGAGTGATCGGAAACACGCGAATGCAATTGTGATCGACGAGAGATTCTCCCTAGAGTATCGCGTCTACGTGCCCTCCCATGACGTAGAAATCTCGGGGGTAGTAACTGAAACTGGTCTGACGTGCGAAATGATAAAAGAAGGAGTTGGTAAATTTAAAAGACTCCCGTTGGTGGGTGTTAAAATTTTGGACAGCCGCCAACTAGGAAAAGTATCCCAAGAAGAGGGAAAAACTAAATTCACGCCGTCAGACTCGTTTCGAGTAACTTTTGCTGGTTCCGCTCTACCTGACTACGTCATGGTGGGCAAATTGAGATTGCCTGTGCGACTCTTCGTGCCAAAGCCCATGACTTGCCAAAAATGCAAGTCAGATGGTCACACTTCAGATTATTGTGCCAACAAGGAGCGCTGTGCCACTTGCGGAGAGCAACATGAGGGGAAATCCTGCAGTGCGACTGAGCATAAATGTCCATATTGCGGGGGATCCCCACACGAGCTCTCAGTTTGTGAAACTTACAAGAGTCGCTGGGAGAAACAGAAGCGCTCTTTGAAGGAACGCTCGAAACGCACTTTTGCGGATATTTTGAAGGGCGCTTCTCCAATGGCCCAACAACAACAACTAATCAACACACAAAATGTCTTCGCCACGTTGCCCGTTGACGAAATAGAAGCGGACACAGCTAACGGGGGCACACCGAACGGATTTTCCAAGGGAATCCCCGGCGCAAAAATGTGACCACTCCCAAAGTTCAAGGACAAGCCCCTCCGGTGATACCCCCTGTTAGCATGCCTAAAAAATCGAGTGCAGCGGACAAGCAAAATCAGGTTCCTCCTGGTTTCCGTGGGAATAGTTCACCTTCGAACGACCCAGCACTCGATGGGACATCAAAAACCCCAACTGTCCCTATTTTTCCGTCCAGCTCAACTTCCCAATCGGGATTTATAAAGTTGTGTGACCTTTTGGATCAAATCTTCAAGTGTTTTAACGTTTCCGACTCCATCAGAACCATTGTCATTTCAATGCTTCCAGTATTAAAGACAATTTTGCAACAATTGATGCAAACATGGCCCCTCCTTGCAATGATTATCTCTCTTGATGTCTAATTTAAATAGAGAGGTCGGAGATATCACTGTTTTACAGTGGAATTGTCGTAGTCTTATCCCTAAATTGGATACATTCAAATTGTTAATTCATAAGTTCAATTGTGATGTTTTTGCTCTGTCCGAAACTTGGCTTTCTTCGCGAGATGATCTCTCTTTCCACGATTTTAATATCATACGCTTGGACCGTGATGACAGATACGGAGGGGTGCTATTGGGTATCAATAAGTGCCACTCATTTTTTCGAATTGACCTTCCACCTATTGGAGGGATCGAAGCTGTTGCTTGTCATGCAAACATCAGAGGCAAAGACCTCTGTATTGTCAGCTTGTATTGGCCTCCGAGAGCTGCGGTTAACCGCAATCAACTTGTTGACATGTGCTCACTCCTTTCTGAGCCACGATTGATCTTGGGAGACTTCAACTCTCACGGAACTGCCTGGGGGGAACAGTAAGACGACAATCGTTCATTGTTGATATATGACCTTTGTAACAGCTTCAATATGACCGTTTTGAACACTGGGGAAACAACACGTGTACCTAAACCTCCTGCTAACCCATGTGCTCTTGACCTCTCGCTTTGCTCGAATACACTATCGTTAGATTGCAAGTGGAATGTAATCCAGGATCCCAACGGCAGTGACCACTTGCCAATCAAAATTTCCATCACCATTGGTTCGAATTCTTCTGAATCTATAAACATGGCATATGACCTCACAAGACACATTGACTGGAAAAAATATGCGGACGCAATTGCTCTAGCCATCAATTCCAGAGATGGTTTGCCTCCATTGGAGGAGTATAACTTCCTTTCTCGTTTGATATATGACAGTGCGGTTCGCGCTCAAACGAAACCCATCCCAGGCTCCACTTTTCGTCAAAGGCCTCCCAATCCATGGTGGGATAGCCAATGTTCCAAGCTTTATCAGGATAAATCGAACGCATTTAAAGTTTTTCGGAAACGTGGAACCATTGAGAATTTTCAAACGTATTTGGACCTTGAAAATCAATTTAAAAACTTGATCAAAGTGAAAAAACGTGCTTATTGGCGAAATTTCGTGGGAGGTTTGTCACGAGAAACGTCAATGAAAAAATTATGGAAAGTGGCTCGAAACATGAGAAATCGCTCTTCATCGAATGAAAGCGAAGAATATTCACATCGATGGATTTTTAATTTTGCACGGAAGATTTGTCCCGATTCCGTTCCTGTGTAAAAAATTGTTCGAGATATACCACTAGATAGATGCGATCTTGATTCCGAGTTTTCGATGGTAGAATTCTCTCTTGCTCTCCTTTCTTGTAACAATTCGGCTCCAGGAACGGATAGAATTAAGTTCAACTTGTTAAAAAACCTCCCTGATGTGGCGAAACATCGCTTGTTGAATTTATTCAATCGGTTTCTGGAGCATAATATTGTTCCAGATGATTGGAGACAAGTGCGAATTATAGCTATTCAAAAACCCGGAAAACCCGCGTCCGACTTCAATTCGTACCGCCCAATAGCAATGCTGTCTTGTATACGGAAATTGTTGGAGAAAATGATCTTGTTTCGCCTTGATCGTTGGGTTGAAACGAATGGCTTATTCTCAGATACACAATATGGGTTCCGCAGGGGCAAGGGGACGAATGATTGTCTTGCGTTGCTTTCTTCAGAAATTCAAATGGCTTACGCCGAAAAAAAACAAATGGCTTCAATATTCTTGGACATAAAAGGGGCCTTTGATTCTGTTTCAATAGAGGTTTTGTCAGACAAATTACACTCTCGGGGTCTGCCGCCTCTGTTGAATAATATGTTATATAACTTGCTTTGTGAGAAACAGTTGAACTTTTCTCACGGGGATTCGACAGTAAATCGGGTCTCCTACATGGGCCTCCCCCAGGGCTCATGTTTAAGCCCCCTTTTGTACAACTTCTATGTAAGCGACATCGACAATTGTCTTACACAAAATTGCAGCCTAAGACAACTTGCAGATGACGGAGTGGTGTCTGTCGTAGGATCAAACGAATCCGACCTGCAAGGACCCTTACAAGATACTTTGAACAATTTTTCAACCTGGGCCATTGGGCTAGGGATCGAATTCTCCACGGAGAAAACAGAGATGGTGGTTTTTTCTAGGAAGCATAGACCAGCAAAACCAAAGCTTCAACTTTTGGGTAAACCGATCACTCATGCTATGTCATTCAAGTATCTTGGGGTCTGGTTCGACTCCAAATGTACTTGGGGGGCCCATATTAGGTATCTGAGTAAAAAATGCCAACAAAG
This sequence comes from Toxorhynchites rutilus septentrionalis, assembly GCF_029784135.1. NCBI lineage: Eukaryota > Metazoa > Arthropoda > Insecta > Diptera > Culicidae > Toxorhynchites > Toxorhynchites rutilus. The sequence goes on from NC_073745.1 coordinate 99,281,895, forward strand.
AATAAACTTTCTCCGTACAATCACCGGCACATGGTGGGGAGCCCATCCCGAAGATCTTATAATGTTGTATCGAACAACTATTCTCTCAGTGATGGAGTATGGCAGTTTCTGTTTTCAATCAGCTGCCAAAACACATCTCATTAAACTCGAGCGAATTCAGTATCTTTGTCTCCGTATTGCGTTGGGATGTATGCCCTCAACGCATACTATGAGTCTCGAGGTTTTGGCAGGCCTACTCCCACTAAAAGATCGCTTCAATTTATTAGCAGCTTATCGAGCTAAATTTTCATTCAGGATTCATGAGCTCATATCATGAATTCATCTCCATGCAGGTTGATCCTTCTTCGTATACTCCCAACCGTGTTTGTTTTCCTGACTACATCAATTCCTCTGTACATTTTGATCTGTTCATGAAGGAGAAAATCCATGGAATTCCAGATTATCATCGATCGGGGATCGTTACTACGATCTTCAATGCAAAGTATGGGCGTGTCAATTGTAATAATATGTACTTTACTGATGGGTCCTCTATGAATGAGTCCACAGGATTTGGAGTGTTCAACGAAATTTTTAGCACCTCCCACAGTCTTCAGAATCCTTGCTCTGTGTATATTGCTGAATTGGCAGCAATACATTGGGCGCTGGACAGCGTCGCCTCACGACCTGTTGAACACTATTACATTGTAACGGATAGTCTTAGTTCTGTCGAAGCTATCCGTTCAGTGAGGCCGGAAAAGCACTCGCCGTACTTCCTTGAGAGAATACGAGAAAATTTGAGTGCTTTAACCAGACGCTGTTATGTCATTACCTTTGTCTGGGTCCCTTCACATTGCTCAATTCCGGGTAATGAGAGGGCTGACTCATTAGCAAAGGTAAGTGCAATTGAAGGCGATATTTATCAGCGTCAAATCGCTTTCAATGAATTTTATTCTTTAGTCCGTAAAAATACCATCGCTAACTGGCAACGTAAGTGGAACAAAGATGAATTGGGTCGGTGGCTTCACTCGATTATCCCTAAGGTTAGCCTCAAACCATGGTTCAAAAGTCTGGACTTAAGTCGGGACTTTATTCGCACCTTCTCCCGACTCATGTCCAATCACTGTTCGTTAGACGCGCTACTCTTTCGTTTTAATCTTGCCGATGGCAATATCTGTGCTTGTGACCAAGGTTACCACGACATCGAACACGTTGTTTGGTCGTGTGAGGAGTATCTTGGTGCCAGATCGAATTTAGAAAACTCTCTTCGGGCTAGAGGAAGGCAGCCCAATGTGCCGGTGAGAGATGTGTTGGCTCGGTTAGACCTTGATTACATGTCCCAAATATATGTCTTCCTAAAAGCTATCGATCTTCGTGTGTGATTGTCCTTATATACTTATATTCTCCTTTTCCTTTTCCTTCGCGAGAAATCAAATCCCTTCTTACTAACAATAGAATAAGGTGAAATGTAAATACATGTTAGATATAAGATAGGCTTAAGAATTGAGTATGATGAATGTGAGTGCGAATGTGAGTGTGAACATTGTCAACATATCCTTATATCCCATCCTTTTCCTGAAACAAAATGTCACCCTTCTAAACTCGAGCAAGCCGCGAGTAATCGGTTCTCTACTTCATTAACATTAGAATTAATAAAAAATGTTTATGTATACTTGTAACTATACAGATAGGAGTTTGGCTCCTTTAAACTTAAGTAACTGAGCCTGTAAAAATAAACGATTTAATAAAAAAAAAAAGATATAGGGCCCTATTACAATCACTATCACTATCACACCGAGTAAAATCTGGAATTATAGAAATCGAGGAAAACAGCTCGATTCGTGACTCTGCTCGAATGTCAGTGGCAGTAATGAAATATTTTGAAACGAGTTTGAAATGTTTCCAAAGCACTATAGAAAGGATGCCAAATCTTTTTTTGAGACATCGGCTATGAAAATTATAAATATCTATATTTCCAAAAGTGTTAATATGGTTATGTTTTGGAGAAAACTGATATTCCCTCTACGAATGAAGCTTAATGGGTGTAATGCATGCATGGATGTGTAATAAAATCGACTTCATGGAACAATTTGCTTTACAAAAAATATAATTATTAGAAAATGAAATGAATTCCGTAAAGAGTCACGCATGAATTCCACTTTTTTTAGCAAAACAATTTTTTTGCATGTAATTTTCTTTTAGCGTCGAGTTCTCGTTGTAGCGACGTTAATAGCTTTATTGTATTGGGCCACATCCTGTGGCCCTAAATTTTCGCTTGTTGTGTGCTAGTGGTTTCTTTACCTTTCACCTCATGTCAATCCAAATCTGTAATTTAAAAAAAATCATTATTGTTTTGCAAGACATTTCAGCTTTAGCATATGGTATAGAAAGTTTGGTATAAAATAGCAATAAAAAGGAAAATTACTGACAAAAGTAACACGTACTAATGTACGCTAGCAGGAATAAGCAATTTTTAGGTAGGAAATACGGTTGATAGTAATTCAAAGAATATGATAAAATTTACTTATGAAGTTATAAGTATCGTAGAAGAAATACTTACTTTCTGCCATTCTGAACCAAGACACATTGATGGTCTCAGTTCATCAATCTCCTCACTGAATTCCTTCCACTTTTCCTTAACAGGGATCCTGTTTGAACTGCCTCCAAAAAAAAAACTCGAGCAATGTTTACATTCGCTTTCATTGGTTCAACGATTCGTACTGGTGGTGATTTGTCTGTCCACTCATTTTCAGCCACTGAAATATGCGCTGGAAGTAAATTCTGCATTGTAATTTACAACATGATTAATACAAATAATGATGGATTGAACACTTACCTTGTATAGACTATTCTGGCAACACCGTAAAACAAATACTGATCAAAACAAACGAACATGTGTTGAAAATTGCATATATTTAAGCGTTTATGAAATGTTTCCCAAAGGAAAGTATCAGGGAAGCAAACCAAAACAAAATAATTCTCTAAAGATATGCAAAAAGCGAACCAAACAACTCGAAAATTTCTGATACTTGCATCGATAGCTATCACACGCTCGGTGCTATCGAATTGTTCGATTTCTATAATAGTAAAATAGAGCTAACGAGCAAAATTCTTATCGCCTCGATTTCTAGAATAGGGCCCATAATAAGACTTATACTTATGACAGACATACAGCTGTACCTGCGTTGTACTTCGAAAATTGTATGTCTGTCACCATGTACAGCGCTAGAACCATGCAAGCAACTCGGTACAATCGCTGTACCTGTACCGACCTGTTTTACCGCTGTACATGGCTACAGTTGTATTGTGCGCAGCGCCATAGACGGTTAGTGGTGGGTAGCATGAACAAGCAGAATCAAATCACTTGATAAACGTTCTTTTCGTTGACTATCTTTTAAGTTAATAACTCAGATTGGAAACTTTTTTGTTGTGTTTGATAGTTTAGACACTAAATAAAAACCTTTTTCATTGAAATATGCGGTGGAAATTGGAAAAATATCTGATTGTCAGTTTGACATACGGTGCAATGTACAACCAAAGTATGTCTGTCATGGTACGATGGTACCTGTACAACGCTGTACACGTACAACGCAAGTACAGCTGTATGTCTGTCCCTGGTATTAGCAAACGACAGAGCTTTTCCGTAAGTTTGATGTGGACAAACGAACCTGGCTGATACTACATGCATATCAAATGACTTCGAAACCCTTGGACGGAAACTACGTCCAGACTATCCAGATAAAGTTTCAATGTGGATGATGGATAGTGCTTGTATACATTGTGATGGGAATATTATAAAATTCCTCTCTTCTGATGCTGTTCAACGCACACTTATCAAAATTACCTTAAATGACTGCACGAAATTATTTCCAAAATGCTGTTATACTTTTGGCGGTAAATTCAATTAATCGTCTATGTACTAAAAGCTACAAAAATGATCAATGTTTTCTTTATTTTATTTATCAAATAAATCTGTGCAAGAAAATCGGTACTAAAATTAGTGATTAATATCGTTAGCATCATTAATTTTCGATGCTAAATTCTGAATTCGTTTTTTAGCACTTTGAGTTCTTGTATCTGTACATGAACATAGGAAGCTTTCATAACGAGGGAGTCAGTTCGTTCATACAAAGTATCGTTAGATGACAAAATACTCTCGATAATATTATAAGCCAATTGTAGACTATGATATGTCGCTTGAAGTTGGTTTCCTTCCGAGAGTGACACTGTTTGGTACAGGTGAAGGTATTGATCCGGCGGAACTGCTGTCATGACCTTTGAACGCATATCTCCCGGTCTGAAAAAAAGGAAAGAGTCTTGGTATCACTGGTTTCTTTAGTATCAAAGTTAGATAGTAGTGATATGTTATATTTTCTTACTATTTTGTTTTTCTCTGTATTTTCATAGCCGTTTATATCATGTCCTGACTACAGGAACTTTAAATTACGAAAACCAACATCTTCACCAAGAAACTTGCTCGGAATATCATCCGTCTTCTGGAATGCTATAAATATTTTTTATTACAAAAAAAACAGAAAGTGGGTTATATCTATGGTATAACCGCAATGGTGACGTAGGACTATCGTTGATTCAGTGATCCTTTGTTTGAAGTTGAATCTGAATCCATTCTGAATGAATGAATAAATGAATATTTGGGGGACTTCGAAAACGAGAGCGTTACGTTGGAGGTACAAGGTTTTATGCATCCAATATTGAATACGAAAATATCCTACTGATGGGGAAGAATATTCTTCAGAAGCTATCCTGTTAATTGCGATTGATTGAAAAATCACAAAACCAAATGTATTTGGTCACAGTGGTACATGGATCGAAAACATTCAAATAAACTCTTTCACATGAATGTAATTTTAAATTCCCAGAGGAACTGGCAGATTATTTTCCGGATCTTTCTTGATGCTGAATGGCATCCAAACGGAAAGAATTCCGTGCGTGTATGTGTGTGTAGCGGCTGCTTCGATGGTCACCTTCTCTTCTCCTGAAGGATCGGCTTCTCTGTGCTCCCTCACAGTTTCAAACAAAACTGCTTGCGGTTCAGGGCAGATCTCGATCCTTCGCCGTCCAGTTGTCTTGTCGATGTCCTCACGAAAAATGAATGCGTCTCGCCACCAGAATATCGCTTAAGTATGCTTTTTGTGCGTGATTGAATCGAGAGAAGGCGTGGTTTACGATGGCAATTTGGAAGGCAAACTAGAGGGGAATGAACTCTCTGAGCTCGGAAATTTCGGCGATTGAGCAATAATCGATTGCGGGCGCATACAATATTGGATACGGAAATATCCTACTGATGGGGAAGAATAATCTTCAGAAGCTATCGTGTTAATTGCGATTAATTGAAAAATCACAAAACCAAATGTATTTGGTCACATTGTTACATGGATAGAAAACATTCAAATAAACTCTTTCACATGAATGTATTTTTAAATTCCCAGAGGAACTGGCAGATTATTTTCCGGATCTTTCTTGATGCTGAATGGCATCCAAACGGAAAGAATTCCGCGCGTGTATGTGTGTGTAGCGATGTCTTCCCGGGGAACCGTTTGTGGCATCACTCTTCTCCTGATGGATTCATGTCTGGCCTAAGGTGCACAAACAGGCTCTTGGTGACACCGTTCATCCGCGCTTTCATGACAAACGAAGAGCTTCACCACAACAGCGACAACATGTTCCAATCGCTGTTCAATTAGAACTGAGTGGATTTCCGAGCGGCGCTCGCTTATATACCGATTGGTGATTTCAATAGCATGTTTTGAAAGCAATTTTAAGACTATTGAAACAAGTTTTTGGATCAAAAAGTAACAAGTATAGAACGCGTAGACATTTTATCTTTCGAATGAAGTGTTTATCATACCATTTCGTTCAGTTGTGTAGGAGCTATTAACGCTCAAAATCTCGGTCTCCGGCGTAACGTTTTCGTTTTCGAAACTTTGATTTTACACCCCGGTATAGAAATGAAAGACGTAGTCCTACGTCAAAATACAGGAAAATTATTGTAGTCCAACCGCAAAATTACATATCGAACCTTTTTTTTAACACTATTTCACCAGTTAATTTATTTATAGTTTGTTTTAATTTTCGTTTTGACATTTGGGACAAAGTTGAGGGGTGATCAGTATGGATTTTCCATGGATTTAATCACCCCTCGTGAAAAGCGACGATTTAAACAGGTAGCTGAAATGACCTCAGAATCCAACAGTCAAGTAAATTCACAATAATATTCTTAATCCTTTCCTGTTTTTTATAAAATATTAAAAAGTTTTTCTTGCATGCTTTTAACGAGCGAGTTGGGTATCACAGTACTCAAAAGTGTGCTTTTTCGGACACTTGCCAAATTTTGCTGGATCGCAAATTGCATCGATTCGTTCTCATCTTCGAAGATGATTTGACGCCGGAAATCGACACCGCGTCGTACATACTCAAACGGGACATCGAATCAGTAAACCTCGATAATGCATGCCGTACGCTCTTCGCTTTCTTTGATGTGGCTCACACTGGTCACGGGTGTCTCTTATTCGAATACGTTGCTAAATATGATAACCGTGTTCAACACATGGAACAGCGGTATTGTTTTCCGATCCTATGCTGATGTTGTTGTCCGAGGGGAACATGCCAGTAGGGACAGTTGACTTAGTTTGGCGCTAGGCTTTTTTTCTGCCGTGTCGACGATGGATTTGGATCTCTGTGTGATGATGATGGTTTTCGCTGGGTGCCGTCGCCAAGTACTGCTGTAGAATTAATGTTGTCATGATGATGTGTTTGAAATTGTGATACTTTCGCCGTAGCCGTATCGTTCATCAGCTAGTGGAGTTTTTACTGCAGACAGTATATGGAATAACACCGACAATCTGCGATGTTGCTGCTGCTTCCATCCGAGTCGATGTTGTCCGAATCGGTAGCTGTTGATTGCTCAATGTAAAACGGTTGTTGTTGGTTTCCTCGCTGCTGACGGCACGATTGGCCCAACTGATATCCATCGTTTCCTGGAACAACGAATCGATCGAGAGGCGATCCATTGCTGCTGTTGGTTGCGCTCTGTGGATAATAGAATAAAGGGAAAAATCAAACAATAATCGGATCATCAATAAATTGTGCACGACGACATCCGCCGTTTTTGGCCTCTGATGTATCTGAACACTTACGGCTGCGTGAAACCGTTGCTATAGATTTCTACGATTTTAAGCTGAAAAAGGAAAATATTTAGATAAAATGAATCATAATACAACCAAATGTTTACCTCCATACCGCTTCGCTTCCATTAGAGAAATGGCGATTGCATACACACAGTTGCCAGAAATGAAAATAATCAAGGTTACACATGCTATGAAGTAAAATGTACGAATCATTGGTAGGGGTGAACATTGCATCTGACATCAGTTTAACAAAGTTTTTGTAATATTTACAAAAAATTTGTACATTTTACAAATGTTTCGACTACTAAAGATTTGGTAGCTGCATTTACTAAAGTTTTTCTCCAGTGTACACTCTCCTACGAAACATAGTGGAAAAAATATATTCGTCGATGTAAACAAATTTGTATGAAGTTCCACTGCCGTGACCCTTACACTGGAGAAAAACATTAGTAAACCCAGCTACCAAATCTTTAGTAGTCGAATTATTGGTAAAATGTACACATTTTTAGTAAATATTACCAAAATTATGAAAAAACTTTGTCAAATGCAATATACATCTTTACCAACGATTCGTACATTTTACTTCGTAGGGTGAGTAACCTCGTTGTCATATTTGGGAAGTTGCGAAATGCGTACATCGTGATTGTGATTTCTCCGGTGGAAAAGAAGCCCGGGATGCAGTACGGAGGTGAACTTTTGTTTTTTTTTCGGATACTAATCAAACCAGAGTCGTCCGATATAGTAAAGTATGGACATAGTTCTCGAACAGTACCTAGTACGCACCTAGTGAAATCGTATCGCTAAAACAACGTCGATGTATTTGATTCAGAAGAGGAGGACGAACAATCGATGGAAGCTTCCAGTAGGGCTAGTAGTGAGACACAACGTGGAGATTGTGTGGAGCATTAACTCATAAAATCGTTACCATTTGATCGCACATCCGACGGAGCATGTTTTTATACGATTTGTGAGGAAACATCATGGAGGAAATTGAGGTACTGTAATTGTATTTGCCTGATTGGAAACAAACAGATATGAAACTGTATATTTCAGACATACATCCGTAAGGACATGTGTACAGAATGTTTCATGTGATGGATTCCCCGTTTTCTTGGGATGATTGGCACAAAATTCACTACGAAAATCCGCCTCGAGATATATGGTTCGTTCACGATAAGGATTCGCCCAGTTACATTTTTCTTCAGGAACAAGTTTGTAATATACATATTTTACGCCATCAAGTCCAATGATATGGTCAGTAGTTGATGATTTTCTGTCTTCATAGCACGTGTTGTTCTGTGAGCGTTGTAATGAATAGTTTGATTCGGATGGAACTTTCAACGTACAACTCAAAAACAAAGATACAAATACGAACAGATACAATTGATTAAGTTTCGTCATTGCACATTGGAAGACACTTCTCGGTCACACATTATGCTTTTGCTAATTCCAGATGATTCCTCTCCCTGAATGATTTTTTTTTATCCAAAATATATATTTTTATTAAGGCTCATATGGCGTCAGCCTAACGGGGCCGGGAGTTCAATATTTCGACAATGTTTGCTTACAACTATGTTAGTAATATGTAATCGATTACTCGCGGTTGGCTCGAGGTTAGTATTACAAGTGTTCTCATAATTGGTATGTTGCAGTCTTCGATGCTCTGTACGTGTGCCCGACACGGGATACTTCCTATTGGGATGCAGCTGACCATTAATCAGCAACGCCCCCCTAGTCTGTACCCCATATCTAGCGTGGTGCGTCTTCTCGACTCGAGGAATCCAGGATAGAATGGTCACTAGCCGGCGCAATCATCAGCTCGTGTAGAGTTGTCATGAGCGGTACAACATTTGGCTCTTGTTGAATGATCAGTGGACTGCACAACCTTTGGCCCGTGTATCTGTAAAGAGTGTGTGTATGTATTGCAGCGACTAAGTAAAAGTTTATCGTTTGGATACGAGGGATATGAAACGGGGACACAACGAAGGAAACATCATTAAACGTTGACATCGGCGTTTCTGAGGAACAGGTATAGATGAAGCAGAATATCAGGATCACGGCTACCTAAGATATCCCGGACGGGGATATTCGATTGTCTGCCTTGTGCTCTCAGTGCTCTAGAGAGCTGAGAGCGAGCAGCATGGAACCGGATACACGACCAGACAACATGCTCGATGTCGTGGTAGTCATCGCCACAATCACAAAGATTGTTTGCTGCGAGCCCAATGCGATAGAGATGCGCGTTTAGGTTGTAGTGATTGGACATAAGCCGAGATATCACGCGAATGAAATCACGACCTACATTCAATCCCTTGAACCATGCACTCGTCGAGACCTTAGGGATAATCGTGTGTAACCAACGACCGAACTCATCACCACTCCACATGCGCTGCCAACTTACGAGCGTATACTGACGAGGAATGTGGAAAAATTCATTATAAGCAATTTCAAAAAGTATGCCTTCTAAAGCGCCCACCTTAGCTAGCGAGTCCGCTTTTTCATTTCCCGGAATCGAGCAATGAGAGGGAACCCATGCTAAGGTAATCTTGAATAATTTGTCGACCAAAACACTCAATAGTTGTCTTATTCTTGTTAGGAAATAAGATGAGCATTTATTAACTTTCATTGAGCGGATTGCCTCTATTGAGCTGAGACTGTCTGAAAAAATAAAATAATGGTCGATGGGCAATGTTTCAATGATCCCTAATGCGTAATATATCGCACCAAGTTCAGCGACATACACGGAACAAGGATCTTTGAGTTTGAAAGAGTGATGAATGATGAAAGAAACTGGATCATGATCGAGTACAGATGGCAATGGAAAAATCGTATGGGATCGACTTAGTTGACGCTGCGATTAGACCTGTCCCCTAGTACTCGTAGAATTATTGTAATGACAGTTATTGTTTCTTTGTTATTTACTTGTTATTGAAGAATTATCCTAACTGTATATAGAATAAGTTACTATTAATGTATTTGAAGTATGTAGAATAACATGTAATCAAACATAGCATTTTGAGCGTAAATTATTTATTTACAAAATTAATGCTTACAAATGAGAAACAAAACTAGGCCAACAAATCCTATATAATTGAATCGACGTTGTGTCGATATTGATCCAACTTTGTATCAACAAATCGTGCTCTTGTTTGACATGCTGCCTACCAATTTATTTTCGTAGGATTAGTACGGTCGAGTCGAATAATATTTTGTGTGCGTCCGCTGTCATTTTTCAAAGAAAAAAAAATTGGTCCCTAACCGCAGCTGTAGATGAACGAGTGGATCAAAAAACCCCAAACACGATTTTACGTAAAACTGTCCCGAGCGCTACACCCTTAATAGAAAAAGAGAATACACAAATGCGGAAAGCGATGTGCATTGACATAAAGATTTTTGGCAACCGGAGACAATTTCGTGTCGCTACAGTACCTTTTTAGGATCCCGGAAACAACTATGTTCCATATTGTTCCCAAAGTACTAGATGCTATTTTAACAGCATTAAAGAATGAGTCTGTGAAAAACATATTTATCTTGTTGTGGGCCCTCTATTTCTGCCGACTTTGTACTTTGTTTTTTTTTTATTTTTTTTTTTTATTATTTATCCAAATTAAAGTCACTCAATTATGTTCGTTCAAATAGAAATGATTATACTATTAGAAAATATATCGCACACCTATGTAAACATATACACATACACATACACCTGCCGACCGCCGTTTAATTGATAACAGCTCACGATTCTCCTCGCTGGTGATTGTGCGCGCCTTGCAGGCGGTTGAACTTCTTTTCTGCTTTAAGTGCGGTTCACATACAACATCCACGTCACGTTCACGTTCCGTCACGTCACGTTGCGTCAATTATTCTTCCATGGAATTCCTATTGAAACATTCATATACACCAGCAACGGCAAGTCGAAGTTGCCTTTGCCGGTGTATGTGAATGTTTGCATAAGAACTGCTTGGAAGAATAATTGACGCAACGTGACGGGATGGAACGTGAACGTGTCGTGGATGTTGTATGTGAATCGCACTTTAGCCATCTCAACGTTGCCCTGGACGTTGTCCAATCGAGCGCCCAGCCACAGCACATCCCGCAAAAAACCGTACTCCGACAGATGAACGTTCATTCTGAAACCCAGCGCGTTCCAGAGACAGATTTAATGGTAGTGGAGTGGAATCTCCGGCGAGATGTTTTCCTCCAGATAGCGTTGGACGAAAGGTCGCACGCTGCACCTAGCGGTCACGTTTAGCGCGACTTGTGTTCATTGGTGGCCAGCTTCTTGGTGGCTTCGGTCATATCGGAAAGTTTCTCGTCAAGGAAGCAGTCTTCGTTAGAGCGGCCACTCTCCAGGATGAGCGCGATGGTTTCCTCGGCATTCTTACATCAAGATGGGAACTCTGTAGCATTTCGACGAGTTTTTTGATCGATGGTATCATGGCGTTGTAACTTTCGACTAGGGAAACCAAATCACTCAAGGGAACTGGCGTGAGCAGTAGGACCCAAGTGCCAAAAGCGTAACTGTAAAGGGCAGCAGCATCGACATTGGATTCCCACAAAGCATTTATAACTCACAACTCGAGATCAATGTACATCTTGTAACATTTATCGATCGATTGTCGGTACTGGGGACTCCGGCAAAATCTATTGCCAGAAACTCCGCGAAGTTTTGCAAAACCCCGCGACGCGTAAAGTGCGATTCACATACAACATCCACGTCACGTTCACGTTCCGTCACGTCACGTTGCGTCAATTATTCTTCCATGCAATTCCTATTGAAGCATTCACATACACCAGCAACGGCAAGTCGAAGTTGCCGTTGCCAGTGAATGTGAATGTTTGCATAACAACTGCTTGGAAGAATAATTGACGCAACGTGACTGGACGGAACGTGAACGTAACGTGGATGTTGTATATGAATCGCACTTAAACCAGCTCTTCCGGGAAACTACCGCCATGTGTTGAATTATATTAGATCGGTTAAAACTTCCAATTTGATTTCTTTTATCTGAAAACAGAAATTCATTGAATATTATGAAACTCCCAAAAAAAAAAACAACAACAAACTAACGTTAATCTTCTCGAGAAGATCAATTCCAAACCTGATTACCAGGTCCTTTAACCTAGTCAGTTGGTGCATATTGAATTTATTTGGACAGCCGTTCGGAATCGGCAGTTAGTTAGGTATGCACAACCGAGTAGATATCATCAATTCAGAAGGCAATGTCGGGTGATTCGAACCGTGTTGATGCATACTCCTCGCACATTGTCTGCAGGTTATGCGCTTCATCTTGAATTATTATTGTGTTCGAAAACCTAGCAATTAATCTCAAATAAGAATATAATCTTTTATAGAAAATAATAAACTTACCTTTCGGCCATATTGCGAAATGTTTACTAATGTTCACTTTCAGGCATGAATGCCAGCACATATTGATCCGTGTTGCTCAATTTTTTCAATGTATTTCAGGCCTGAAATTCATTGATTAATTTCGTTGGGGTTGATGAAATATAAAGAATGACAAACTCGGCTGAACAATTCAAATAGGAAATACGCAGATTACACAGATTTTCACTGATTTGGAAATGAATAAATGAAAATTACAATAAAAAGATCTGGCATCCCTTTCGGTAGTTTTATTTGCCACTTGCCACTTTGTTTGCCACTCTTCAATTATCACAATTATCACATCTGTACACTTCTCGCTCCTCTGAACTACTTCTCTCTCTTCATCCCATCCTCCAGTAGTCAAATACAAGGGATGGGATAAGGTTAACCGAAGAGATACTTAAGTAAAAACAAATGTACATTGGCAAACAATGACAAACATCAAAAATACAGAAAGTTTGATTGAAATATTTAACGTACGTCAGTACATTGTTTGACAAATTGGTCTAAAAAAGTTTAAGCAAACAAGTACTAAATATTTGCTCGTCGTGTTTTGTGTCGAAAATATTTGATCAGTACACGTTGATAAAATTTTATCTGTCAAAAATAGTCAAATATTTGGCTTCGGTCAAACAGTGTATGAGCACCCTAACATTGGGCATCTTTCGGCTCTTGTCGGCTCACATCTTAATCGATAGTAATTCACCCTTAGAAAAATCCTCGGTCGAAAACTACTAAATACATTTGGTAATGCAAAATTAGTAGAATGTACAAATTTTTTGTACATATTGTCAACAAACCCGCATCCCTACCAGAGTTTAGTATATTTTACTCGATAACATTAGTAAGCTTGGATATTGTCATATCTGAAAATTGGTGAGAAAAGCGCGTATTAACCATTTTCATTGTTCCCATAAGGCAATACGGAGGTATAATAAGGATATAATTCTGATACGTGCATTTTCGGCGAGAAAATGTAGCCGATATTGGGCTTCCGAATCATGGTTCTGCTTGACATATGTGTTTATTAGTACGGTCGAAAATGACTATAGATTGGTAGTATTTACCAAAAAATTCGTTATATTTACTAATTATTTCTCTCAGTGCAGTTGACCGCCAGTGTCTTTTCCAAAACATTGCTACGCTTAGTGATGTCTAAATTTTTCATTTATTCGATTATCGATTAATCGTTGGGACGTTTTTCAGTATTCGACTCATTCGAATAATTCCCGCGTAACTTTTGAAAAGGTCCAATGTAACATTTTCGTCAACTCGAGAAAAACGAAGTTGAAGACCCGAACATTATTCCGCGAATTGTCTTAAAAGTTATCGATCTTTATCGCTCCTCTCACCACTAGCGATCAAGAATAGTTTTCCAAAACCAATCGTAGCTGTTGTTCCGTGATTTGAGTTTAAAGTTGGAGCCAAGGAGCGAAAAATGTTACATTGGACGTTTTGACTGCCCGCGTTTGCACATTGGACATATTACGTTGCACGATAAGAATTTGAAACTCACTACTAAACAACAATCCAAAAATCAGCATTTCGTTCTAAAGACAGATTATTATTGTTATCACCCGTTGAATTGAACTGAAATCGATAACAACTACTGTAAGAAACAAAAACTCAAAACGACCGAAGTACGACTTCGTGTTGTTTGGCTGCTTTGTTACTTCGGACGTTTCGGGCATCGGAGGAAAGTGGCGTCCGAAGTAACAGCCGGGTGCATAAAATCCGAATCTGTACATTGGATATTTTTTGTATCGGCAATAAAAAGATGAAGAAAATAGATACGTGAACGATTGTTTTTGTAATGCATTCAATGATTGAAAACTAATAGCGTGCATCTATTAACTCGATTTGTTTACATTTGTTACATAGGACCTTTTCAAAAGTTACGCGAGAATTGTCTTTCAATATTCGATTAATCGAGCGAATATTTATTTCCTGTAAAATCACGTATCACGTTATCATTCTGGCCGCGTGGTCTATCGGGTTGTCGATGTTAGATGGCTGGATAAAAAAATGGGTGGGTTATATCTATGATATAACCGCAAGGTTGACGTGGGACTACCTTAGCTTAGTAATCATTTGTTCGTATTGATCAAATTTTTGATTGAATGAAACAATTTCCGAATTCAATTGAATTTAATATATTTGCGTTGTGAGACCGTGTTAGGGAAACGCACTCTAGGCAAGCGAGTACAAAAGTACTCGCGGTTTGCATGTATTTGCAATGCCGATTTCCCCAGACACCTTGGTTTAGAAATCTTTATAGGTAAACAGATTCAGTCGGAACAAGAATACTCCCGAGCTGCATGAATTTGCAATCCCAATTTCCCTAGACACCTTGATTCTGAAGCCTATGTTGAGGAAACACATTTTAGTCGGAACAAAAATGCCCCCGACTTGCATGAATTTGCAATGCCAATTTTCCCAAGCTCCTTGGATTTGAAGTCTGTGTTAGGGAAACACATTTCGGTGGGAACAAAAGCTCCCCCTACTTTCATGTATTTGCAATGTCGATTTCTCCAACGCTGCTTGGTTTTGAAGTCTGTGTTAGGGAACATATTTCGGAGAGAACAAAAGTCCCCCTACTTTCATGTATTTGCAATTCCGATTTCCCCAAGGCTGCTTGGTTTTGAAGTCTGTGTTGGGGAAACCGTAAAGCGGGCCAATCAAAACGAGGCAGTTTGGGCGTTTAGATAATGCTAAACATTTTACAGTTATTCAATTATTTATCTAATGAAAAATAACATTTTATTAATTGTGATAGATGCGTAGAAATATTCCCTATCAATTGATGCAAACATCTTTCCGATCCAGTAGAAAATGTTCGAGTTATAAGCATTCGAAATCTTGCATTTTTTTCCTGCATGTTCAGTGTTTATGTTTCATTTTACCCCCCATATATTCCGGTTAGACGTAGTCCCACGTCAAAAAATGTTGGATAAAAAAATTTATGCAGCCAAATTCTTAACCCAAAAATGCATTAACCTTGAGAAAGATCCCTTTTTTCATTAATCGCGATTACAGTGACAATTATTCGATGTATTCATAGTTTGATTTCAAATTATTCGATACAAAATTACTCGATTATATTTTCAGATATTCGATTATTTGAATTAATCGAGCGATTAACCGACGTCTCAGCTACGCTTGACACTGCGAAAAGCGCGCTTCATTCATCGAACAGCTTAATTTAACGCGAGGAGAAATTTTGCGCGAAGATTTATTCGCCGTGCGTCGTGAACATTGTCGGTATAGTTTGTCGTTAAAATGATGGATTTACTGTCGTGGACACCGGAGTATTTTTCTGCCAACGAAGCGGCATGTGTTGCACACTTGAATACACCCGAAGTGCGCGCCCAGATCCCGCTTTTGAACTGCGCGCAGCTACACGACTTGCGTGATAATATGCTCGTTCGCTTCCGCGGGATGATACAGGATATGCAGGATCCTGAATGCTATCTTGAAAGCTATGAGGTGCGAAAGAAAAACGATGATACATTGGTTCGAGTTCAAAATGGCAAGTATCGTGATGTATTGGTGATGAATAGAGACCAAGAATCGGTTGATTTTAAATCTCCAAGTAATAAGTACGGTGAGCGACGTTCGATGTTTGTCATTTCGATCCCGGGCTTCAATAAATGGGCTATCGAATGTGAACAAAAAATGTGCCCAAATGTAGGTGAAAAGCTTCAGGATAAATCTGTTGTAACTAGCAACGCTAAACGGCCACATGAGGAAGAAATGGAGACGGATAATGTTAGTGAGAATGAGCATGTTTTCAAGAAGCCAATGTTGCCTAGCGAGCCCTCGGAAGGTTCTTCTAAAGCAATTACTCCCAAGGAGTGTAAACACGCTTTGCTTTCAGCACAGTATTTGCTGAATTCACCCATTTCTGAGAGGCCCAGTAAAGCCTGCTTAGTTAAACTTTACACAGATATTGACGAATCAACCCTCAACACTGTCGTTGATATTGTTGGCTTCCTATCGGTGGACCCTGCGTTGGACGGTAGTACCGATCAAGTAGAAGATTTCGACGATGAAATGACTGAGCATCAGGCAACACATCCCCCTCCTTCGCTTATTCCGCGGATCCACAGCATTAGCATTCAGAAGCTTCACCATATTAATCCTCTTATCCAGAATTCAAGCGAGGCTCAATTGGATAATATTGACATCTGGAGGGATATTCATAATCTTATGACGCAGTGTCTGTTTGGAGACAAAGTTGCAGCTGATTATTTACTGTGTCACTTGATATCGACGGTGTATGTTAGGAATGATGTTGAATCACTGGGTCAGTTCAGTCTCAATATAAGCAACATTCCGGCCGATGTTTTGCCCATCTACACACAGGCATTTTACGAAATATTGGAACTGCTGTTACCTGCTAGCCATTATTTCCCGATGACGTTAGAGAATATGAACACAGTGCAGTTCGTACCCAAGTAAGTTTCATTAAATTATGTTTTGAAACGAGTGATTGATTCATTTCAATTTTAGAAAAGATTATACAACAAACAAACTAACGAGTGGATTACTTCAGCTGGCTCCGCACACTCACTTGGTATTGGACGAAACGAGATTACAAACAGGAAAACTAGAGAGCAGTGGCGTGGAAGCAGTCCAATCTGTAGCCCATCTCATTCGAACCCAAAAACTGAAATACGATTTCAAGTTTTATCATCTCGAATTCAACTCTGATGTTCCAACATTGGTTCTGAGCGAAGGCAAAAGCATGCTTCCTGTAAGTAATGGTTATAAACAAAACTGTGTGCCCCTACTTCATACGGATGTTACACTTTCAGACCAACTGTTACCTACCGTTGATTCCCGACTTGGACGCAACGAAGCTCATCGAGGAAACAATCAAGGCCGGCAAACACTACATTCAGCCCAAGCTTGATGCGATGCGAAAGTTTCTGACGATGCAGCGGATCCAGGAGTTCGATATGAAATCGTTCGATCCGGCAATTGTTCAGGACGAATTCGTACGGATGCGTCGGCAGTGCGATGCATCTTCGGATGACCTGCATTCGCTGCTGGTACTGGCTCGCTTGATTGGTCTCTGCCGGGGGAAGAAGATGCTCGACCAGGACAGTTGGGATCACGCCAGACTGTTAGAGGAAGAGCGAAGAAATCGGGTGGAGATGTTCACCAAGCGCAAGTCTGAAATGTAAAATTGCTTTGTGTTTTTTGTTTTTTCTTTAACTATTGTATTTAATTTGGTAATTTTATTAATAAAATTATTGTTCTTTTTATTGTTTTATTGTTCTTTGTTCATGTTACTGGGACGTCTGGTCAACCCGCGTTACGCGGGACAGTCCCGCATTTCAACAAAATGTCCCGCGTAAGATTACGTCCCGCGAAACGTCCCGCATTTGGCAAGAGAAACGAAAATGTCCCGCGATATCAATATTTTTCAATATTACTATTTGATCATGTTGATTTTACTAAATTGATTACCATCCTCCAGTGATCCTTGGGCAAAATGGATTGATCCCAGATTCAACCACATCACCTTCGCAACTTCCGGCAAGCACTTCGTACTGTATATCTCCCAGTTTACCATATGACTCGAAAGAAGAGCGGCTTGGACATTCTCTTTTCGTTTGTCAGAGAATGATCTTGGAGAACTTGATGTGGGTAATATACTCGTCGCCATCACTTATCTGGGGAACGTAAAACATCCGGTCCCTTGCATTCGTTGAATTCCAGCATCAAGTACGTGTTGTCTTTCATTATGAGTACGAAAAGAAGTTTTTCTCTTCTTTAACCGGGAAGAAGTTTTTCACCGGTACCTCAAGTTACTCCTTCTGGAGGATTGCCTGCTACTCAGATACGGTCGGTCTCGTCTGACGCTTTTGCATAAAAATGTCCATTTTGGCCAGATTCTCCTTCGATGTGGGGTGCAGCTGGCAGTATGAAAAACTCATCAAGTTGCTTGACAGTGCTGCTGCTGCGAATCAACAGACTTGAATAATTTTTGTTGTGTGCCTCATAAACCTAACATTTAAGGAAAATTTGTTCCATTAAGTTATCTTTTCTAGATTTTATTCATCACCATACGTTAACATTAAAATCTATGAAAAATGGATTGGAATTTTCGAGCATTCCATTCGATAATTGGAAGAAAATTGTAGAATTTGAATCGTGCTTGCCAGACCTAAATGCTCTGACCGAGTGAGAGATTTTCAGACGTAAAAAACTCTAAACCACCGAAAATCATAACTGAGTGTTTACATGTCAGGTTTAATTACTAGGACACATGTTAAGAGTTTCACGAATAAATGAGACTATCTAAACTATGGTTTATGGTCACACACAGGGTTGCCAACTATTTTTTTGAAAAATCAGGGAGAATGGAAAAAAAAATCAGGGAAAATCAGGATAGCTCATATAAGTCCGTAAAGTTCGTACCGATTTTTGAGAAAACAAAAGTATTCTTTCTTGAATTTTATATACATAGTATTGTTCTGCAATCAATTCAGGAAGTTCTCCAATCTATCAGGTAGCCTAACAATTCTAAACATTAACTAATTATGGAAGCTAATTTCAATTTATCCAGTTGCGAGCAGTACTTGTAGGAATGTATCGACTGGTTGCTTGGTAGAAGCTCACAATACAGAATTCCTCTCCAATACCACCTGACCCATATCATAATTTTTTTTCAGGTGAAGACCGGTTCAGCCGGATTGTTATAAACGACCCGTTTTCTTCACCTGCCAGGATTTGCTTTAAAAAAATCGATGCATCGATGAAACGCACAAGCCGTAACGATTTACGTAACCATGTTTCAACTGATGCACATGAACGGTGATTTTAAACATCTGTAGTGAACCTGCTAATTCATTTGTCGTGTCCCACGGATAATTCTTGCAACATCTTGCTTTACAAACAATTTTATATATATTGTTCAAGAAATAAAACACTTTTTGATTATAATTACAGTTTAATTAAAAAAATATGCTTACACGTTCTTACTTCTAAGATTCTTGTACATCGATTTGTTATATTTTGATGTTATTTGCTTCGAAAATGTAATGAAACCTGTATCGTTTTTATTTAATTCTACATAATTTTTGGTCGCTAATATACCTTTCATCGTTTCCGTTCCTATTCTGTTTCTAATCTTCGTTTTATTGAGATTGAATTGCGAGAAAAGTCGTTCAACCGAAGCAGAGGAATGTGGAAGAATTAATAAACAAGGTATGAACTCTCGCAGAAGTGGAAAAGCCAATGTGTCGCCGGATCTTTTGATCGTTAAAATTTTTTCCCAAAAATCTACGGCATCACTACACTCAATGGTAGAAAAATCTATGTTCAAAATTTCTCTGAATTCATCATCCATGTCTTGGAATGAGTCTTTGCTAACCAAATGAGGAAAGCATATCAGAAGTGGAAGAATTGATGAATGTTTTCTAATTTTGATGTTATTAGGTTCGATTATAGACATATTTACCATAATTTTATCATTGAAGTTGATTCTACTTTGAATCTGCTGGGCAAATGTTACATAAAATCTTGTTATATTGATTTTGAATTCGCAAACTTTCTCTTGGGTAATTTTACATTCTGAAACATATTCCCTCATCAATAACTCTGCAGCTACTCCTACATACACATCATCCTCGCTAAGGTAATGTTGTGCCTCAAACTTAATCTCATTATAATTTCTTAAACTCGTAAGATATTCTGGTTTCATGAAGTTATCCAGCACTGTTTTGAAAAGTCTCGAAACATTTGAGTGTAATGAAAATAATTCCGGATTTTCACTCTGAAAAAGCTTATTCAGTCGATTTACAACTGGCAATATGTATGATAAAAATGTTAGGTACAGCCTCGTATCAGGAGATTTTAATGCTTCGTAAATTAAAATAACTTTCGCCTTTTCGACTCGATCTACGCTCTTTGCACAATCAAAGTATGTCTTGAGTGAATCAAATCGATCCAGAACTCGCTGTACCACACCTTCTAACGACAACCATCGTGTGGCGCTAGGATGTAGCATTTTTAGGGGTTTCAGCTCTAGTAGCGATTGAATCTCGCTAAATTTGCTCGAACGCATTGGGCTACAACTAAAATAATTATAAATGTTCCGACAAAGTTGTTCTACGTAATCAGGAATATGTTTACATGCATAGGAAGAGCACAATGCAATGCTGTGGCAAACACATTTCATCACAAAAAGCGAGGGGCAATCAATTTTTAGTAAAGCAGCTAGAGACAAATTTTCCCCTGTCATATTTTTTGCACCATCAGCTCCATATCCAAGCATATTTTCCGTGTATGGAATCCTATCCTCATTGAATGACTTGGTTACTAATTCATGCAAAGTCCTAGAGTCGGTTTTGACAACTTCAAATAAATTGTAAAAACAATCCTTGATTGTTAGAGAATCACCTTCCCAGAAGTAAGTCCGCGTAATCAACACAAGAGATTTTTTTCCGCTAATATCGGTGGACTCGTCTACTATCAAACTAAACTTAGCGGTTTTGAGATGAGCTATCAGTTCTTCATGATACCCTTCGCCGACTACGTTAGTAATGATAGAGGTTACTTTTGTTCGTCCCAACTTGATTCCTTTTGCGATATCCGAATCAGGACAAATGTGACGCATGATAGCTGCAAATTCCTCAACTTCGGAAGCGGACTTATTACGCGAGGCTCCCCAAGCACACATCTGCAATTCAGCATTCCGAACCTTTTCGTTAAGACTTGAAGTCGTAAGCTGTTCGATGCTCTTCATGGGTACTTTAAGTGTCCTTTCATTCTGCTGATGCTTTTGTGTATCGGCGTGCTTCAGCAAGTCCTTGATACCAGCGGAAACTTTTACGTCTTTCTTACAGACACGACAAAATCCGAAATAACAATCTGCACTCGGAGCCAACCAAGACAATTGCCTTTCCCATTCTCTGGAGTATTTCTGGCCAACTCTTTTTCGCTTCTTCGACAGGGGTTCAGTATGCTCATCCTAATCGAATCAATGAAAAGTGGAGTGAAATTTGAGTGAATACTCTCCGAAAATCCATTACTTACGTAATTTGAAGATTTATTTACTGCAATATGCTCGGAATGCTCGACGTCGTCAGTGTCATCATCTGACGTATCGATGGTTAGAGTTGGACCACTGCCACAATCACTTATTTCTCGTGCTACTGGAATCGATTGCTCTTCCTGAACTGACTGCTTCTCCGAAATCGACTCCTCCATCAGAACCGACTCTCCTCCCGAAGGCGACTGACTTGGAAGATTTTCTGGAAAAAAAATCATCAATGATTACTAACATAATCTTCAACATATGATTTATATTTTTTACGAACCGCTTTTTTTGAAATATTTGAGCAAACTTCCGCTTGCAACTGGAGCTTGTCCTTTTTTAGGCATTTTTACCACTACACGTTTTTCGAGTATAATTTGTGATAGTATAACTACGACAATTTAGAAACATCAATAACAATAAAACAATATATAACATTCGAATTTACCTTCGGGCGTATGATTTTTATAGAGTATATTTCTCTCACGTTAACTTCAAAATTTGAAAAATATCGACACTGTTTCTTCGGAAACGCGAACAGATAGAGTATAATCGAAAGAAAGAGTAAGCATTATAAAAGCGCGAACCGGGAAGCTTTTTAGTGTAGACTATTATGACAGTTCTCATCGTTCTCATACACACCTTCGAAATCGTGAACAGATAGATGATAAACGAAAGAAAGAGTAACCATTATATGAGCGCGGACTGGAAAGCTTTTTAATGTAGACTATTATGACAGTTCTCATACACAACCAACAGAACTTTGCCAGTGATCCCAGTATATTTATTATGAATTATTTTTTTGTTCTGATTTAGCAAAAAGTAAAAAATCAGGGAAAATCAGGATCATTTTATAAAAATCAGGGAAAATTGAGTGTTCGTCAGGATATCAGGGAGCGTGCCAAAAAGTCTGGGAAATCCTGAAAAATCAGGGAGGTTGGCATCTCTGGTCACACAACGTATATACATAACGTTTCGTTTTTTTGTGTCCCGCGTTAGACCTCGGACCATCTGGTCACTTTATACTAGAATGAAGATTCGCAATTATTAATAGAAGGGTTTCTTTGAAGAAGAACATATGCATTTTTTCTGACAGTCAAGCTGCAGTCAGTTACCTGTACTTCTAAATTATTTTAGGAGTGTATTCAACTTCTTCAAGAGGTGGCTAAAAAAGTACAGTGAACTTATTATGGGTTCCTGGGCACTGCGGAATTGAAGGTAATGAAAAAGCAGATTTGTTTGCTAGATGTGAATCATCGAAACCATTCCTAGGACCAGAAAAAAGTAACTGAAAGACTTCTCAATCTAACAAAAAGAGATCTATGCAAAAAAGATCCATTCAGTGGTTTAGTGACAGGGCATTGTCCAAATAAAAACCACCCAAAGAAATTAGGTAAATTTGAAGATGATACCTGTTGTTTCTGTAAAATAAAATTTCTTTGATAAGGGATTAATGCAACCCTCAGATGTTTGGATAGCTTCCCCAAATAAGGCAATAAAGTTCATTCTAGCTCTAATGCCTCATTGGGATCATGCCTACAGTCAGCACATGGAAATCACTCCGATACAATACCCTGATAAAACTTACAACAAACAGGGGCCCGCCACAATAGATCAAATAACTAGTCGTAGTGAATAATGTACCCAACAGAGAAAAAGAAAAATCTACCAGAAAACGGATTGTTCATATTCAACTATTTCTTGTTATTTGGATATAGGGTAGGTAGGGGCAATATGGTCCCCCTGAGAACGAAACGTCCTAAATCATATAGGAACATTTATAAAATCTGCTACATGTTGAAACCTCACGATTTGAAGCCTTCTTGATCGATGTACATTGTATGAATATGCTTTAAAAAAGATTTATGTGGAAAATTTGCAGCCGAACTGTTTTTGTTGGAAAATAAGCGTTACTGGTCAAAAAAAGGCCAAACGAAGGGAGGAGGATCTTCGAGAAATATCGAAGTTTCAACTCATAGCTGAGATGTGCTTCTGAGCCACACAGGTGTGATGGAAAACGGTTGTCGCAAGCTCGATGGAGTGCTCATGTGAAACCAATTTTTGTGCACTACAATGAGCTGATCTCAGCCATTGAATTTTGTCAGATTCTACTAAGAACTCGAATACTAGATCAACTAATGTCATGGTCCCTTCTTCTAGCAGTTTGTGATTCCTGTGCTATCTGTATTTCTATAGCGATATTATAGTATTTTTAGCGCAAAATTATTCTCAAACCAAATGATTGTCTTTGAGTAACGTTGTGACCAAACACACTGGTAACTATTCTTGCTGATGAAAGGAACATTAATCGTTTTCATTAAATATTACGAAAGCGGTCAAAGTCGTCAATGAAGCATCTGATTTTTTTAAAGCAATTCACGGTTTAAAAATCTGCGTAACGTTTGCATTAAAAAAGTGGACTTTTTTCGGATGGTGATAAAAAAGGCAGATAATTGAGTTTGATAAATTTTCCAAGAGAGGTAATTAAATTAGCTTACTTGCAAAAATATTTTATGCCCTTGCGAGCGGCCTTCCGGCAGTTAACCGGAACATTCGCCATGGCGGACGAAAACGTTTTATTTATCAATTCCTTCTCAGTTTTCGTGACAAAATGGTTGGAGTAGATTTTACGCTTCAGGTTTGCCCAGGAAATTCTCGATGGGACGCAGCTGTGGGACGTTGGGCGGGTTCGCCGACTTGATATTCAGCCGCTCCATCTCTTCTAACGATCGCTTTGAGGAATGGGCCGACGCAAGGTCCGGCCAGAACACCGCGTCTTCGTCCTTATGGTATTTCTTGATGAACAACTTCCGGCAGGGACTTCGTACTATAAATTTCCCCGTTCATAGGCAGTCCGGGGCTAAAGAAGAACGGCTTTGACATCCCCTTCTCGCTGATTGTCAGTCACAGCAGCACCTTCTTGGGGAACTTGGCCTGTGGAATAAACTTCACTTCGGAGCTCACTTCTTTCGTAGGGGAAGTAAAATACGAAGTGCCCTGCCAGTCGTTGCCATCCAGGGTCAGATAGGTTTCGTCGTCCATCACCACGTCGCGATTCGCCGGGAAAATAGTGCCAAGATGTTGTAGATGCCGGAACGGGTGTCAACAAATTGCCGCACGATGTCCGTTTTCGACGCGGAGGGTACCGTTCTTTGAACGTGCACACTTCTGAACGGAGAAGTTTCTTTGTTTTCGCCATCACGGCTCGAGTTCGACTGATAGAACTGTCAATTTTTTTCTGCTGATTCATGGGTTACTACGATTGATGCTGCATGGGTAGTTTCGTCAGTGCGTGTGAAGCTAAACCCATGAAAAATTGGCAAATTTTTGTCCATTTTTTTAATGCTAACGTTATGAGGGGCATATGATATCGCACATGATACGGTACCGTGTGGCCTGCGTAAGAAAGATGCATCAAACCATGCTTCTTCATGAGTTCGAAGAATGGTCTAAAAACTCTTGAACACAGATTTTTTGTCTTGCTCTCTCAACAAAACCTGACATGGAGCGTTATCAAAAATTGCAGCATTTCATGAAATCGCGAAAATCACTCTTAAATTAACACGTTGAGTGTCACGGTTTTATAGCGACTCTATGGAAATTTTCAAACTTATTAGGGCTTCCATTTTGTCGTAATGGAAGGTATTTTTGTTCGAAAGGGAATGCTTATAAGCTAATATGCTTATATTAGTTTCCTTTATTATCATATGATATACTGTCAGTCATCGGTTATGATCTCTACTGTCAACAAATGGACCGTTTCAAGTTAGCAATTAACCAAAAACGTTCAGAATTGTCCAACAGAAGGGGTGTTGTGTTGCATCAGGACAACGCAAGGCCACACAATTCCGAGAGCTTGATTGGGATGTTTTAATGCATCCATGGTGGAGTTCGGACCTGGCACCAAACGATTATCACCTTCTCGCATTCGAAAATTTCCAGAGTGATAAGAAATTTGGATCGAGAGAAGATTGTAAAAATCTATTGCTATGGTTTTCCGCTAATAAGGACCAAGACCTCTATGATAGAGGCCTTTTGAAGCTACATTTAGACTGACAACAAATTTTCCAACAAAACAGTGTATACTTGACTCACATCGGACAATCCGAAGCATATTAAAAATAGTTTTGAATTTCACCCAAAAATAATGGATTACTTTTTCCCCAACCTAATATATATTTGCGGGGTAAATGATCGGAGATGTTTCGGTCTAATTACAATTTTAATTAAACTAGAACGATCAGTTTGTTTAAAGCTGGTTGTGTCACATTCACCCGAAACACGTTTACCCGAAGCACATTTACCCGAATGACATATATAGACATATATTAGGCTGTCAAAAAAGTCCTGCGGTATTTCCGCGAGGTGTCGTTGTAAGCGCGTAGTTCTAGTTGTATTCATTGTATCGAGTCATACTATAGCTTGTTGGAAAGGTATTAATATAATAAAGTCCTTGACAGTGTTTTGTTTGGTTAAGTCGTTCGTGAGTTATAGTGTCGCAAATATGGAGCAAAATAAAGAGAAAATCCGACATATTTTACAGTACTACTATGACAAAGGCAAAAATGCATCTTAAGCTGCCAATAAAATTTGTGCAGTTTATAGATCCGATACAGTTTCCATTTCCACCGCACAACGATGGTTTCAACGTTTTCGTTCTGGTGTTGAGGTCGTCGAAGATGCGCCACGCTCCGGAAGGCCTGTCGTCGAAAATTGCGACAAAATCGATGAATTAGCCGAGAAAGACCGGCATAGTAGTAGCCGTAGCATCGGCCAAGAGCTGGGGATAAGTCATCAAACCGTTATTAACCATTTGAAGAAGCTTGGATTCACAAAGAAGCTCGATGTATGGGTGCCACACACGTTGACGCAAAAAACATCTTTGTTCGCTGCTGAATCGCAACAAAATCGACCCATTTCTGAAGCGGATGGTGACTGGCGATGAAAAGTGGGTCACTTACGACAACGTGAAGCGCAAACGGTCGTGGTCGAAGCCCGCTGAAGCGGCTCAGACGGTGGCCAAGCCCTCATTAACGGCCAGGAAGGTTCTGCTGTGTGTTTGGTGGGATTGTCAAGGAATAATCTATTATGAGCTGCTTCCCTATGACCAAACGCTCAATCGGACCTGTACTGCCAACAACTGGACCGATTGACGGTAGCACTCATGAAGAAGAGGCCATCTTTGATAAACAGAGGCCGCATTGTCTTCCATCAGGACAACGCCAGGCCACACACTTCTTTGTTGACGCGCCAGAAGCTCCGGGAGCTCGGATAGGAGGTTCTTTTGCATCCGCCGTATAGTCCGGACCTTGCACCAAGTGACTACTACCTGTTTTTGTCCATGACGAACGAGCTAGGTAGTCAGAAGTTAGCCACAAAAGAGGCCTGTGAAAATTGGCTATCCGAGTTTTTTGCCAATAAGGAAGCGAGCTTCTATAACAGGGGTATTATGAAGTTGGCATCTCGTTGGGAACAAGCCATAGAACAAAACGGCGCATATTTGACTTAAAACATTTAAACTAATTTTATGAACAAATGAAAATTCAAAAAAAAAAATACCGCAGGACTTTTTTGACAGCCAATATATGATAATATCGTGACCGAAATAAATCGCCACAGTAAACAACTGCAACAGAAACAACCACTTAGAAAAAGTGTAGCAGGCTAGAAATATTTGGCGCGGGAAAAACATCATGTGTATAAATGCCTCACATTTCTATTATAAATTTATTCTCTTGTTCTCGTTTTTCGAAATTTATTCTGAGGACAATGTAATGGGGACGAAGTCCCCATTTGGCGAGGATAAGGAATCGAGGCGGCCCAAGCCGCCAAGATGACGTGATTCGAGTACACCGCCGACCCGCCGTCGGAAGCGGCGGTGTCTCGCACACAAACCTGGGATCCACTGATTGCCCGGTTAGTTTGAAACATAGGATACGATCCTTTAGCAATGTCCGACCGAATGTCTCTAGCGAGCGTCGGACGGCATACGTCTGCCCGGGGCGTTACGTTTGCCCGGTTAATTCTTGTTTTGAAATACAATACCGCGCCACAATATTTATAGCCAACTACACTTTTTATGAGTGGTGGTTTCTGTTGCAGTCGTTTTCTCCTGCGCTTTATTCCGGGAATCGATAATATATAGCAAATGCCCGAATGAGGCTTTTACCCGAAAGCAACATTTATCCGAATGTAATAAATACTCGGATGTGATATTTTTCCGAATGCAACATTTACCTGAATGTAATATCTACCCGAATGAAGATTAAAAAAAATTCGACAAATCAGATTATGAGTTTTATTAAATCTCATGTTGATGAATGAGATTAAATCGAAACAACATGAGAGAATGAAAAAATACGAAGTAAAATGAAAAATTGTAACGAGGAAATTTAAATACATAAAAATAAAATGTTTAAAGCATAAATGCCTTGAAAATTTGAAAATAAAACAAGAAGAAAAATGGTGCTCACGTATTAACGCCACCGCCGCTCATTAATTATTATGAATTTATTTTGTCGTAATAAAATTTATTCTGAGGTCAATGTTATGGGCATGAAGTCCCCATCTAACGAGGATATGGAAGCGAGGCTGCCCCAAGCCGCTGAGTTGACGTAACCTGAGTTGGCCACCGACCCACCGTCAGAAGCGGCGGCCTCTCGCAAGCAAACTTGTGTTCCATCGATTTCCCGGTTAGTTTGAAACATAGGAGACGTTTTAACCTTTAGTTAGGTTAGCAGACGTCGCACGACATACGTTTGCCCGGTTAGAGTGCATTACGTTTGTTATTCGATGCTTATGAACACTCGGTCGGACCTGAAGAATCATCTCTTATATTTCATACTAATCGGGCAATCGGTGGAACAAAGCTTTGCTTGCGAGAGGCCGCTGCTTCCTTAAATTTTTTAATTCAATAATTACCGAAAAATTTTCCTTCTTTGACAAATAAGCTACTCTGCTGGGTGTGGGGATTGTTGAACGGTTTTACCAGTAATACCGGGTCATTTGTCATTACCGAATTACTGGTAATTTTACAATCATTCTACGACACCCGAACTTTAGTTCAAAAATCGTTGCTCGATCTGAAAATCTGAAAACGACACACAAGATAAGTTTCAGCGATGAAGAATTGACAGCGACAAAGGAATTGGTTGATGCCCTCGAACCAGTTTCGGTCGCTGTTAAACTACTATTGCGGAAGAAATACATCGGAGTAACCACCAGAAATTCCAAAGCAGCTGCTTGAAGCCCTGATTGGAAGGATTGCAGAAAGATGTTTCGTATATGCAGATTTGCTCCCATACAGGAATCATTTTGCTCATGTGATATTCATCACATGATAGATGCGTCACGGATTGCATCTACCAAGCAGGCATTTGAAATTGTTCCTGACTTGATCAACTTTGACGCAAGCTGGACAACAGGAGGAAAAAATCCTCTGGACGATGCGAAATCTGCGGAACAGATGAGCATCAAGGAAAAACGTCCGGCCTAGGTTCAACGCCTATAAACGTATTGATGAAAACCTTCGGACAAGAGTTCTCGTACAGAGGGCATCAGAGACAAATGGTATTCGATGCTCTTCGTACTGTATGCCCAACATAATTGGACTCTGAACGGGCATTTTCTTCTTCTGGAAACTTTGTTAACGAGATCCGATCTAGATTAGAAGACGGCAAAATTAACATTCTCTGTGTCCTTAGGTATTACTTTACCCAACATTTTGAAAGCTAATCATTATCAATAAAAGTCGTTTCTTCAAGAAAATGGTTTTATTTTAAAGTATTTTTTACCGGTTATTGAAATTTTGGCACGGTAATGCAATTCCTAGTTGGGTGGCGTATACAGTTTTCCATTTCGGGCTTCCGAAAGTATACAGCCCTGCGCTGACAACCGTTTCACATAGCTGTCAACCAAAACGTCATATCGTTAGTTGAATGTCTGCCATTTTACAATATGGATCGTTTTAGCATCGCACAACGTGTTAATTTTGTTAAATTATACTATAAAATGATGAAAAACCGGCAAATGTTTTTCGAGCATTACGGACGGATTTTGGTCGTCATGGACGGCCTACAGAGCACACAATCGCTAATGTAGTGCGTAAGTTCGAACAAACTGGATCCGTAGCGGATATTGTGAGACCTGTGCATCATCGTAATGTGCGTTCGGCCGAAAATATTGCTGCTGTTGCTGCCAGTGTGGAGGATGACCCGAATGTTTCGATTCCACGGCGTGCTCAGCAATTGGGCTTGTCAAACACATCATTGTGGCGAATTTTGCATTTGGACTTGCACCTACATCCATATAAAGTCCAACTGGTACAAACATTAGAGCGTGGTGACCATGGAATGCGTCGGGCATACGTCGATTGGGTGAACGAACAACAGCAGCAAAATGCTGAATTTTCGCATCAGCGATGAGGTACATTTCGAGCTCGGTGGCTATGTGAACACCCAAAATTTCCGTATATGGGGCTCAGAAAATCCACACGTGATTGTTGAGAGGCCATTGCATTCGCCAAAAGTCACTGTTTGGTGCGCATTATGGTCTGGTGGAGTCATCGGGCCGCATTTCTTTGAAAATGAGGACGACGAGACGGTAAGTGTGAATAGTGAGCGCTATGGCCGCATGTTAACCGATTTTTTTTTGCCACTAATTGAAGATATGGATACGGATGACATGTGGTTTCAGCAGGACGGTCCACTTGCCACACAACACGACCGAACCATATTGCCATATTGCGAACGAAATTTGAGGGACGCATAATTTCGCGTTTTGGTGATGCCAATTGGCCGTCCAGATCATGCGATTTGAACCCGCTAGCCTTTTTTTGTGGGGTTATGCGAAAGACCGTGTCTATGCCAACTCTCCGCAAACTCTTGAACATTTGAGAGACAACATTCGTGAAGTTATGACCGAGATACCGCCTCATATGTGCCGAAAAGTCATCGAAAATTACCTGTTCCGGATCAAGGTGTGCGAGGAAGCCCTAGGTGGACATTTGAATGATGTTGTATTTCACACATAATGGCATAAACCAAACTTTAATTTGAAATAAAAGTTTCATCGAAATTCGAATTCTAAGTGTGTTTTATTTCAATTTACTTTCGGAATTTAAAGTTGGAAAACTCTGTATATATAAAAACGGATTTCTGTCTGTCTGTTTGCCTGATTCTTATGGACTCGGAAATTACTGAACCGATCGACATGAAAATTGGTTATGTATGGGTTTTTGGGGCCGGGGAAGGTTTTCATGATAGTTTGAGATTCCTCCCCCCTCTCTAAGGGGGTGCTGCCATACAAATGAAACACAAATTTCTACGTTACTCGCAAATTAATCACGCAAATGCAACCAAATTAGGCATCAGGAGGTTTTAGGGTGCAATCAATGATTCTATGGTGGTTAGATACTCCTCCCCCTCTCTTAGGGGGCTGCCATACAAATGAAACACAACTTTCTGCATTACTCGAGAATTAATCAAGCAAATGAAACGCAATTTGGCACGTGGAGGTTTTAGGGTGCAATAAATGTTTCTATTTGTGGTATCCTGAATTTAGAGTGTAGTTCTGCTAGTGAAAGGTAAACAAAGGGAGTACTGTTTAACCTGTCAATGAAGATAGACGTGTTTGGAAGAATAGGAGTTTTACATGAAATAGATTCCAGTAGTTATGGAATATCACACTATGATGGTTAAACACTCCACCTCCCTCTCTAAGAGGGGGATGCCATACAAATGAAACACAAATTTCTGCATTACTCGAGAATTAATCAAGCAAACGAAACCAAATTAGGTATATGGAAGTTTTAGGGCGCAATAAATGTTTTCACGGTGGTTAAACACTCCTCTCTCTCTCTCTCTCTCTCTCTCTCTCTAAGGGGGAGCTGCCATACAAATGAAAGACAAATTTCTGCATGGCTCGAAAACTAATCAAGAAAATACCAAACTTCGCATGAGAAGGTTTTAGGGGACACAAAACGTTTCTATGACGAATAGACACTCCTTCCGTCTCTCTGAGAGGGGGAGGGGGGCTGCCATACAAATGAAGCTTACATTTCCGCATAACTCAAGAACTAATCAAGCAAACGGAACTAAAATTGGCATGTGGTGGTTTTGTAGGGAAGAAACGTTTCTAAGATGGTTCGACACTCCTCCCCCTTCTCTAAGGGGAGAAGAGGGGAGTGGTCTGTCTTTATTCTATCATATTTTCTGTATCCAACATTTATTCCATGTAACGGAGAAACATGTTATTTGCAAGTGGTTGAAAAATCTTGAACGAGAAATGTGTCTGAAAATAATCTGATATTATAATGATAAGTTTTGGTAGAAGTACTAGGAATTTTTTAGTAAAAGGTAAATTCAACGGGGTCGATTAGAAGATCAATCAATGAACAGTTCTGCGATTGGACTCATGAACTTGCGCTTAGTAAGAAAACGGAATGTTTGAAGGTATTAATAACAAAAAAACAAATTTTAGACGGGACGAAGTTTGCCGGGTCAGCTAGTACTAGTATATAAATGTATAATAATATGTACGAAATTTTCTCTAAATTATCCGTTGTTACCGGTCCATAGTTTACCTACATCCGGATGTTAAGGGAAACGCAAGCTACACACGATAATAGAATGCAACATAAGGAGCATCAAGCTATCGATAGGAGATTGGATTTGAGATTTGTCTGATGTTTCAATATAAAACGTCGTTCCTTTTCATTCACTTGCATATTCTTCTCCCTGTATCCGTTTACCGATCAAACTTGTTGACCTTGAAAGCAAGCAAGCAACAAAGCAAAAATTGAACATTGATTCATTAAATGGTGGGTTGCCGGTGGGTGACTAATTTGGGTTCCCCTTCCCGTTCCCAAATCAATCAAACTGTAATGGAATGTTTATTCACTATTTATTAAATAGAAATAAATTAATGGCATGTTTACGATTGTCGGTCAATAAAAGAGGCCTGAAGATAAAGATTTGATTGAAGATATATTGTGATGCTGCGCTCGTTTACTTCTCGTTCAACTATCGATCGTATGTTGTTGATTTGAGGCAGACGAAGGGCGAACGCCTAGATTTGCGTACCGGCTGCGTAATGGATGCACTGATCGAGTTTGCTCTGGTAAGCAACCGGTACCGGGCTTTTGCAGCCGTATCCTCCGAGCTTGTGAACAGCAGCGTGATCCAGACAATCGATGATCCCATCTCCGTTGCAGTCCTACGGTGGAGTGTAGAAGATTCAAAACTTGATTACTCACTATATTTCTTGTGCTGCAAAGGTGATTGAACTGTGCTAACAGTTATGGAGACGAGAACCTAGGAACTGGTTCAGAGACAAACCCTGACTGGTGCGGCTCACAAGTATCTGTCTTTCTCACTTACTCATGTCGCGCCCAATGCCAGGGTCAATCACGTACAGTTGGAAGATTTATTTGCAATATATTGGATGTGTCTTCTCACTTACCTGGCCAAACTTCCTCATATAACCTTGCACAGTTCGAGCAGCGCACAAGGCGTCATTCGCGCAATTGGCGTAGGCTGTAAAGATTTAATAGTAATAAAGCAAAAAATTAGAAAGAAAGAAGCTATGTTACGTTCCTTTATGTGGGATGTTCGATAACAGTACTCATCAGTTATACGATCATCTCTCGAGCTATGACATAACGCTTATTATACCCATGATTACTGCAATATTTTGTTCACTTACCACTCTGCGAGTCAGGAGCATCACCCTGCAGAACCGGTTTGCCAGCATCGGCCCAGTATGCCCACGTGATGCGGAACATTCCGCAGGCATCGCCCGTACAACGCACAGTTGGATCGCATCCGCTGGAGGCCTCGCAAATGCACCGGAGGCACACTTCGGTCACCGGGTTTTCTTCGACTGCGGAGACACAGAGGGGAGGAACGGGACATGAATTTGTATCCGAATGAAGGAATTACACGGTTTTATTGTCGGACATAAAACATGTTAATTGAACAATTCGCTTGCGAAATTTCAGAATTAATGTTGATTAGTTTTGGCGTGCTGTTCTTCAATGTATTTCTTTTATGGTTGCATTTTACCCAGCTCATATGCAATGGTTTGAATATGACTTTGTTCATTTTTTATTAAAAACTTTAGTGAGGAGAAATTTTCCCGCTCTGGGCCGGAGATGGCGCCAGTAGATCTAATTTTTATGAAATTACATGTCTTATATCTAAAAAAAATCTTGTGTCACGCTGTTCGTGGTCAAACTCCTCCGAAACGACTGAATTTAAAGAAATTGTACGCAATAAATTTGTTAGGCATGAAAATATGTTGTAAGCTTTATATCATACCACTAGGATACCGATTACTTGAGCTTGAGCTTGAGCTTGGGTAGACTGTATAATTCGTAGTTGCTCTCCGTGATTGACCTGAACCAACCAAATTGCACAAAGAACACACAGAATGACGCTTGGGACTAGCAAATCATTTTCGTTGTGAAATTTTCGGTGACTCGAGCTTTAAATGGTCAATAACGACGCCGACACGTCCTTACAGTCAACAGGGGAGGGTAAGGAATGTTAGTATGATATTCGCCGCCCGTAGGCCAGAAAGGTCGCCTCTATAGCGTGGTTCCCTAGCGAATACCGTGGAAGGGATAGTTGTTAGTGGGAAGAGGTAAGAATCAGGACTCACTGAGATAAGTTATGTGATTATGTAAATGCGAACTATCGATCGTTCGACCAAACAAAACTCTAAAATCTCATTTATCACAACACACGGCAACAAATTATCTTTGGGTAACCTGAGAAGGAACACCTCAATGTGGATCCCAACATATGGTTCGATTAATATTCCCATTATGTTTAATGTGCAATGTTTCGCCATCAACTATCGTAAACCGGGAAAAACCAGTAAACGCCGTTTCAATGGCGGACCGATACACAATCTGTACACATCTCGGTTATATTTCCACATTGCGTATTCACTAAATCAATAGAAAATGTTTAAGAACCGAAACATTTCTAACTTCGCCAACAACTGTTTCGGAATATTTTGGGAATTAAGATTTTCAAACACATCACCGACGCTCCAAAAGAAAACGAAACGAAACTCCATATCACTAGGATACCGATCACTGTATATTTAGTACCGATTAGTGTGGTCCTATGCAGAAAAAAAAATAAATTTTCCAATGGCTTCTTCAACGGCCCTAACATTCCTAACGTTCATCTTCTTAACGTAGTATTACTTGCGTCATTTTTATTTTTATTTACACTTCTTACATGTATTATGATTGGCAAGCTTTAGAATATGTGTGAACACAGTGCAAGTCAGAAAACAATTTTTTCACGAAAATCCCTCAGTCGTTCGGAAGGGACAAGACGGATATTATATAAACATGAAATAAGGAGATCCCGCCACAGGTACTTCATTCGTTTTGAATATTATTTCTCATTGATATTTATGAACATATGGTTAGAGGAGGCGAACCAGACATGAGAGTGGAGAGAGTTCTATTTTTATGTGTATCGACGTGGTCAGGACAACATCATTCTACGATGTCACGAGCAGAGCCAACAATTATTGGTTGAGACGTACGCGAAGGTAGAAAGCGAAAGACTGTGATTCCTACGTCACAACAAACATGAACGACGTGAGGAAGAACACATCCACTTGCGACACGCTAGCATGAGCAACGCTGATACAGCATATGATATTATAGCACGTGTGTTTGAACAAAAAATGAAAACATTAAGGTGAAGGTGTAGTATAGGTAAAACCACGTGTAAAAATTGGGTAATAGTGTTTGTGAGAGAATATTTCGTTTGTTTTGATTTTCGTTTCGTTTCGTTTGTTTTTATTTTTGTACGTAAATAGATGAATTCACATATCAGACTGTGTGGCACTTCACTGACACGAGTCTTAGAATACATTTGGAAAAAATAACAATTCAATACTAATGTAAAATGTATGAACGATGTGTTCCGATGAACAATTGCAAATATAAATATATATAAAAGGTGTATTTTCATATGAAGTAAAATTCTGATCATACGCGAGCGTAATACGAGCAAATTTATAACATATGCGAATTGGGGCTCTTTTGGTATTAACAAGTTTTTCCGCACAGTAACTCGGTGTTGATAATTCCTTAACATTTTTCTTCGTTGATCATTTTGCTTTCACATATTCACGTTGGAGAGCCTTAACCCTTCTCTTCGTTGGCAAAGGCATTTTGATTGAATGTAATACTTTTCTGTTTACTATTTTTGAACTTTGCAATACAATTTTCTTAACCAATGTTAAAATTGCTAAAACTTACATTATAGACCCATTAAACATAAAAAATGTGCTCCCGTGGCCGAGTGGTTAGCGTCATAGCTAACATGCCGGGTGTTCGGGTTCGATTCCCGTTCTGGTCGGGGGAATTTTTCGTCAAAGAAATTACCTCCGACTTGCACTGTGATCACGCGTATTCTAGAGCTTGCCACTCAGAATGCATTCAAGGCGTGTTATTTTGGCATAGAAATCTCAACTAAGTACTAATAAAAATGGCTCAAGTAATACTACGTTGAGACGGCGAAGTTCCTCTAGGAACGTTAGTGTCATTGAAGAAGAAGAAGAGACCCATTAAACGTAAAAATAATAATTGTATTGATATCAACACAATTTTATTTTATTGATTTTCATGACATGAAACGCTATGACTCAGGAATAACATTTTAGTTGGTAGTTTTTATAGCTGTTTCGATGATGTTGTCTGGCATCAGTGTCGAAAAATAACGATGCTTTCACCAACACAAACAAAACCATTGCGGAAAATTGAAAAAAATAAATTTAACTTTCAGAGCACTAGCTCGATTTTTCCATTATGCCACACGTCGCTGTATGTACCTCATACACACATTCTTAGTTTTGTTAGTGGACAGAATACGCTACAAATTCCTACAAATACAAATTCCGTCAGCAAACATTTTTTTATGTTTGCCCCAGAAAATGAAGAGAGCGTATTTTTTGGGAAGAAACATCAATAACTTGGAGTGAAGTTGAGATATTGACAAGTTCTGCGTCGAAAAATGTTTGTATTAGTATGTTCTAAAAATGTTTCGAAGACAGTTTGTATGTAGAACTTTAAATATTAAAGTTAAAGCAAAAATCAGTTTTTTTTCATGTTAACCCTAACGTAACTTAGAAAAAGGCGCTATATCAGTTATTTCAAGAGATAGAAAAAAAAATTATAGGAGGTTGTGTCCAAGATACGACCTCATTGTTGACGTGGAACTACGCTGTTATTTTATATAAGTCGCTTGTTTATACATTCGAATATTATTCTATAATGCTTTGGCGCACCTCAACGTCTGCTTCGCCATAACGTCAGTTTAATGCATTGATGAATTCTCAATGGCACCAACGAAGCCCTTATGATGACAAACAATGTTATCTGCTTGGAAAAAGACTGAATTGTGCCACACAACTTGTACTCTGCTGAAACATCCATCGATGCGAATTCGCTGATGAGTTTGTCAAGAGCGACCGCCTTCACCACCAGCGGGGGGAGCTTGATTTTGGTTGCTGCCTGGGTAACGGCGATTTTCGACCGAGGCGCCGAAATCGCCTACTTCGCTGTTGTTCGTTGCGGTGTCACACTCACGAAGGTTCGGTTCAGTGCGAGCGCTTTTCACTGCACCCACATCGCGTGCATCATTAGATGACGCTTGCCTCGAAATTTTATTGCCCCTGGCAATGCGTTCGTTTGTTGCAGGGCTCGAGCCTGCCTTCCTCTTCTTCTTGCTCATCACACACTACGCGAAGCGTCCAATTTATGACGCGGAAAGAAAAACACACGATACGAATAACGCGAAAAACGAAGAGAAAAACCAAACGACGATATCCAAGTTGGATTACCACTGGTGGGGTCCAATCTTAGATCGAAGCGCAGCGAAAGCAAAATGAACTGGATTGCTTAACAGTCCGATGCCGAATGAAAGTTTGCCTTCTTTCTTTCTTTCTTTGTTTTTAAGAGGCTTTAAACTTGGAAGTTCATTCGCCTCTACATAGTTTGCCTCAGCGAGATCCACTGTTTATACTCTAGGCAAGTATTCCCCTTCATTCTTCTACTTTTCTTTTGTTCACGGAGACTTTAAATTCTACGATTTCCCCTCCGTTGGTCGTCGATAAGTTACTCGTTATTGACAGTTCTGTTCGGGAAAGCACACAAATGGACAGAACAAATGTATGGGAAAATGGGAACGCTTAAAGTTTTCATGAATTTTAACCCTTTACACACCAGGGAAATGTGATGTATAGAGTATCAATCAAATCTTAGGGAACTTCTGATTCGTTTGGTATGTAAATCTCCAAAATCCATTCGCGGCAAAAATAGTTATTAACGTTAACTTTATTTCATAAAAACGTGACCTGTTTTCTGATTTGGCACCCTTAATGAAAGACGTAGTTCTACGTCAAAAAAACTTTGTTCTACAAAGATGTCTCAAATATGTGGGACTATAACATTGTCGAACTATGTTTACCTCTATCTATAAAGATAAGAAAGTTATCTTTTTTATTTCATCGACAATTTTGGTCACCTTATTTTTGATAACATGAAAATGAGCCCTCTATCATATATAACAACTTTGTCGAAGACAGTTTTTGTCTAGAGAATAACTGTCGAGCTCTAAATGCTAATTTTCACTTAAGTGCATCTCCTGGACCATTGTGCACTGGACTCAAGTACAATCGAGTTATGCAATTGAAGTAACCGCTTTTAAATTTAAATTAGGAATGAAAATTAACCCTCCCGTATCAAATTTTTACTCTTTGTCACAGAGTGTTACAGAGAATTCTGCAAGCTACGAAAAATCTTGGACGAAAATTGTGTCTTATAATGATTTTATATTATAGATAAAGTTGTGCCGGAAATGCAAGGAAATTCATAGAAAAATATTTTAAAAATATTAATCTTCTAAGTATTTTGATACATTAAATAATATTTGCACAACTCGATTGGACTTGAGTCGAACGAAGAACAGAACGCAAAATTACGATCGGTCCGGGTAATAATTTACATAATTTAAATTTAACATTTTTGCCATTTTTTACATTTCACATTTTACAGTTTTGCGTTGAATTTTTCATTTTTGTCAAGAGTCATATTGACAATGATGCACTGCATTCATCTGTATGTCATAGATCCCATTCCCAAAAATTGATTTGATCTTTTTCAAAAAATGAACCGTCATTAAACTCGGATTCGGGAAGATACTACATGAAAAGTTTGATTACACTAATATTTTTAACTGCTCCTCAACGATATTCAACCACATTTAGGATACATCAGTTATTTTTTATTTAATAACCAAAGCATTCGCTAGAAATAATTCATATGGCAGAACAACGTTTGCTGGTTTAGCTAGTATACATAGTTTTTTTTTTAATATAAAAGAAGAAATTAATTTTTGATTCATCCCTTTAAAGTCAGGAAGCACCTTTCTCACTAAAACAATTCATAAATCCGGATTGATAAAAAAAATCCTAATGTTCGAATTTCAACAATGACAAAGTTATTACACTTCTTTTTTTTGTTTCGAGCTCTGCGGCTTAAACTGGCTCTACTTCAAAAAGTACGCCGTGCAGGAGGATTCTGTTAGTTCAATTTGAAGATGAGATATTTTAGTACTGGATATAGTTAAAATATAGTTAAAAATCGAAGTTGATGAATTTAAATAACATTTGGAAGTGAAGAAGTTAGTGGTGTTCAAAGTGTTATTACTAATTTCACCTCAAAAATGCATAATAAACATTATTGTTTCTATCAACCAAATTAAAGCTCCCTAACCGCTGTACAATTTGTTCTTCGACACCCAACTTCTCGCTTTCGTTATTTCCTGGGGATCTTTCCATAAATATCTTAATAAATCACGATTTTTACTGTACTGTATAGGGTAGAAGCATTCATTAGAAAAAGGGATATTTTTCATTCTATAGAAACATTTTCCTATAGTTAAATGACCCACAGGAGCGTTATTGGAATCGAATGAATGCTGATTGATAAGGTTAATTGTATTCACTATTGACTTGGTTATTTAAATTCTGTATTAATGTACAAAATTTTTAAAACGATTCTTTTCTCTTTATTTCCAATATTGTTATCTACTACACCTAGAAACAACAATATAGAAACATTCAAGTACTACATCTCGAAACCTAAAATTTGAAGCATTAAAATGCATTAATCCCATCTTCATGCGTTCGTTTTTCACGAAGTTACAACGACATAGTATTGTATACTAGGAATGAGATAGGAATAATAATTTTTAATTTAAACTATGCCACTAGTTTAATTTAAAAAATATTATTGAAGTATTATTTGAATCCTATCGATATTTTTTTAATGTGGCACCGACTGTTACCA
Organism: Toxorhynchites rutilus septentrionalis; assembly: GCF_029784135.1. NCBI lineage: Eukaryota > Metazoa > Arthropoda > Insecta > Diptera > Culicidae > Toxorhynchites > Toxorhynchites rutilus. The sequence goes on from NC_073745.1 coordinate 99,321,836, forward strand.
TGATAGGTACACTTATTACGAAACTTCAAGAGCACTATTACTATAATGGGTAGATGGAAGTGACATTTTCAAACAAGTTTTTTATAAAATTTAGTCAATCATCGAAATATCATTAATACAAATCGAACTATAATCAGTAAATCTTCAAAAACAGTTCAAGTTCAAGCTGCTAGAAAAAGTATACTTTTGTATACTTTTGAACTAAATTAGAGTATTTATTCGCAAATTTCTATAAGTTGGTGACATATTTCCTCCATAATTGGTACATCATTAAACATCATTGCTCTGAATGAATTATATATGATTGGAATTCATTTTGATAACCACTTTTAAAATCATTGTCAAATTAATTGATATCCAATAATCTCGACTATAGCAACGTTGTTAACGAAGTTGTTTTACGTTGTTACGACGTTGTTTTAGAATCTTGCTGCGAAGAGTATTATTTTGTTTTGCATAGGGAAAGTTATCCACTTCACATTCTATGCAAATATATTCACCACTCTAATATGTGATTTATCTGAATTATAAATTATTAAATAAAGTTAAAGTTTTCCCACAATGCAATTTTAACGGTCGAGTGTACTTTATCATCTTATCTCATCGACATCAACGAAGCTCTGCCGCACTCATTAATAATACATCAGTCCAATCAATTTATATGTTATTAGAAACAACAAACGACGTATGATTTATTGCGAAACATACAATCCATTCATCATCGATAATTAAGTGAAAAATTGTAGAGTTGCTTATGTTTTTTGCTGCACGAAGTGCGCAAACATTTGCTGATTATTAACAATTAACTAAATCGCTTTTACCTCACCGCATTAACATTTACGGTTAATTTAGCACGGGTAACAGCAAAACTTGAAGAAAATTTGCACTCCATGCTCCGCGCAAATTATGTCAAATTTATTGTTGAATCCTCCCAGCCACTGTCACAGTAATCATAAACCAGTTTAAGAAATAACGGAACATGCCACCAGAGTTTCAATGCCTTCGCGCGGTCCAAGATTATTTATGACCGATTTATGAACTTCAACATGGCAAAATCAGGTCACGCGGAGTTATCAAATCGCGTTCTTGTTCACGTTCCATTGCGTTGCGCATTCTAAGTTGGTTTACAAAAACGGAAGCAGTTGAGCTCAGAGATACTGAATATAAATCACAAACAGTTATTTCCCTTATTCGACCCGGCTGTATTATAAATCTGTTCAACACAGGATATACTTTCGAATATTGTTGTATTTTGTTTCTGGGAAATACCCATTCATGTTGATGGTATGAGGAAATAATCAGCAATCGAAATTGGCTCATAAAAAACTAACTGTGTCTGAACCGGTAATACAGTAAGAGGATCACTTGAATCTAGAATACGCGTGGTAACACGGGTATCACAAGAGCACGAAATACCACACGTCAAATGTAAATCCCCGGTTTGATTGACGGCAGATATGTCCAATCTACGATTGTCGATCGCCGGCTTTGCTTTTCGCTGAGATCGCTACTTACCAATGTGCGACACATCACAATTAACCGCGACGATCAGGGCCAAAACACCGGCAAAACAAACAAATGCTTTAGCGTTCATTTTCCTGTTGATTTTACGCTTCACCGATAAGTATTTATTAAACTGTAGGAAAAACACGATCCGAGTTCGATCGATCAAACAAGCACAACCGTTCCGTCTGGTGTGATCTTCGCGACTGGATCGTGGAGCGTGATTGGGTCGCGCAGGAAACTTACGCGATTCTCGCGATCGCATCAAATGAGCCGGAGATTGTTCCCTGTGTACTGGGAAGCATGACGTCATTTATGGTTCACCAAAGACTGCAACAGTTGACTCACCAACTCGCTAGTTCTCCCATCAAATGGTGCGTCCCGACATGGTGTGTGTTTGTGGTGTGTGATGTTTCGTGCAAGGAAGAACATACACTGCTTGGAATAGCTTTGTTCAAGTGCATTCCTCAGTTATGGGAGGTTATAGTAAAAAATCAACAGGAGGTAGACCTCAGTTGGTATGCAACCCCAGACAAACAGATATAGCTGTCGTATTTGAAAATACGACAGAATACATTATCTGCATGGCTGGAAATCGATAAGTGTGAAAATACAAGATGAATATAGCAACAAACAGGCAAAATTTCGACGCAAATAATCAATGTCGTAATATGTTGTTATCTATTTTCTTAACACCATTTTTGAAGATGTGCAGTTTATGACAACTAGTGTATTATCGTTTTTTTATTGAAGGTATTGAAGTCTGCGTCTAGTTAGAGCTCCACAATTACAGAGCAAATGTTCCGAGGTTTCGCTTTCGGTATTACAAAAACGACAAATATCATCTTGCACTAAACCTATGTTTTTGAGATGGTATTTACTCGGACAGTGTCCTGTTATAAGGCCTGAGATTGTGCTGAAGTCTTTCTTATTAAAACTCAGCAATTGTTGAATCATTTTAATACTCGGCGTGATAATTTTTTTTGACTGGTTAATTTGTACCGCCAACCAGTTGGCTAACACTTCCCGGTTTTTCCCGGTCTTCCCAGCCCACCTTTCAACACACAGTCAGAAATTCCACAGAATGGTTCTGGACCAGTGAAAGGTGAGCTTGAGCCGTTCCTGGCAAGTTCATCTGCTTGCTCGTTTCCCTCTATTCCACAATGGCCAGGAATCCAGTACAGTTGTACCGAACTTATCCGACTTAGTTGCCGTAAGAGGAGAATGCATTCCCAGACAATTTTTGAGGAGCATTTAAAAGCATTTAGAGCTTTAAGTGCCGCTTGACTGTCTGAGAATATGCAGATGTTAGCATGTCTATTTTTTCTTTTAAGGCAGACATTTGAGCATTCTATTATCGCAGCTATTTCTGCTTGAAAAACTGTTGGCCAGTTTCCCATAGCTACAGAGATTTTTGTTCTGGGACTATACACTCCAGCTCCTGTTCTGATTCCCATTTTTGACCCATCAGTGTAGAACATGATTGAACCATTACGAACACTGGGACCGCCTTCATCCCATATTGAACGAGAAGGTTCGATTACACTGTATGGAATGTCGTAGTTAGTCCTAGGTTCCATCCAATCACTGTTCATCTCTGAGGATGGTCCTACGGGTAAGAGATTCAGGATGCTCAAGTGACCAATTTTGTCTCCGTCTAGTATTTTCTTCCATTCTTTATGCTTTAGAGCGCTTTTCTTAGCCTCTAGCTGAACATGTAGGTTCAGAGGTAGCAAGTGAAGGATAGCCTCCAGTGCCTTCGAGGGTGTGCTTCGCATTGCTCCAGTAATTGCAACGCATGCTAGTCGTTGCAGTTTGTTTAGCTTTTTTGTAGCTACAGTCTCCTTGGTCTTTGGCCACCAGACTAATGAGGCATAGGTTATCCTAGGCCGCACAATGGCAGTGTATACCCACATTACCATTTTTAGTTTAAGGCCTCATGTTCTTCCTATCATTTTAGAACATGCCCATAGGGCTGTATTGGGCTTACTGATTATTGCATCTAAGTGCGCATTCCAGTTGAAATTAGCATCTAGGATAACACCTAGATATTTCACTGAAGCGCTGCATTTTATTTCCACTCCCCCAAGATATAAAGACTGCAGATGCTGTTTTTTCTTTTTGGTGAAAAGTTGTTGTTTTTGAGGGATTTATGCTCAGACCTTCTGTGGTACACCAAGTTTGTATAAGGTTTAAGGCCATCTGCATTCTGCTCAATATCCTGTCGTCGAACTACCCAGGATTTTCGTTTAGATTGTCTCAGTTCTCTACTGTACTCAGTTAGGGCTCTCTTATATTGAGACCAGTCCGAGGTGATTTTTGCTCTGTTGAACAGTTTACGCGCCGTTTTGCGAAGCCGTTCGAGCCTTTTATTCCACCAAGGAACGTTTCTTGTCGAAGAAACTTTTCTCAGTGGGCAATTACTGTTGTAGGCAGAGACTATCGTTTCATTTAATTCTTTTGTAGCTGATTCAAGCTGCTGAATCGACCTTATTTTCGAGTTTAGAGTTTTAGACTCGAGTTCATGTGCATACCGATCCCAATTGTTTTTTTTTGGGATCTCGGTATTCTCTATGGACTTCCATGCCACCATTCCATTCAAAAATAATGTGTCTATGATCAGACAAAGACGCCTCTTCGGAAACGTGCCAGTTCTGGATATTTTCTTGAATAGCCGGGCTGCACAGTGTTAGATCTAAGACTTCTTGTCTGATAGCGTTAATGAAGGTTGGTTTATTCCCTTTGTTAGCAATATCTATCTTGTTTGACGAGAGAAATTCTAAAAGACACTCACCTCGGTAGTTAATATCCGTACTTGCTCACATGGTGTGATGAGCGTAGGCATCACATCCGATAATGAAGTCCTTGTTAATTTCCCTGCAGTAGTTTACAAACGCCGCTACCTCTCGTGGAGGAACCTCAGGAACGTCGCCTGGAAAGTAAGCCGACGCAATTACGATGACGGCCCTTCCTTTGGCGGTAGGATCTTCCACTCTGATCGCGACGATGTCCCTTTGAATGAACTCTGTAATAGGAAAGCATTTAATGTTTGCATTTACTAAGACAGCAGCTCTTGGGGAGTCATGCTTGTCATCATAGAACAACTTACATGAACCTGTTTGAATACCTAGTATTCTTCCTTTGTGAACCCAAGGCTCTTGTATAAGAGCTAGATCCACAGCGTCTTTTGTAAACCTCCTGGATAGCACGCTTGACGCTGCTTTGGCGTGGTGGAGGTTTATTTGCAGAACTTTAGTGTTCTGCATTAGGTTGGGTTGTCCGATCTGGTGGTTCATTTGGGAGGATCGAAGCCGCATCTGTTTTTTTTTGAAAATCAGGTCAGGTTTTTTGCTTGTTGCAGTTTCCGTATTCGTATTGGATCTGGGATGGGTTTAAAGAAACTCACCTTTTTTACTTGGCACAATCGAGGTTCCTAACCTGTTTGCGATAACCGCTTGGGCCGGGAATACTCAGAATGCCAAGCTTCTTGTTTTTCGGAGAAGCTTCACGAGGGCGCTTTGGTTTGCCAGAAACCCTTCTAACGACTTCTTGAGCATTTTGTGGTTCCACTATTTTGGAGTCACTAGTCTCTGTAGATTTCAGATTTCCTGGGTTTTTGGAATTTTTAGGTTCCCCGTTTTTTGGCCCCAGATCTCCTTTGAATACACCGGTGCTTTTATGGATTATGACTTGGCGCTGCTTTGGATTTGTTTTCCTCAGCTTAGTTTCGCCAAATCGGAAGTTTATATTGAAGTTTGTGCTAGTTAGTTGACTCATTGAAACATCGTCGACTGCTAGCGTCCAGTCCGCGTGAATTTCGTTGGGATTGGATCTCTTTAGTATTCGCCATTTATCGGTGGAGAGATTTTCATTTTGACTCTCAATGAGGCTTTTGAGTCGCTGAATTTTGCGCTTTGTGGGAAAAAGGCATGGAGAATTTCTGGACGCGGAATATTTTTGGCGTCTTGTTTGCTCTAGATGTTTGATGTTGTCGTCTAGGATTATCCCGGGAACCACTTTCTTCAACCATTCCGAAGTTTGATGGTCTTTGCACGAAAGGATTAGATAACCTGACTTATACGAGCAATTGAAAAATTTGGGCTTAACCGGCTCGTTTCTTTGTTGCTCTATTGCAGTGAGTAGAGCATTCTGGATGGAATCTAACTGAGCCGTAGTAAGATCGGTGTTGTGATAGTCCTCCGGCAGTATTCCAACTTTGATCTGTTCCAAAGCTTCCTTGAAGGAGATTCCAGTTTCGACAGAATTTATTGCGGAGTCTTTGTTTTGGAGAGTGTTTTGGGCATCTTTTTTTTGCTCATTCAACCTCGCTCTTTTACGGGGGCAGAGGTTTTGTTTAGATTTTTTAAGAATCGGTTTTTCGTCACTACTAGGTAGTTCCGATCCTCGGGGGCGTTTTGCTGGTCCAGAGATGTGCTGACTCAGAGATTGCTGCCGAGCTTCCTTTGCAGGGATCCCAGCTGCGACCAAGTTCTTCAGCCTCCTTCTCTGACCCTTGGTGAGGTTTTTCTTCCACGAAGAGTGGACTTCAGCTGAATCTAGCACTTTAGGTTCAGTTTTTGTAGTGACGTTGCTTTCGTCAGGACTGAACATCCGCAGGTGCGTCGCTCAGTACTTCATCCTCTTCGACATTCATAGAGTCGACCTCTATGACGATTTTTTCTGACAGAGAGAGGCTGCCGGAACCCGGAAGATTTTTGTTTTTTGTTGAATTATTCATGAAATTCCCACGAGTTGCGCGGTAAAAAAGGGCAACTGCATCAGTGACCCGCTTAATGCAGAGGGGGCAGACGATACTGTGGAGGGTGCCCTGGTACTCCACAGGCTCCGTTAGAGGTAGGGTATTTGATTGAAACCCCCCCAACCATTCATCTCTCAGAACGGGTCGCGTCACACCTTGGATTAGGGGTTTATCCATTACTTTCTTTCCATAATAACCATGGATAACAGCTATTACAACCATCCTCCTTTTAGGGGCTTTGGACCCACTGCTCTGGTTCTCAATAATTTCAGGTTCTTATAAAGACATGCCATTATCGAGATCCGCCATTCGCAGGCGGAGTTCATTATATTTTACAATAATAATCAACAGGCTGGATCTATGCTCTAATGATATTTAAATTTGTTAAAACTATCTTAAAAATACGCCTAATAGCCTCCCTACACAAGTTAAAATCAAAGCCCTCTGCAATTCTGTTAAATAATCTAAGCAGACCGGATATACTTGGAGGCACTTGTAGGTGGAATGAGCTGAGCAATGCGGGGCACTCAGTTCTAAGCTAAGCCATCTAAATTAATTAGACGACATCTACTTTCATAGCTGGTTAGCCGAACGGATCGAACCAGCCACGGCAAACGTCGAAGAGAAAAACGCACAAACCTGCGCTGTACAGCTTCAATTCTGTCGACACCATTTATGTAGTATGGACTCCAAACTTGACAAACATACTCAAGAGTCGAACGCACCAGCGAGCAGTATAAACAGCCCTTTTCTGTATTCCGACGGATTTCTATTTCGTTCGAAACCGTTATTTCGTTCGAGTTTTAATTTCGCATTCCCTATTTCGAACGTTTCGCCCATCCAATGTTCCAAGAGAAACAGATCGAACGAAATGCACAAACAACTCAAACGGAATACAGGATGGAGTTTTATCAAATCGTTCGAAATATTTCGAATCGATCGAAAGAATAGGGGTGAAAGACTTCAAGAAATAGATGTTATTGAAATCTCTACCGATTCTGATCAAAAAGCTCAAGCTTCTAGAAGCTTTGTCAACAATATACGACATGTGCTGCTGGAACGATGGTTTGCTGTCTGAAAACACACCTAGATCTTTGACACAGTTAGTTCTCTTGATGGAAGTACTCAAGAGTTTATAGTCGAACAGGATCGGTTCCTTTTTTCTTGTGTAAGTAATAATGGCACATTTACTTGGGTTCACCTTCATACGATTAGGAGCTGTCCACATACCACGTGGACAACTTTAGGGAGGTGGGGCGTGGGTAGTTGTTACGAAAATGTCCACGCTTGTCCACGGTGAGGGGGGAGGGGGTTCTGATAATGTCCACGTGGACACGTTAAGTATTTTTAAAAGTAAAACATCCAAGTTAGAAGTCAAAATTGAATGAGATCTGTTTTGTATTTACACGACTTTTTGAACTTCACGTCCGCCCTGAGTACTCAGTATTCATCGATAAAAATACTGAAGTGCCTGAGAGTGCTGCCCGGTCCAACATCCATATTTTTTCATATGACTGAACCTCTTTCCTGAAATGTATATTCTGAAGGTAACGCACATGAACTAGGATCCAATTTATTCCAATCGGTAATAGAGGGCCATTAAATCCGCCATGATAAAGACACCCAATAACACAAAGAATGTTGGATTTCTGTAGTAATAAAAATCACAACTTAAGTGCGGGTTGAATTCAGCTTTTGCTCTTGATGACAAAACTGTTTGGTTTGTTTTCGAGAACTTCCAAGGATTTCTGAACATTGAAACGAAAATAAATTCTTCCATGAGTGTACGGGCCGTATCTCTGGAGATCTATTTCTTGCAATGATATTGTTCTTCATTGATGTCTGGTAATTTTTGTAATACGCTTCTCTTAGAATGTCTGGAAAGTTCATGCTGCTACTGCTGATTAATTAAAGCACTTCTGGTTCTCTGAAGCAAACAAATCGAACAGATTCTGAATCAGTAAAGATGCTACTATCGCATTTCTTGATTTTTTTAAAAATAGTAAAGTTACGAAATTATGATTTTTTATAGCTTCATGCGATAGAAAGATACATACAGATTGTATTCATATAAAACATAGATCGGATAAGTAGAACTTGAGATATCGTGTAAGCCAGTTTGAAAAACATGTTTCGAGAAAAACGCGTTTGAAGTTAATTGTTATGGCCGTACTAGATAAGATATCGCATCACTAAAATGGCTATAACTTGGTAAATAATGAGGTTTTCGAAAAGTCTCTTCTATGGTATATTCTGAAATGTCTGAATTAGAGAAATATGAAGAAAAAAAAAAGATTTTTTTTCCTATTTTTAAACTAGAATACCCTCTTAAAGAACGCAACAAATTAGCATATCAAATTCGACCGGATTCCGAAATAAGGGTTTATTTTACCGAAAAACACTTGAAGGGACTTATCTCAATCTGCGATTCGTTTCATAAACGCGACGAAAATACATTTTTGTAGCGAATTGTAAAGGACAAATCATTTACAAGAATGTTGAGTTAAAAAAATCTTAGCAAGTGAATGGAACCCCGAAGCAGGTTTTCGCTTGAAGAAAGTTATGGCTGGGTCTGGTAGGACTGGAAGAAAATCTGTATCATGAGCTTCTACCAAGCAACTAGTTTCGATGAATTCCAACAAGTACTGCTGGCAGCTGAACGTATGAAAATCAACGATCCAGAACGCTTCTTGTTGCATGAAGGATGCTGAAATATTCAGGAAAAAACGGTGCATCTATGACCGAAAAGATGTATGTCTACAAAAATATGCTTTTGGTTTTATTCTTAGAATCGGCACGAATTTTTCAGGACAATATTTAGCATGATTTAACAAATAAGGGTTGTAGGTCAACGGAATCATCGATCACGATGATACTGCAGATGTTTTGTTTTTACTAGGTTCATTCTGTTCATTCTGAAAATTCTGTTTTAAAAAAAAGTGCTTGATTTCATTGTCTGATATCTTGAAAACTCAAACAGCCAGCTAGCTTTAATAAAAATACTCGAGAATAAGCTCACAATCGATATTTTAAAATGGATATGGAGATAACATAAATGGAATTCGGAAGAAAATAATGAGCTCCCGGACAATGTTGAAAAAAATCGAAGATTTCAAGACAAATCGTTACCATTGGTAAGGCTATAATTTTTATCAATAAACATATGGAATAGAAAATAGAAACAAACTTGAAATGAAATTCAAGCGAAAAAACAGAATTTCTTGATTTTTTCCTCAAAACCGGAGGAATGTCCACGTGGACAACAGGGAGAGGGGTATAAGGAATGTCCACGCTTTTCCACGGAGAGGGAGGGAGGTGTCTAAAATCATGCTTTTTCTGTCCACGTGGTATGTGGATAGCCCCTTAGCACCTAGGTAGTGCGGACTGAATCAAAACGGCTGTCGAAAAAGATCCAATTGAAATGTCATAAAAGATCCAATGATCAGGTGTGTTATTATTCTTATGATAATCAACAGTATAAAAAACATATTGTTATCAACGGCAAAAATAATTAGACTTATAAAATGAACGAACTACGTTTTCCGTCAATTGTTTAATTGATCATTGCATAGAAGCAAAAAGAACAATGGTAATAAGATAGAACTACATTTTAAGTTTAAAGTAGTTGCTGTTTCCACAAGTAATGCCGGATCGTAACATGTAATAAACAATAAATGACTCAAACGTCTAAATAACATCAATCTACCTGAATCAAATGAAATATCCTGAATGTGTTCGAGAAGCGTACGAGTGGATGGATACGGCTGATGATTCTTACGAAGAAGTTCGAATCTCTTTCCGCAGGAGAATCGTGTTTGCAAAACGCGGACCAAGGTTGCTACTAACCAATCCTTGACTTTTTTAACGTTTCCGAGTACCATCTGAATCTGGTCTTCATTGAAAACTTTACAGAGGCGCTAGGAATTTCGAACTTCTTGCTCAGTTGGTTAAATTTTGATTTCCAATAGTGAGCTTCCTGACGCCACATACCAAGTAATTTATAAATAAAATAATCTGAATGATATGTTTCATACAAGCAAAAAAGCTACATGGCTTTTGATGCTTTCGGAATTCCACAATATTCTGCGATGTTGTCTGAATATGGATTAGGATCTTCCCGAATGAAATCCGCGTAATTATGATCCGCTAGTGCTGGTGATCAATATAACGGTGAAGTAATCTGCGCTTCGTGTTGATGATGGACGTAATCCTCTGAGCCAACTACCGGCTTAATTGTTGGGAAGGCATTACGGTTTCTAACGAGGTTTCCTTCCCGATTGAAATGAAACGATATATTTCAAACAAAATGATCCTGAAAATGTGTATGAAAAGTTTGCTACAATTTTGGTTTTCAATAATTCAAACATTGTACTTACTCCACAGATACGGGAACCCTTATTCGGAACTAGTTTGTCGTCTCCGCAAAAATCGACCCAGCACGTCTGTAAAAACGTTTCCGAGGGTAAACGATAAAAGCTTACGCGAACACTTTCACTCGTATTCGCGCAGCCTTTCACTGAGTAACGAATTTTCGATGTCCACTTTCTTTGATATCATATTTTTCCGAACGAAAAACCAACGAAGTAAGAGTCACGTAAATGTTTACTCCTATTCGATAAAAAATGGAACGAAGAGATGCCAGATGATTTTTGAAAAGGTCCGTAAAAACATGTGAATGTCTGTTAAAAATGTGGAAAAGTCTGTAGCAGTGTGCAGATCTGTAGAAATCTCTTTTAACATTAATTTTCCCAGATTCATTAATACTTTGCACGCGATGCACGTAAGATTGTCTTTTGTATATTATTGTATATTTGGTATATGTATAAGTATTTTGTATATATACAGCCATTCCATGCCAAACAGATATAGTGGTTCTCAGATTTTCATGGAAAGTGTTAGATTTGTACTTCATCGCGAAACATTAGACAGGTATTGTTTTTATTTTTTCATTAGGCTGCCCATTTTCATTTTAGGGTGGTTCGAAAAATCAATTTTTTCGCCTTTTTCCCAAAAGCTAACTTTTTTTTGAAAATTCATAACTTTTGAACTACTATACTGATTTTGATGGACGACATATCAAATTAAAGACAATTGGTTGATATTTCTCAGAAAAATATTACACCCGCAAAGAAGCTCGACTATGTTTTCGTAATTATTGATTGCCGAGGAGTAGCTCCAAGTCGATGACCACCGACAAAAATTAAAAAACACCTAATTCCACGTATTGGAACGAATATGGAACTGTCGAACGATTTTCCATGTTAATGTCTGTGTTGTTAACTTTTATGTATGATTGTCCGTCATTATCAGTATTTCTTCGTTGATATATTGGACATCCACTTTTATGTATTAAAACCAGGGCACGGCATAGTCATAGTCAACTGAGGATAGTCGGCTGACTAACCGACTGACTATATCCGTAGTCAGTTAGTAATGACTTTTGGCTTCTTCACGCAGTTTCTCCGCCAAAACGACTGAACAGTCAGTTGGGCGTTTAGTCGCTATCTCCTTCTACCGACTCGACTATATCATTTCATTCTTCCCAGTCAAATTGTCCTCATTGCATTTTGAAGTGACTTCCCACAAAACGAATTCGTACCTCTCTCTCTTTTCCATGTATCTTTATGCATGCATCGATGTTTGAGATCGCCGTGGTTTGACAAACGCTACAGGTGAGCTAGATTTTTTTGTATCGTACACGAAAATTACTCACACGTATAAAATAGCGTGCTGTGTGTGAGCTATTTTGCACGCCTAATACTAAGGGTGCTCATACACTATTTGACCGAAGCCAAATATTTGACTCTTTTTGACAGATAAAATTTGGTCAACGTGTACTGATCAAATATATTCTACACAAAACACGACAAGCAAATATTCAATTATTGGATGCCTAAAATATTTTTTCAGTCTGTTCTTCGAACCTGTCGGTATATGGTTAGGTTACCTTGAATATTTCAGTTGATTTTTTCCATGTTCGGTGTTTCATATTGTTTACTACTGTTGAAAATTGAAGAACAAAATAGTGTTTGTACAAATATCAAATCAAACCTTATCTGTCAAAAAATATCAAATATTTGACCTCCGGGCAAACAGTGTACGGCCACCTTAACTAATACTAACGCGAGGACCTTTATAGCATACTTGATAAATGTCTAAGTTCGTTGGTTTGAGTTCACGATGGGTAGAAAATACCGTCCATTGAAGGGGTAACTACTTTTTTGCATCAGGAATCAAATTTTCGTTCCCCTTTATATTGACGTACAATAAGATTGCATACGGTGGTACAAAATTAGTGTCAGGAGGAAATGGAAATGTGGATTGAAGTCAGTTGAATGAAGAGGCAGATTTGTATTCATTAGTCGAGTCAGTTAAAATAACCACTGACTGGACTAGTTCACTAGTCATCCTCGCTAGTCAACGCTAGTCAATTCATTTTCTAGTCAAGTCATTTTTTTCTTGGCGGTGACTGCCGAAGCAGCTCTAGTCGAAGCGGAGCTACTAGGAGTAGAGTCGGTCTTCATTTTTCACCGTCGACGATTTAGGCCCTGATTAAAACTATGGAAAATGTCATACGGTGAGTCAAATATCTTTGATGTGATGAATAGAGCCTCTCATTTCCCAAAACCTGTGAAATATTGTTATATCCAATAACTCTGCAACAAAAATAAGAAGTATTTTACAGATATGTCTGTAAATTTACAAACATATCTGTACAAAAATGCTTGAAAAAATGCTTGAACTTGCTTGAAAATAAAGTGGATTCGGCAAAGCAGTCCAACTGTTGTTGAAGTAGGCAGGCATCGGCAGTCGAATTGATTAGGAAGTAAATTTTCACATCGTCGGCAAATGACGAGCGCGGAAGATTCAGCTTGAAATTGACGTCGTTGGAGTTGGAGGAATGGTCACCAATTTTTACTGCTAGCTGACGATCGATGAGATATGACCGCAGCCAACTGATTATTCTGCCAAACCCCAAATTCTCCATTCTACAAATCGCAATTTCGTGATTGATGCTGTCAAACGCCGCTGTTAGGTCAAAATATATCGCATTTGCTTGTTTGGCGCTTTTAAAACCTTCCGTTATATAGGCCGTGAAAGACAACAGATTGGTTACAGTAGATCTCTTAGGCATAAATCCATGTTGATCCTCAACAATGTAATGCTGACAGAAACTGAAGATCGGCTCCAAGACGACAAGGTCGAGCAGTTTGGCGACCGAGCTTAGGGTGGAAATTCCTCGGTAGTTATCGATTTGATTTTTGGCACCCTTTTTATGTACAGGGAATAAAAACGCAGATTTCCAGGGTTCGTGTGAAGGAGCGATGGAATGTTGGCTCAATGTCGCCGTTTAGGGCATAACGGTAGAATCGAAAGTTTTTAATGACTGATAGAAGAGATGTTATGAAATCAAGACCCTTCTGCAATGTCGAGTTGAGCGACACGCCGCTAACCATAGCAGTTGCGTTTCAAATTCACCTCAACTTGATCGGATTCTTCGAATACAATAAAAATCCCCTCTGGCAGATCCTGCTCCGTAGTTTTTTGTGAACACTCTTTTGGCTTAGTAGCCTCGTATCAGATGCCGGATTGGATCATTCAGGCCAGGATATTTATTCAGGCATCGTTCGAGTGAGCACATCCGGTTGTTGACCAGCCCATAGCTATTGAAGTTATCCCCTTCTACAACAAACTCGTTTCGAAACCTCCATTCACTCTTCGGGTAGTAGATACCAACCATATCTTTGTTTGCCGCTTTTATGTGATGTAATTCCGCAATAGTTGATTTAATTTTTGACCCGGGTCCATCCACACGAAACCCACATATCAACTGTTGACTGTAGCTCTGACGAACATTCGTAGATGCTCCAACCGATTCGGTTCTTAGCGGTTGTTGGCTTCTTTCTTCTCTGACTTTCAGCGGCATGGTGAGCTTGAAGTTGTCAACAGTTTTATCGATACACTAGAGTAGTTTTGTAAGGGTAGACCACGGAATAACTTCTGGACATTTCGCTGTTGCACACAGTTCACGATGGAAGTAGCAGTCTGCCGGTTGTGCGTACGTTCACCAGTATATATTGCTTTGAACACCCACTACCGGATATCTCAGCACTGACCCTTCTAGATTTCGGTTCACTTCGTTGATGTTACCGGTTCATTGCAAGGTCAATGGTTTCGTAGTTCTTTCTATTAGGATTGGGCGATCTTGGATCGATATTTAGAAAATCGATCTTTTTTTACGATATCCGATTGTTTGGATCGATTCTTTGTACTTCAAAAAATCAAGAAAATCGATCTTTTCTTTTCGATCTTTCCGATCTTTTTGATTGGTTTTTTTGGGAATTGGATGGTGACATCAAGTCCAGCGGGAGTGTTCTTTTCTGGAACATGGACCACTATCAAGATTTCGACTCGCATGGCACCTTTGGATTTTACGAGCAGAGTTCTGGATGAATATCAGTTTTTGAGTTTCTTATAATAATACCCAATTAATTTATTTAACTGAATAATTCGGTACAAACTGAATGCCCTGGAAAATACTATATTTCTGGACTATCAAGATGTTTGTGACCTTCAAGCTGAGAATCTAGATAAAATGCCTTTGATGTTGGAATAGGAATGTGATATGTTCATTCCATGTTTAAGGTAGTATTCTAGTCTAGAAATTTGAAAAAAAAATTTTTTTTGTTCCTTTATATTTCTGTAGTTTAGACATTCATGAAAATACCCTAGAAATGACTTATTGAAAATCCTATTATTTAAAAAATCCTAAAAGTACAAATCCAACGTCTTCAACTTGCTAAGATGATTTGTTGATACAAACTGTATGTTTGTACTTGATGAATGTAAACAAGGGGCAGCACAGCAGACAATCGTTTATGGCGCATCTATTCGCAGTCTCACATGTTCTTTTTCCATAGCAATTCGAACTATTTTTTTATTTACCATTTATTCACTACATTTCAGGAGAGATTAGGCTTTATTCACAATAAAATCGATCCATCGCTGTAGTTCTTGAACACCGGGCTACACCGATTCTACCCAAGTCCTGCTCCACCTGATCCTATCACCTCGCTCGGTAGGCTCCTCTTTTGCTGGTTCCAATAGGATTCGACGCGACCACCATCTCTGCCGGTCTGCTATCCAGCGTTCTAATAACTTTCTGGGTTCACTAATTCATCCTTCTTCTTCATACTCTGTTTTCCTGTACACCGCCGTATATTGTTTTGAGGACACGGCGTACGAAAGATGGGGACTGTAGACGTTGTTGATGCTGATGTTTAAGAAGTGGCCTCGCATCCTCAATTTGAACATTCTTTTGTTGAGGCAATCACCCGTTTCTGCATCTACCACATTACGATGAAAGCTGTACCCAGGTTGTGTGTGTTGCCGCAGCTCTGGAAGATGGTATAACTGCCTTGAAAAGTTTACACCACCGATTCTCAACTTTTAGGGATTACTAAATCTCAATCGCATGACGAAGAAGAGCCATATGAAGCTGCGGAGTCTGGTGGACGAAAGCAGTAATCATGTGGAAGGCCGTAAGTTCCCAGAGCAAGACTTCGGAGGAGTAGGACAGGATTTCGTTATCCATCTATTGACCCAAGCGTCGCAAAACGACGTGCGTCATACGTGGGAGTCAACCATTAAGCACGATGAACTGCGCGATTACAACGAGATGCTTTCGTTTCTGAAGGAGCAAACTTTCATCCTGGAGAGGGTGAGGCCAGCAAACAAAAGTTATCGTTAAGTCCGTGTCTATATCCAACAAGCCTGTGGTGCAGGAAGCCCAGGCTGTCGTTTCATTGAACGAGTCGGAAATAAATTGTGATTTTTGCGAAAAAGCACGTGCTAATAACCACTGTTCAGAACTTCTACCGATATATCAGAGACTGGTTAAAGTAGGAAAGAGAGTTTTAATCAATTTTAATTGTCTTAGAAGAGTTCATCGTGTTATCAACTGTTCATTCGAAAAAAACATGTCAAAAAAGCAACCGTCAGCATCATAGTCCCCGTCATGCCGAGGGAAATCCTAAGCCAGATCTCCCAATCAGGTCGCTCCCGAAGCCAGCAACAGAACCAAAGAAAGATTCATCTACATCGACAGCCACATGTTGAAGTCTGGCTTGCAGCTGGATTCATCGAACATCACAGTATTCGCAGAAAAACAGCATGAAGACTCAGTTGTAACCGTTGGTTCAAAAGCGCAATTTGAGCTTCACCCAAATTCACAGAAAGGTATGAAAAATAAATTAAATTTATTCCAAGCCGCCGGTTACTGGATGATTTTTAGATATACACAAATGGTTGGAGTCCTGGGTAAAGCGAAGACGACAATCCGTATACGCCATCGCGAATTGGCGTCAAAGAGACTGTGAAGAGCGGAAATTCCCCGAGGAAGTTGCACAGAGCAGCTGAAATATTCACAGTGCTAGATCACTGATCAAGAGAGAGAAAGAATTCACCCCAAAGTACCGCAAGTATATCATGCATGAAAAACTGTGACGTCACATACAGTATAAATATGGAAACGATAGGTAGGACAGATGAAAAGGAAATAGAGAATAGAAAGAATAAAGAAAGAAGAAACGTTGTACATAAAACAGATAATCGTGCTCCTTTACGACCACTATCCCTTCGCTTTTATCGTCCTTCGGACTCTAAAGGAGTCTTCCGCCCTCGTCCTCAATCGGTCGGAAGAGATGGGTCAGCACTGCACAACCTTTGAGCGCATTCAGTGAGGGGGCTTAGCAGGTGGCCTCAATAGGTGCGGGAGGTCCCCTGGAGGTGCGAAAAACACGAAGGAGCTTCTGTTTGTGAAAAGAGGGTTTTGAAGGTAGCCGGCTAGGGAATAAGCGGCCCTGAGAACCCTATCCCCGAATCCTAAGAGTTACACAGTCATCCAATTGTGGAGTGGTATATCTTTCATAGATATACAAAGATTTTCAAGCAAAGGTAAAATATCTTATGATTGACAAGGTGCCAATCGGTCCGCATATCCGTTTTTTTCATCCGAGTAAAGAGGATATATTCCTGGGTAATGAATGGTTCCTCAAGTTATTATAACCTGGAGAATTCACGTTGGCTCAAAATCTTCCCATACTTCTGGAGACCTTGATTGGCTAGCTTGTCGGTAAATTGAATGATGAAGATGTGGCATTTGATGGAGAAGTTTACTCGCACACTGTCACGATGGATAACTTAGGTTGGTCTATTCAACAATTCTAGTAAAGAGAATATCTCGCTGGTACCGATCCCTTATGTGAAAGGGAGGACGTGAATGGGGAGAGCACTTCAAGGCAACTCATAGAAATATTTCCTGGTAATACATTGTGCAACTACCCTTGAAGAAGTCCGTTGGCGATTTGGGAGATTCCATTAAAAATGTTTCATGCGTTAGAGCGAAAACTTTCACTGTATCCAGAGCTTTACCAAGGTTTTATGGATGAGTACGAGGGGGGGTTGATCACTGCGAAGAAGTGGATGTCTCTAAAGATCCGATATGCACGATTAACCTTTCGCGGTCGGAATTATTTTTACTTGAAAAAGCAATGATGTATAACTTTGTGAGATCATGAAAGATCTCAAAAAAGAGTTTTCAGATGGCAGTATGTCCAGCATCAGCAGCGATAATTCTGGATACTCCGGTCTGAAGAATACTTGTTGAAGTTAGAGGTCCGGCAAAAGTGGAATAAAAAAAAGAAGAACAACAACATGTGGAATCCTTTTTTGTGGAGGTGATTCAGTGAGATATACTAAATTAGCGGTTTCAAGAAAGAAAAGGTGCGATCGTGGGTTCATTGGAGGTGTTAAGAAACACGAGTTACGCGATTGGACACAAACAAACCGGGAACGGGCGAATTCCCCCTTACAACCGAAAACAGCAGTTACTACAAACCAGCTTCCAGGTGAGCGTGGGCTAAGGAAGTGAGTAGTAAGGCAGCGTAGCTAGATGCAAGAGGTTTCCCTTTGCAATCTGTAAAGCGTGTACCGACTCTGAGACATGTTTAAAGGGGGTTTGGTGGCCACCGTGCTCCGAAATCCCCAGATGTATTCTTCATTTTGACTCTAGAATCTTTGATTCTGAAAATTCACCCTTGCGAATAGAACCAATCTAAAGTCCATCATGTAATTCGTGTCCTTGTATCGTGAATTTCCATTTAAGGTTACATTTCTCAATTTTTCTTTACAATTAATGATGTGCTTGCGTTTATTGATAACATAGGAGCAAACAAAACGTCAGTGATCTGTTTTATTTCTTCACAACTCTCTACATTAGATGTTTGTTTTCTCATAGCTAAACATATTTCAATGGGGCAATAAACTTCATGTATCTCCTCTGGTTGACGGGAATGCTTACGATTCATTCATTTTCCTATCTTCGCTAAACTAGGCTAGAAACATTCAACAATTGCTAACATCCAGTCTCTATATTGATTAAATAATTGTAAATAATTTGCCGGAAACGTATTATTGTTTCCTGGTTGTGTGTGTATGTCAATGTGTGTGTTTGTTGCTTTATTTTGGTTTTTCTTCTTCTTATCAATCATTTTATCCGGTTTGCGAAATGAACTAATTTAAGACTTGAAAAGTTTGTTTTGTGTTTTGGAAGCTTGTTAAAACTTTGTTTTTTTTTTTATATTGGTTGAGATTAAAACTTTGTCATTCTTGGTTAATCATAACGGGTGTTTATCGGCTAGTAGGAGGGGCTTATTTTTGGTTTTATTCATTCACTTTATCATATTAAAAGGAGGTAATGGGATTCTTCAAAGTGTGTGTTTCCTTGAATTGACCGCTTCAGGTGTTACAATAGCTTCGTTCAGATTTTTTGTGTAAACAATCAGGGTACGATTGAGGAAAGAAAATATGTTCCATGATGATATCGGTACCAATCGCACAATCTATATTTTTTTTGGGATCGAGTCTCGATCTCGATATTCTCACAACGAAGCTCTAAGCAAATTACATAAGTCAATTGTTGAGATACAAAAATCTTTAGGACAAATGTATTTAAACTTTGGCTAAGGGATGAGCTAGGTTATTGAGACCAAGTGTTCGGTAATTCACTTATGGAGCTTTCTCCTTCCGTATTGACATTTCAGAAGTCATGAGAAATACTACAAGTCTCGTCTCGTGTAGCACTAACGCTTGCTTTAAAAAAATGGACAAATTTTACCAATTTTGCATGCGTTCATCCTAACACCTGGTGATGAGACTACTTGTACATCGTCAATCATAGTAACCCATGAGTTTTCGAACAAAATTTGACAGCGCTATCAGTTGAACTGCGGAAGTTATGGCGAAAATAGTAAAGCAACTGCGCTCCATGGTGTGTGCGTACTGTGAGCTTTATCCCGTTGCGAAGAAAGTGGACATCATCAAGTATTTTGAGTCCGCCGGATGCGCCCGTTGCTGTATCTGTAATATCTTTACACTTCTGGAGAAGAATTAGAGCATTGAACGGAAGCCTGGTTTCGGCCGTGCGACGGTGCTATGCGATCGTAAACTGCAGCTGAAGCTGAAGCAGAAGACGGAGGGGAAAAAGATAGATCGTTCCGGAAGGCCGGAAAACTGGCCCAATAGTGAAGAAATATCTAGCAGAGATAGACATCATTATACGGAAACGTAAGTCAAGACCTGCCGTGTCGAAACAGCAAGTTGTGATCCAGAAACGAAGGCTGAAAGTGATGGAGAATGGAAATTTTTCCGCGAAGCGGAACGTTGCGAGACGTATTCAACGCTGGATGACACCGGAATGGTCTAGAGGCGAATGAACTGCAAAGTTTAAAGCCTCTTAAAAACAAAGAAAGAAGAAGACCGGAATGGCAAGGAACCAGGCTTCCGTTCAATGCTCTAATTCTTCTCCAGAAGTGTAAAGATATTACCAAGTTCCCAAAGATGGTGCTTCTGTGGCTAACCATCAGCGAAAAAGGGATGTCAAACCACTCTTCTTCTGTTCGGGACTTGCGGTGCTTTTTTTTCTTCTTGGATGGCACTAACGTTCCAGTGGAACTTTTTGCCTGGATTTAGGACCATCGGAAAATTGTCCATTTTTTCCATGCAAGTTATGTTTACAATACTGTCGTTCTACGCATAGTTGTCCCATGTTACTTTTTGACAATTTTCTTCACAAAACGATGTTTTTATGACTAACACTCTGAAAAAACACGAAAAAAGTTATTGTTTGTTCTCAGCTTTTGAAAAAAACAACACCAAGCTCAATTGTCCCATGTTGATATTCTAGGCATAATTGTCTCGCCATGTATTTTTCATAGATGGATAAGAAATAAATCGGTTCAAGTACAAGAATTTTATGCCACGCTTTCAACAGGGCTAATGCACTCATTTACGGTTTAGAAGAATGAACTAATTCTCAAAAAACTAAAAAAGTTGCAAATCATCTTCCCTCGCGGCTCGGAACCCATAGACATCAGAAAATATAACCTCAAATCGCACGCTGATAGGTTACACAACTGATTGAAGCACTGTTCGTTCGATTCAGCCATTATTTGCGTTCGATAGCTTTGGCAACTGTTTATCCTCTTTATAGTATGATTTCAAAATATGATTAGACATTCGGCGTTAAACGACTTACTGTTTCTTCATCGCGTAACCTATTGTTTTAAAATTATTGCTCACTTAGGACGTGGTTTTATCGTTCTTGTCTTCTTTTTTTTTTTGGTTGGTTACCAGACACAAAATCTAAACGCTTATATAAAACTTTAACATTTTCATTGTTTACTTACACTCTAGAGCTCTACTTTGTTTACAACATAAGTCGCTTCCCTCGGCTGCAGCGGTTACTGTCTATTGTTTACATCTTATGTTTTTTATGTTTTTTTCTCTATGACTTTGTTTTTATAAAAGCGATTTCTTTTTCACTGTAGTTATTGCTGCCGGGTTGTATCGTTATCTAGTCATTCATAACAAATCTTGAGCTTCCGGCTCTTGTGTTTCGTAACTCTAGCATTTTTTTGTTTCTATATTTGGATTGACTCATTTGACAGGCTCAATTGATGTTATGTGTTTGTTTGTTTGTTTTTTGTGTGTTGCTTGTTGCCATGTTACAATTACTCTTGCACAGTGTTGCATTTCTTGGCCCTTATCACAGTGAGCTTTATCGCGTGGTTGTTTGTTGACTATTTGTGGGTAGCTTTGGTGTTGCAGCATTACTACTTCCGGTTCGACATTAGCAACACTTCCGTTTCATTTTCGGCGAATGAAAAAAATCTGCTGTCGCCGCCAAGTGTGGATACTAAAACCTACTCATCATTTAGAACATCATTTACTTTAGGATACAGGAAATAGGTTTTAGTTTTGTACAGTTTTGGGAAGAGCTTCAATCGTCGACAAATTGATTATGTTTTCAAAAGTTTGTGCTTCGAATTGGCGACGTCAACTTGTTGGAATATTGTTGTTTAATGCGAGGGACTGCTAATATTTCCGAAAACATATCCATTTGTCAATGTCGCTCTGCGTCCCGTGGATGTATGTTTATCAGACAATTTAGAAGTGAGTTAAGAGTTGAATATATAAATGCAAATATGTGTTTCGACGTTCACAACTATAGTCTAGGTGGGTAAGGATGATAGATCGATTCTGTGACGCGTGAGTTCGTGTGATTATTCGAGGAGTCAAAAAACAAACAAAATACAACACTACAAAATAAATTCCATCTAAAAATGTGGAAGTTTCGAAAATATGAAAGTCATTTTATGATGCTCTTTTCTCTTGTATGTCGGTTGGCCACATTGAACAATGTTTTCAAGGTTCTTTAGAAGAAGTTTTCACTAAATATAGTTGGAACCACTTTCAGTGGAAGTACGAAAATATTCGAACGGAAGCTTGTATGATTGATATGTTGTTCTTAATTAAGATGGCTTGATCTCTCCGCTCAACTTATTTGCGCACAACAGTATTGTTAATTTTTCGTTTAATTATTCGGTTATCTCATTATCATACGGTGAATCGCATTTACGCGTAAGCAAATAAATTACAACCTTAAAACTGCGTGTTTGTCGGATGATCATTTGATGGGAGATTTGTCTCACCATTCCAACTAATACTCTTTTTACCTGGCAAACCTTTCATGTTTGTAAATTGTATTCGGCAGTTCGACAAGTTACTTCTTCGCAAAAAAGCTTCTCCACCAGGGGGTGTTCTATTTGCGGCATCCACCCTCGTTGGCTAGAAGTGACTCTTTGGCTTCCTTTTTACCGCGTTTCTTCTCCTCCTTCGCCAGCATCTTTGCGAGTTTTTCCTCCTCCTTAGCGATGCGTTTTTCTTCCTGTGAAAAAACAAAAGTTTGAGTAAGTTCTATACTTCCCAGGTCAATTATAATCAAAACGATTTTCAAAAAGATCTGCCAAATATAGAATGATTTTATATGAAAGTTTTGATCAAGATTTCATTCAATGTCCCCAATGTTACCATCACCATGTTCATTTAATGAGAGCCTTCTGGCAACACTGCATGTTTTGGTGTGAAAGTGATAACCTTCTTTATATCGACTGTATTAAAGTTTAATCTGTTCTTTCTTAAAGTACTGTGCTTTTTACGTGGTGCGCAAATATTGCCGTGCCGTTTTTCAGTTATTTTGTCAATATTCTGAGGGTTTTCTTTTTTTTATAAAATAATGATGGTCCCACCTCATTCCCCTACAAAGGTTTGACCTGGACGAGTTATCTTAAAGATAATTAAATGTTAGAGTTTTCCTTTATAGCATCAAACTGAACC
Source organism: Toxorhynchites rutilus septentrionalis (assembly GCF_029784135.1). Lineage (NCBI taxonomy): Eukaryota > Metazoa > Arthropoda > Insecta > Diptera > Culicidae > Toxorhynchites > Toxorhynchites rutilus. The sequence continues at coordinate 99,344,835 of NC_073745.1, forward strand.
AGTAAGCAAGATAGTAAAAAAAAAAATATAAAAGAACGGACTGGTTTTGTCACAGACATAGACATTTTACCAAATGAACATTTTGAGGCATTGCGTGAGCGCATTTCAGCCATGGCATGTCAAGAAAATTTCCAACTCGAAAAAATCCTTGACCGATCGGGAATTGAACCCAATACCTATGTCCTTATTAGCCGTAAATTTACAAGGGTCTTCCCGCTTTACTAGATTCTCGATAACGGTCTGCTAATGCGATCGTTATCAAGTCCAGACAGCTGAGCAAACCTAAGCCTAATTCTAGCCGATAATTCAGACCCAGCAGCAAAACCTAAGGCATGTCAAGAAAATTTCCAACCCGAAAAAATCCTCGACCGATCGGGAATTGAACCCAATACCTATGTCCGTATCAGCCGTGAATTTACAAAAGTCTTCCCTCTTTACTAGATTCTCGATAACGGTCTGCTGATGCGATCGTTATCAAGCCCAGACAGCTGAGCAAACCCGAGCGTAATTCTAGCCAACACTTCAGGCCCTTCATAATCGGGGTACAAACATGTATACTGGAACTCGCAATCAGATCTGCCACAACCCAGAAAAATCTCGTTATAACCATCTACTTAACACAGTGGTGGCCAGGTATAGACATGGTGCGGGCCGCATTACAAGTTTCATTATAGCCGCGGGCCGCAATGATTTTTCTCTCACTACTTTACATAATGAAATTTAAAATATACGTTTTCAACTGGTACTTTTTTGACTCACTTTTTATTTTCAATTAGAAAGCATTCAGTTTTATACCGGTAAGATTCATAACTCGAGAACACAATTAGATAAAAACCCAGAACTTTTATTGAAGGTATAAAAGTATCCAGAATTAACATTTTTGGCAAAATTATCCGACCATCTCGTCTTCAAGCAGAGTCGAAAACACTAAAGCCAATCGTCAATAGCTGCAGCTATTCTCCGATGAGAACATCCACAGGTACGCTACTCTAACCTGGCCCAAAGTTAATATTCCGATGGAATGGCAAATGCCTAATCATTTCCGGAAAAGAGATCTAGTAATTTTATTGCTAGTCTCGTTACGGAACACGAATCGTTCATTGATAGAAAACGGTTTGAGCAGCTCGTAAATCTGTTTTGTCGTTTTCCCGAACTTAAATAACGTGACAGTTGCCATACTCTTCTCGTACAGACTGAACTTTATCGTTGCTTGGGAACCGAACAAGTGCTGATGGGACCACGAAACTTGGTGAGAGTGAAGGAGTTTTAAAAAACTTGTTTTATAAAAGTGTCTTTGTCTTTGTCTTTTCTCTAAACATGGAATAAACATTTCACATTTCTATTCAAACATCAAAGGCATTTCATTTTGATTCTCAGAATAAAGGTCATAAAAAACCTGAAAGCCCAGAAAACATATTTTCCAGCGCATTCATTTTGAACCGTCATGGAATTATTTAATTGAATAAATTAATTGAATATTATAATTAAAAATTCAACAACTGAAATACATCCAGAACTCCGCTGACAATAATCCCGTTGAACCCAATCGTGGCATTTAGTCGAAATCTTGGTAGTAGTACCAGTTCATGTTTTGTGATGACCTAACTTACAAAACTGCTTCTCCTAAGTTTACGACCACTGATTTGACAACCTTAAAAAAGGTCCAATGTTTATGAAATTTGTCAAGTGGGTTTTGGTGACATTAAAATCAATGTCTACTAAAAACAAATCAGAAAAATCAAAAAGAAATATCGATTTTCGCGACTTTTTTGGAGTAGAAGAAATAGATCCTAAAAATCGAAAATCGCAGAGTGAAAGATAGATCGTTTAAATACCGATCCAAGATCGCCCATAATTAACATGATTAACATAATTGACATTATGTTAATTAAATTTGTCAGGTGGTGAGAAAATCGATGTACACTGGAAAAAAGAAACTCAAAGATCGAAAAAATCGAAAGAAAAAGATCGATCTCCACAGATCGATTTTTTCGGGTACAATGAATCGATTTAAAAAATCGGAGATCGAAATGCAAAAGATCGATCTTCTGAAAATCGAACCAAGATCGCCCAATCCTAATGTACATAATCGGAACTAAATGACGTAGAGAAAATTGGGGAATTCTTTCATGTGCTTTGAAGTACCAAAATTTGCGAGAAAAATCAGCATTAATCGACTTTCCTAGTTGTCGACTTTTGAGGAATTCTCAATGTCAGAAAATGGGTAAAATGAAAATTTTCCATTTGTTGTTTGAACTTGAGTTCGTCTTCGAGTGAAAAAAAAGAAAAAAGTAAATTTGGAAAAATTGGAAGAATTTTGAAGAAGAATTTTCTGTATTAATAATTTTCTTGTATTCTTAATTTCGCTCATATGATTATTTTTCCAAATCAGGCTGCGGGCTACCGCATGAACTACGTTGGAGGGCCGCAGGTTGGCCACCACCGACTTAACAGATAAGTTTACGATTATTCCGGTTGGGCTATCCCCAGCATCATCCCAGCTTCTTCATTAGACCCTTCAAATGAATTTTACTGACGCTTCAGGTTCTACATAATTTTGGGACAAACGTGTTTATCGGAATCTGCAATCAGATCTGCCACAACCTTGACAAATCTCGTTGTAACCTTCTACTACACAGTACTACACAGAAGAGTTTACGAGTATTCAGGTTTGGCTATCCCCAGCTTCATTCCAATTTTCACATTGGACCCTTTTAAATGAAGTTCATTACTCTTGGAAATTAATTTTCTTTTGCATTTGTTCAATCTCAATTTTCTATGCCTGTCAACGCGCGCGGTGCTCAAACTTTTGTAGACTTCACAATATTTTCAAAATAACTAATAACTGAAAAAAAAAACTAAAAGTAAACTAAATACCATCATTATTTTAGTCAGACAAAAAAAAAACAAAAACACATGCACAAACAAATACAATAGTAAGATTCTATCCGTCATCACTTCGTCAATTTACACAATAAGACTGACTATCGAACAGGTCACAATTCCAAATCATTCTTTAAAAACTCCTTACAAATATTTCGGAATATTCTGAGGTTTGTTGTTATTTTTGCTTCACGGGGCAGTGTGTTATACAATCGGTACCTTTTATAAAAAAATGAGTTCATCCGGAAGTTCATAGTTCTGAGGTCACTTGCTTGTCTAGTATTGTATTGGTGTATATCTCTTCCATATGTAAAGTATTCTGTAAATAATTTGGTGTCATTCCATTCGTCATTTTGAATATAAACGTAAGCATGCAATATTTTATTATCTGACCTATTGACATCCATTGTAGGCATTTTAACATAATCTCCAACATAATAGCTTGCTTCCATTTCAATAGCAACAAATCCAGAGCCGTTTCACTACAGGCTAGGGAAAGGAAGACAGGCTAGGGAAAGCAAAATTAAGTTGTCTCGATGGAAAAACAATGCTTCTGTGGATTTCTGTACAATTGACGTAAAATATTTATTTAGTTTTTCTGCTGTTTCGGTGTCATTGACCGTACCATTATCAAAAACAATGTCTATGTCATTGCTCCCGCCCGGATTGCATAAACTTTTAATTTTCTTCCACAGCTTCTTTGGATCATGTTGGATTGAACTAATTTCCTTTTGGGAAAATTTATTTTTCAATTTCTTTAATTCACGCACATAAATATTTCTCCATATCTTGTACGTGTTCCAGTTATCAATGCCTTTAGTACGTTTCGCTATTATCAGATATTGATCCCGTTTTCGTTTCATGTAAGCCAACTTAGTATTATACCAAGGCTTTTTTCCAATATGTCCAATGTCAAACATTCTATTAGTCAATAACGACTTCACTGAAGAGTAAAGTGCTTCCTCTAGATTTTTGGCAGCCTCATGAAGAAAGGTGTGTTCTCCAATGTTCATTAGTTTGTTTCGTAAAATAGATTGTAATGTGCTTTTCGAATAGTTAATCCAACATTCATGCATTTTTTCTGTTTTATCGCAAAAACATCTACTTCAAAACGATCTAAAACCATGCCAATTGTTTCATGATCCGAAATGTTGCTAATAATAATGTCAATAATAGTCTCGATCACCCCATCGTCAAAATTTGTAAAAAATAGATCAATGGTACTAGAAGTGGTTCTTGTAACTCTGGTGTGATCAGTAACTCTTTGTTTGAATCCGGTGGCTTGGGTGATTGCTTTCAACTCAGCGTATTTTATATGGTCTGTCCAATCAATGTTAAAAAATTATTCGCCAGTTATCACAATTCGTTTTTCTTCATGCAACAGATTTTTTTTGTAACCATACATCTTCTAAAAATACTAAAAACTCTTTGTCACTACTGCTAGGCGAATGGTAAATTCCAGCGTAGACTCCAGACATCTATCATGAACATGAACATCATGAACTTCTACAGCTAGAAACCAATTATCTCCACTTATATCATTAGATATTTGTTTAAAACTCAATGAGTTCGAAATGTACATAGATACTCCTCCAGTGTGCGCAGATCTGAACAAGCAATTCAACATTGTATATTCAACCACCTTAAATCCGTTTAGATCAGATATTACCGTTATGTGTGTTCCAACCATAACTAGTATTTTCGTTTTTTTTTGTTAAATAATAGCAACTCAACTTCATCGAAATGTGTACGTAAACCTGCAACATTCAGATAGAGTAAATCATGAGTATGATACACTGGTTTCTTGGATGGCTAGAAAGAGTAGTCTACTAATTCCTTTTTCCTATCGTATTTGCGGAGAAATATAGGACAGTTAACATTCCATGCAAAATGCTTTGTATCAATGTCAACTCTTCGCTCGTTTTTTATTTTTGTACAATTTGAACATTTTATCAGATGTACAGTCTTTGAACTCATGATTTTTTCTACAATCTTACGACCATATTCACAACATTTAAAGCATCTGAGAATTGTCAAACCGTCAATAACTCGTCATTTCTCGAATCCACAAAAAACAAGTTCCATTAACTTTATATATGTTTCGCCATCTACCTCTATGACCACGCTATATTTATTGTACTTTATATTGTTATTACAATAAACTTTTCTTACTTTAAAATATTTATTATTTTGCAATACAGGGTTTTGCCTCATTAAAGCACTTTTCAGTTAATTTTCGTCCATATTTTCGCTATACCCGATTATTTTTATCGTCGGTTTCAATGCTTCAGGTATTTTAACCTCATAGTCTTTTCCCAGATTTTTTTCTACGTTTACTTTCAGTAATTTAATGGAATTTTATCTGAAGCAGAAATAACAACAGAACCGTTTTTCTCATTTCTCAGCCCATTTATGTTCATTCCATTCGGATTAACATTTTCTTTTAAATATTTTCTGGTTATATCAGATTCTTGTGTTGTTTTTGGCTTAATGATTAGGATTTTATCCCTGTTCAAATTTTTATTACTAATGTTCGTCTTTGTTCCATCCCTATTTTTGTTCGTCGTCTTTCCGGAGTCTTTAAAAACTGCAGCAAAACTCAGTGATGTTACATTTTTCGTTGTTTCATGTTGATTTGTTTTATCCTCTATGTTCATTTATTTATTTTATTGTTTTTCTCCGCATCCGCGTGCGAGCTGATATTATTTTTCATTAAATTACTCATTCCCGATCGTACTGCTTCTTTTACTCTGTTTTCAAAATTGTTGGCCAAATCAATCAAACATTTGAGCTCTTTGATATAGTTCAAAATTTTACTGACTGACACTTCATAATGACCCTCGTAATCCTCTCCTCTCATGACGCCTGCTCTTTTGTACAATTTTGGGAAGAGCTTCAATCGTCGACAAATTGATCATGTTTTTAAAAGTTTGTGCTTCGAATTGGCGACGTCAACTTGTTGGAATATTGTTAATATTTGCGAAAACATATCCATTTGCCAATGACGCTCTGCGTCCCGTGGATGTATGTTTATCAGACAATTTAGAAGTAAAGAAGAGGTGAAAGAGAGGTGAAAATCCGAGAATTTGCGAAACCCGATACTTTTCATCGGAAAAATGACCAAAGAAACCAGTTTCCATGTCTAGAATCACCGGAAATTATTTGTGGGCATCTTCTAGAGAAAGAGTAAAGCCACGCATGATCGCAGCTTGGATAAAGAAGTTGGGAGTGATTCGATCGAAGAGGTTGACATCCTCGTTGAAAAAAGTGAAAATGATAACTCTTTTCGTAGAAGAAAAACTTTGTAGCATTGATTCTGCGTCCAACAGCCACACGATTCGTATCAATTTGCTGGAGTAGTTATGTTTTGCTGCGGGCGTCTGATGACCAGCATAATAAATGCATCTTGTATTTATTTATGTTGATTTATTAATCAAAACAGAAGTTTATATTTATATTATGTAGAACAATGTGCTTCTCTAAACTAACTTCCCTTTTGATCAACATGTTGTTCTTCAACAGGATGAGCGCCTTGTTCTATGGATTTATAGATCTCAACCCTGTGGTTTTTTCCGGGCTTATGTTGAAGCGCACGCGTTTGAAACTTCTCATTGGAGTGAGAATGTCGTGAGTTAATGTCGTATAGAATAACAATAGAATAAAATAATTGGCTACAGGTCATTGCAAATCATCAGTTGTTTGAAGAAACGATGGTTCCGTTTCACCAAAAAATATATAGGAGGTTGTTTCCAAGATACGACCGCATTGTTGACGTAGAACTACGCGGTTATTTTATATAAGTCGCTTGTTTATACCTTCGGATATTATTCTATAATGCTGTGAAATTTTAAAAACAACTGCTTAGTAGAATAATCTCTGAAATGATTTTTTCATTGTAGAATCAGTTGACGATAATTGATTGATGATTCATTCTTGCCCTCGCAAAACAATCGTATGTCGCAATTTATTTCATGTCAATGCATTGGAAATTTACCTCGAAGGCTATTCCGGTGGCCTTTTTCGAAATTGACATAGACTCGGCTACAGTCGATTATATACATGTTGCACCAGCACCTTTATTCCATATCTCATAATTACATCAATATATCTTTGGCACCGCATGTAAACAACAATGACAACACTTGCAAGTATCAAATATCATGCTACATGTTATTTAGTATTGCCTCAAAGGAATCGCACCTCTAGATATCGTTCGTACAAACTAAGCGTAAACCAAGCGCCAAACAAGCGTTCACCATAGCATGCATACAGAGCCATACATTGGTGGCTTGAAACTTCTAGCAATATAAACATTTCTCATCGTTTTGCGCTATTCTCAAAAGAAACGCTTCTGTTAATATTACTGGCCTCGAAAAGAGTTGCATTACTTTCTTATGCTCGAGATAAGCGCAGCTGTCTCCCTTAGTGGAGGAAGTTTTGCTACTGGTAAGCAAAACCTAATCACATACAAAATTTCAGAACATTTACTTTCTTGATGACTAAACAAGAGAAATAAACTCTTTTTGTTAATAACAACCTCGAAAACAGCAGCAATGCTTCATTATGATCAATATTAGCGCAAATGCAATCCTAGTTGAAGGCAGTTTTGCGACTGGCACGCGAACTCAAATAACTTATAACATTCCAGTAAGATATTCAAGATGCTTAGTATTCCCAAATAATCTTTTGGTGCACAACCTTAACGTCTGCTTCGCCATAACGTCAGTTTAATGCATTGATGCATTCTCAAAGGCACAAACGAAGCCCTTATGAAGACAGAAAATAAACAATGTTAACTGCTTGGAAAAAGACCGAATTATGCCACACAGCTTGTACTCTGCTGTAACACCCATCGATGCGAATTCGCTGATGAGTTTGTCAAGAGCGACCGCCTTCACCACCAGCGGGGGGAGCTTGATTTTGGTTGCTGCCTGGGTGTTCACATTTTCGACCGACGCACCGAAATCGCCTACTTCGCTGTTGTTCGGTGCGGTGTCACATTTGCGAAGGCTCGGTTCAGTGCGAGCGTTTTTCACTGCACCAACACCGCGTGCATCATTAGATGACGCTTACCTCAAAATTATATTGCCCCTGGCAATGCGTTCGTTTTTTGCATGGCTCGAGCCTGCCTTCCTCTTCTTCTTGCTCATCGCACACTACGCGAAGCGTCCAATTTATGACGCGGAAAGAAGAACACACGATACGAATAACGCGAAAAACGAACAGAAAAATCAAACGACGATTTCCAAGTTGGATTACCACTGGTGGGGTCCAATCTTAGATCGAAGCGCAGCGAAAACAAAATGAACTGGATTACTCAACAGTCCGATGCCGAATGAAAGTTTGCTCTGTTCGGGAAAACACTTAAATGGACAGAACAAATGTATGGGAAAATAGAAACACTTAAAGTTTTCATGAATTTTAATCATATACTAACAAGGGGATACTAATGTATGGCATATTAAACAAATCTTACGGAATTTCCGATTCGTTTAGTATGTTAATCGCCAAAATCCGTTCGCGGCAAAAATAGTTATTAACGTTAACTTTATTTCATAAAAACGTGACCTGTTTTCTGATTTGACACCCTTAATGAAAGACGTAGTTCTACGTCAAAAAACAGGAAGTGGGTTATATCTATGGTATAACCGCAAGGGTGACGTAGGACTATCGTTGATTTAGAGATCATTTGTTTGAAGTTGAATCTAAATCCATCCTGAATGAATGAATAAATAAATATTTGGGTGACTTCAAAAACGAGAGTGTTACTTTGAAGACTCAAGGTTTTATGCATCCAATCTTGGGTACAAAAAACCTTGTTCTGAAGAATAATCTTCAGAAGCTTTCCTGCTAACTGCACTTGATTGACAAATCTCAAAACCAAATGTATGTGGTCGCAGTATTATATGGATAGAAAACATTAAAATAAACTCGCTTGAATGTAATTTTCAATTCCAAGGGGAACTGGCAGATTATTTTTCAGCAACGATCATTTCTTTCCAGGTTTCCTCTCGATAACCAGCAAACGAAAAGAGTTGCGCGCGTGTATGTGTGTGTGTGTGGCGGCTGCTTCTATGTCTTCCCGAGGAACCGTATTTCGATGCTGATACTCTCTTGGTCACCTTCTCTTCTCCTTCTGATCGATCGGCTTTTCTGCGCTCCCTCACAGTTAAAACAAACTGATTGCATTTCAGGTCAGGTCAAGCCAGTCAAATTTGGAGCCCTGAAAAGGGCTGTTGATTATATGCTAAGCTAATATAGCACGCTCTCCTCGGATACGATGGGCCAGCTGGATGTCCTTGGGCATGATGTGACGCGTTTTGCATGGATAGCACACAAATTGGTATCTTCGAATAAGCCTCCTGCAGCGTCATAACCGCGGAACTTTGGAAGCGCAAGTCGGTTTTGAAGTCCTGAGCAATTCCACGATCCAAAAGCTGCAAAGGTAGCTTGCGGATCAGCAATTCGGTCGACTTCCGATAGCGATGAATTTCACGCAAAGTTCCGAACTGCTTTCGTGTGCCTTACCACTGAAAGACTAACCTGCTATCTGCTTGGTCCCAAACAAACGAGTCGTCACGGTGCGAGAGTAGAGTAAGAAATGAACGAAAGCAAAGGAAGCGTCATTTTATAACCTGTTTTCGAAGCTATCATTAAGCTATTGAAACAATTTTCCGACTCAATAAATAGCAATCATATAACTCTTGGACATTTTATCTTTTGTATGAAATGATTATCACTGTTCCGTTGATTCGAAGCAGAATGAATCACGCTTAAAGAAGGAATGGATTTTTTCTTGGAATTTACTCAGCAAAAATAATGCCCTTTCCCAACACTTAAAAACGACAAACGGTAAACAGTTTCATCAAAGTGATTTCTTCGATATGGGGATATATTCACTACATCATGTCATGTATTTCATATTCTTCATAAGGAAATCCATATCCATGGCACCTATCGGTATCGAATTATCATCGACACCACGATTTTCGCTAAATGCTCCTTTCAGTTCGGCCTGTAAAAAACTTTTCTGAACTCTAATCCATCAAATTTGGAGCCCTGAAAAGGGCTGTTGATTATATGCTAAGCTAATATAGCACGCTCTCCTCGGATACGATGGGCCAGCTGGATGTCCTTGGGCATGATGTGACGCGTTTTGCATGGATAGCACACAAATTGGTATCTTCGAATAAGCCTCCTGCAGCGTCATAACCGCGGAACTTTGGAAGCGCAAGTCGGTTTTGAAGTCCTGAGCAATTCCACGAACCAAATGCTGCAAAGGTAGCTTGTGGATCAGCAATTCGGTCGACTTCTGATAGCGACGAATTTCATGCGAAGTTCCCGGGCGATAGCGATGTGGCTTCTTCACGCTTCCTGCGGCTGGTGCGCTTATCCGAGCTGCTTTCGTGGTGCCTTACCACCGAAGGACTAACGAGCTGTCTGCTTAGTCCCGATGAAACGAGTCCTCACGGTGCGAGAGTAGAGTAAGAAATGAACGAAAGCAAGGGAAGTGTCATTTTATAAAACATAAAAGAATCGAATGTAAACCCCACCCTCTTTATTATATAAGCTTACTGTATACTCACGAATATAATAAGGGTGGGATTTAGATTCTATACTTTTATGGTTTATAAAATGACGCTTCCTTTGCTTTCGTTCATTTCTTACTCTACTCTCGCACCGTGAGGACTCGAGCTCGTTAGTCTTTCGCAGACAGCTCGTTAGTCATTCGGTGGTAAGGCACACGAAGTCAGCTCGGATAAGCGCACCAGTAGCAGGATAGGTGGAGAAGCCACATCGCTATCGACCGGGAACTTTGCGTGAAATTCATCGCTATCAGAAGTCGACCGAATTGCTGATCCGCAAGCTACCTTTGCAGCATTTGGATCGTGGAATTGCTCAGGACTTCAAAACCGACTTGCGCTTCCAAAGTTCCGCGGCTATGACGCTGCAGGAGGCTTATTCGAAGATACCAATTTGTGTGCTATCCATGCAAAACGCGTCACATCATGCCCAAGGACATCCAGCTAGCCCATCGTATCCGAGGAGAGCGTGCTATATTAGCTTAGCATATAATCAACAGCCCTTTTCAGGGCTCCAAATTTGATGGATTAGAGTTCAGAAAAGTTTTTTACAGGCCGAACTGAAAGGAGCATTTAGCGAAAATCGTGGTTTCGATAATAATTCGTTACCGATAGGTGCCATGGATATGGATTTCTTAATGAAGAATATGAAATACATGACATGATGTAGTGAATATATCCGAAGAAATCACTTTGGTGAAACTGCATTATAAAATTATTTGTGTACGAATGCCGCAATCGATAGTCGACTCTAATTTGCGCTGGGTAATTTCCTCGGAGGACTCGATTCCTCCTTTGAACATTAATAATCTCTTTCTGGCAAAACGATGTGGTATGAATCACATTATTTGAATGATAGAATGAAGAAGTTTTCTGCCAATTTCCTTCAACCTCCAAACGTATCTTTCTCCCGTTTGTCGTTTTCGCGTTCGCTAATCCTCTCTCACAACACCCATTTCTAGTTTGAGAAATTGTTGAGTAAACATTGTTTGCCAGTGCGCGTAGAGCGAGAATTCCTAAAGATTCATTGCACCTCTTATAAATTGCCGAAAGACGTGGTCTTACGTTGATCGCACTTGATTGAAAAAATCCAAAACGAAATGTATTTGGTCGCAGCATTATATGAGTAGAAAGCAAATAATCACTCGAAAATGACTTGATTTTCGCGATGTGAAACATTTTCCGTTTTTCATGTTATGCATCCAATATTGGATACGAAAATTTCCACTGATGGGAAAAAAAATATTCAGAAGCTTTCCTGTTAATTGCGATTGATTGAAAAATAACAAAACCAAATGTATTTGGTTGCAGTGTTATATGGATAGAAAACATTGAAATAAACTCTTTCGCATGAATGTATTTTTCAATTCCCAGGGGAACTGGCAGATTATTTTTCAGCAACGATGATAGCAACGAGAATTCCGCGCGTGTATGTGTGTGTGTGTGTATGTGTGTGTGGCGGCTGCTCCGATGTTTCAAGCGGAACCGTGGCATCACTCTCCTCCTGATGGATTCCCTTTTGGCCTTAGGTGCACAAACAGGCTCTTGGTGACACCGTTCATCAGAGTTTTCATGATAAACGAAATTAGCTTCACAACAACAGCGACAACATGCTCCAATCGCTGTTCAATCATAACTGAGTGGGTCTACGAGCAGCGCTCGCTTATATACCGATTGGTGATTTTAATAGCCTGTTTTGAAAGCAATTTTAAGACTATTGAAACAAGTTTTTGGATGAAAAAGTAACAAGTATATGACGCGTAGACATTTTATCTTTCAAATGAAGTGTTTATCATACCATTTCGTTCAGTTGTTTAAGAGCTATTAACGCTCAAAATCTCGGTCTCCAGCGTAACGCTTTCGTTCTCGAAACTTTGGTTTTACACCCCGGTATAGAAATGAAAGACGTAGTCCTACGTCAAAACATGTAGAAGGACGCGTCATCGCATTGATTTCTTCGGGTGAACGCGTGCTAGATGACCAGCACGAATCCAATTCAGGTTCAGCTTTACGCACGTGAGCCGCCCTGGCTTGGTTACGAGAAAGATGAAGTCCTCGATGCTATCCATCAAAAAACGGAGTTTTGTAGAATAGGTATCTCCGGTCCCAATTTGATGATTTCATCCAAAAGAAACTCGAAATACTACTTCATGATAGACTACATACAGGGTCTTCACTTTAGATTGAGATGTTTTGCAGCCTTGTGCTTCAACTATACGCCCAAATCGAATAATTCAATGGGTTAAGATCCGGACTGCTAGGGGGGCCACAAATCTTTCGGCTTAATCTTAAGGTTTCTATCAGACATCGTTCGATTGGGTTCGATTTGACGTATGACATGGCGGTCTGTTTTATTGTAGGACAACGTATTGATCCTCAGAGAAGTTGGCTTTTACCTAAGGAAGCACTTGTTCCTCCGAAGTACCGATAAACACTACACTATTTACTTTAACACCAGCATCAATGAAAACAGGCGGCATTTTTAAATCGTCGGACGTCACCAAGCCAAAAGCCGAATGCTTCTATAAACAAGTGGCGTTTAATTCTAGTTCTGGAAGATGCGTGCAAGTTTTCTTTGATGATTCTCTGCATGGATTATTCAAAAATGTTGGCTGACTTGGCAACTTTCCTGATGGAACGTACCGGGTTGCAATAAATGTTTACACGGACTGATCACTTCTGGCTTACACCTAGGTTTTTTATGGGGATTTTCCAAATAAAACGGTTTTTACGCGAGGTGTACCCAAAAACATTTTGTTCTTCGACAGTAAAAATGCCTTTTCGTATGGGTGAAGGGTGAAATGAACAAATAAAAGCACTCTTTTCAAAAGCTTCTAAATGTTGATATGTATGGGAGCAGACATCTCTTTCTCTCACACAGAACGTCAGCTTGGGATTGTACCCAAAAAAAAAGTCCAAACGATGTCGTCGGGGATCGAATCAAGGCTCGCTGGAATGCAAGACTGTTTTACATGATCACTCTATCCACTGTTGCATGCAGGGCTCGACCTAGTCATAGTCAACTGAGGATAGTCGGCTGACTAACCGACTGACTATATCCGTAGTCAGTTAGTAATGGCTTTTGACTTCTTCACGCAGTTTCTCCGCCAAAACGACTGAACAATCAGTCGGGCATTTAGTCGCTATCTCCCTCTACCGACTCGACTGTATCATTTCATTCTTCCCAGTCAAATTGTCCTCATTGCATTTTGAAGTGACTTCCCTCAAAACGAATTCGTTCCTCTCTCTATTTCCCATGTTTCTTCATGCATGCATCGATGTTTGAGTTCACCGTGGTTTGTCAAACGCTACAGGTGAGTTAGATTTTTTTGTATCGTACACGAAAATTATTCACACGTATAAAATAGCGTGCTGCGTGTGCGCTATTTTGCACGCCTAATACTAACTAATACTAACTCGAGGACCTTTATAGCATACTTGATAAATGTCTAAGTTCGATAGTTTGAGTTCACGATGGGTAGAAAATAAACCGTCCATTGATGGGTTAACTACTTTTTTGCATCAGGAATCAAGTTTTCGCTCCTCTAGTCGAAGCGGAGCTACTGGGAGCAGAGTCGGTCTTCATTTTTCACCGTCGACGATTTCGGGCCCTGGTTGCATGAATGCGTGATAATATTACATTATAAAATTAAGTGTTATCTAAGAGCTTCTAAGAGCTGTATGCAAGTTGGGGATATGTTTTCCCTAACACGGACTGTGTTTCCCTAACACGGACTTCAAAACCGAGGTGCCTGGGGAAATCCGCTCTGCAAATATATGCAAGCTGCGAGTACTTTTTTCTCGCTTGCCTTTGTGCAGATCGAAATATCTTTCCCTAAGACGTAGTTTTAAACTGAAGAGCCTGGGAGAACCGTCAGTATAAAAAGTAGAAGTTGAAGTTGCTGATTTATTTGCCATTTGCTGCGATAACGTTGATTAATTCAACAATATGCGTACATGTCAAAATCGAAACTGAGTGCCTGAAGTTCATCAAATCTAGCAAATTCGCGGCTCGAGAAGTACGTACACTCGTGTGATGTAAAAGTTCAGAGGGAAATGTAAAATAGATTGATCGTTCGACAATTCTTCCGATCATATTCTTCGATAGTCCTAGACATCATACCAAACGTAAATGGACGGTCATCAGATTTACTTGTAACGAAGAACATAATCTATTACAGTGTATGAATCGATCTTACATGGTATTCGTTCAAATTCATTACTTACAAAGTAAATATGTTGGATTCAATTGAATTCGGGAATAGTTTCATTCAATCCATAATTTAATCGATGCAAACAAATGGTTACTGAGGCAATGGTAGTTCCACGTCAACCTTGCTGTTATATCATAGATATAACTCACCCATTTTTACCGTCGAAACAAAAGTATTCTACAATCAGCGTGCCATCGCAGTAACCTTTTTAAGGCGTGGAAGATACGTCTTAATATCTCACAAGGTCGAAATTTTTTCGTCTACAAGCTTAACCTTGGGTAGACTGTACACTTCGTAGTAGCTCTCCGTGATTCACCTGAACCAGCGAAATTGCACAAAGAACACACTGAATGGCACTTGGGAGTAGCAAATCATTCTCATTGTGCAAGTTTCGGTGATTCGAGCTTCAAATAGTCAATAACGACGCCGGCCGCATCCTTACAGTCACCAGGGGAAGGGAAGGAATGTTAGAACAATATTCACCGCCCGAGGACCAGATCGGTCGAATAGCGAATATCATGGAATGGATAGTTGTTAGTGGGAAAGGTAAGAATCAGGATTCACTGAGGTAAGTGATGTGATTTTGTGAACGCGAACTACCGATCACTCAACGAAACGAAAACCCAAAAATCGAATGTAATGCGGAGCGGCAAAAGATAAGGGGGACCTGAAAAGGTCTCCTCTGTTCGCCGAAACGAAAACTCTAAAATCGAAAAAAGCTGAAGCTCGAAATCTTTAAATTGTCAATGGGATTTGCATGCAAATATGGTAAACAAACTTATCTCTCAATGGTATTCCTGCAACTCGATCCTCATGGTCATTTGTGAATATGTTCACTGCGATATTCACCCAATAACAGACCGTCGAAATTTCTTCGTATACAAGAATAAAAACAATTCTCGTTTTGCATCAATGACTCCAGCGGCACCAGAATATACAATTTTTCGAAGAAGCAAATAGCCAAAATACAAAAGCATGCATGTTCAACGAAAAATATGCACAATTGAGTATACAAAACTTTAGCAAGAATAGAGGATATAAATTCCGCTAATTTGTTTTGATCCCGTGATCCCGTATCTACAAAAAACAAATTGAAACGATTTCGAGACATTTATTTTCAGTTCTGTCCAGAAATCACTACCGTTTTCCGCGTTTTCTACTTAAGCTAGGAGAGAGAATTCCGGGAACTATCAAGTCTTGTAGTCAATTTCGTTCTTCACAGTGGCAGAGGGGCTACGCCAACCGAACTCACAATATCCTCTCGGATGATTTCTCCAGCTGGTACTTCGATTCCTCCACGTTTCAAAATTCGAACCAAAGTTTTCTTTGGCAAGCAGGAGTAGACCGTCTTCTCCTCGAGTCCATAGCACGGCCTGCGGCATCCAATGTCCACACCAGGAATCGGGACCTGACGTTTGTTGGTGGTTGGAGCATCCGCACCATCCAAAGCCTTGTTGAACGTTTCAAAACTGTCCAAATCCACCGCGCGGTTACCGTCCATTGGCATTGCTCGGCTGAGGAATGCTTTGTTAGCGCTGCCGCTGATTACCTGGGGTGCGATCCACAGGAGCAGAGTGATGAAAACCATTGAACTGCCTGCCATGTTGAACAACTTTGTGGAGAAAACTGATGCTTTTACGAATGATTCGTATGGTTTTTATAGTAACACAGACTAAGCGGTCAGAAGACTGACCGTTTTGTCCATTTTTTGGTGTACCGCGGGAGGACTATCTTGGATTCGTTGCTTTCAGGGCGTGCTGTTGGTGAGGTTGGTTATCGCCGCTAACGGTTGCTTACTTCCGCTTGAGTTTTGACCGAGTGAGCCTCTGCGACAAATGGGGCGAGCGCGAAGCGATGTTTACTTTTGATGCACAAAGTCGCTGACACTGGAGACGTAAGGAACTTCCCCATTTTTACCCGATTCGTCACTCAACGTGTTTTGTATTGACTATTTCGAAAAAAATGTGTTGCTTGTGTCAATATGGGTGAACAGCGAATTTAGATGAGTGTTGAGTTACATTCCAATTTAACTTTTTTGATTGATTGTTGTTGTTTGTTTAGGATTAACAACCAGATGAGACAGTGTATTCGGATTCAAGTTCAGTTAATTCGCTATCCACGTTAGCCTTTCAAAAATATAATCATGAAGTGCAAATAATAATAGAATAGTTGAATAATGGTTACCCTAGAAATTCAGTGTTTCAAATATTGGGCAATAAACTGAAAAAGAGACTTTTTAGTTTTTCTCCAGATCATTGCATTTAACTATTAAAAACATTCGTTTTTCAAATACGTAGAAGTTAGATACTAACGTCGGTAGCATTGAAAGACATCCCAGCTTCAGGTCAACTCACCTTGCGTGCTTCCTTCTCTGCCTTCAGCTTCAACTTTTCCTCTTTTTTCTTCTTTTCGATCGTTTCGTTCTTCTTATTGTCATATTTTTCATCTTGCTTGTTGGTGTGGTTACTACTGCTATTATTGTTGATGCTCTTATTGCTATTACTACTGCTGGGATGCCCGGAAGATGCTGCGGCCGCTGGGGAACTTGCCGCCGAAACAACACGCGCTTTAGGCGGTGTACCGACGGCCGTTATTAGTGAGGTTGTGACGGGTTTACCGGTAGCCATGTTTGTTCTGTTGATCGGTGATTTGGAAGCCGTCGGAGCGATCTTACCATTCAAACCCAACTTGGAGGGACCGGATTTGCTGGAACAGGTTTCGATACTTATCAGTGGTATCGACTCGACCATCGGGTTCGCCGGTTTGCCGGGTTGGGTGTAGTATCTGGGAAATAGACACAAACAAGTACATAGTATGTCAAATTAGTTTCGGGACTGACGGTGGGAATAAACGTCGATACTCTTTTTTCTATCGAACATAGGAAATTTTTTTTTAGTGCAATACACTAAATTCAGATCTCTACTGGCAACAAATGAACCGTTTGAAGCTAGCGATTGACCAGAAACGTCCAGAATTGACCAATAGAAGGAGTGTTGTGTTCCATCAGGACAACGCAAGGTCACACAACTCCTGGAGCTTGATTGGGATGATTGCAGTTATTATTTCTGTTTTAAAATCAGACACTGGACTCTGGATACCGGTCTTACCAATGTATTTCTATCAATAGATCAAATATATGTTAATAATTGTTAGGCGCAATCCTTGACCATTTTACTGTAAGTTATGTATCTCTTACCAGTGGTGTAAAAAGGGTTGAAACTCAAGGACATTTAGTTATGTGTCGAAGTCCATAAGAAATCACAGATAGAACTCATGGCAGAAGAAAAGTTGAATTTCTGCTTTTTTGTAAACTAGCTGACCTGACGAACTTCGTTCCGCCTAAAATTATTTTTTTGATATGAATTCTTTCGAACATTCTCGTTTCCTTACTAAGCGAACGTTTGTGGCAATTCAATCACAGAAATCGCCATTGATTGATTTTCTTATTGGCCATTTACAATTTTCTTTTATTATAATTTTCGTATTACTTCTATCAAAACTCATCATTATAATATCGAATTATTTTCAGACACAATTTTGCCCAAGATTCTTGATTCACTTGCAAATGACATGTTTTTCCGTTACATGCAATACACGTTTAATACAGAAAAGTAGATATTCATTCATAATTTTTATCTTCAAAGCGCGTTATTCCATCTGAGAACTTATTGCCATTTTCGCTTCACACCAAACGGGACACTAATCTTAATTCCGCAAACGGAAAATTCAACTGGTATGACAACGATGTCTGTAGGACATATGGGAATTAAATTTTCCGAATTTTCCGACCTTCCTTAAATTTTTTCCGAAAATTTTCCGATTTTTCTCTTCGCTAGATTGATCTACGGGGAGAGACGAACACAACAAAATGAAGATGGATGGAACCATTTCTCCTAGGGTTTTGCGCTTACAAACACATTTGGCCTTCCATTTTTATTTATATAGACAATGACAAGGAAATAAGTATTTTTTTTATCATACTCAAATTACGGTACACGTTGATCAAAAGACGGTAATCATCCCAAAGTGTCGAAAAAACGGTACTATCCCGTTCAAAACTGTTCATTTTGTCAGCCTATTTTAATATCAATAGTATCATAATCCAGCCCATTCTACATGAGAACAGCCCAGCATAAGGATACCAGATATAATAACATGTTTTCGTTTTGTAAACAGTTTAATTATTTAGCCATTCCATGCCAAACCGATATAGTGGTTCTCAGATTTTCGTCAAAAGTGGTAATTTTGTTCTTTATCGTAAAACATTAGATCCGTATCTTTTTATTTTTTCATTAGGGTGCCCATTTCCATTTCATGGTGGTCCAAAAAATTAAGTTTTTCCACTTTTTCCGAAAAATGAATTTTTTCATTCATAACTTTTGAATCGCTGAACCGATTTAGATGATCGATATATCAAATTTAAGCCAATGTTTTTTTTATTAAAAAATATTGAACTTGCAAAGAAAATGGATTTTATTTTCGTAATTATTGATAGTGGTCGTTTTTATTGTTTTCGTTACTTTGGACTAGAGGGCGCTTTATTTTTTCATATTTTTTCATGAAAGCTGAGGATTTTTCACATAACATATCTCAATATCAGAGATGCATTTTTTTTCGTTTTTGAGATATGATTTTTAAAGTTAACCGGGGGTTCGAAGAAAAATTGATAATTGTGTTCGGTATTGGTAATTATCTTATATTACATTGGTGAGTTTTTTTTTCTTTATTTCATCCATACATAACACAGGAGGCATATCGTCTAGGATCACAGAGGGCGATTTTCATCATATCTCGTTCCACTTCGGTATCTTTCATCTGATACGCACTATTCAACGACTGTTTACCATCCTTCTGTCATCATCACTCGGTAAACACTGGTGGAATGAACAAACAATACCCAACAACTAGACAAAACGGCCCTTTTCAGAGCGACCAAATCATTATCAAAGAGTTGGACGATGTAATTCTTCAAACATATCCAAAATCAACAGATAGCCTAACGGAATTCTACGTCAACTATGCGGTCGTGTCTCAGACACAACTCTCCTGTGACTTTTTTTTACCTTTGATCAAGTTTTTATATTGATTTTCAAGGTCTAAATACGTTTGAAAATTGTCAATGGTTCCTCGTTTCCGAAAAGCTTTAAATGCATTCGATTTTTCTACATAAAGCTTTGAACATTGGCTATCCCACCATGGATTGGGAAGCCTTCGGCGAATAGTGGAACCTGGGATGGGTTTCGTTTGAGCGCGAACCGCGCTGTCATGGATCAAATGAGAAAGGAAGTTATACTCCTCCAATGGAGGTAAACCATCTCTGGAATTGATGGCTAGAGTAATCGCGTCCGCATATTTTTTCCAGTCAATGTGTCTTGTGAGGTCATATGTCATGTTTATAGATTCAGAAGAATTCGACCCAATGGTGATGGAAATTTTGATTGGCAAGTGATCACTACCGTTGGGATCCTGGATTACATTCCACTTGCAATCTAACGATAGTGAATTCGAGCAAAGCGAGAGGTCAAGAGCACTTGGGTTAGCAGGAGGTTTAGGAACACGTGTTGTTTCCCCGGTGTCATATTGAAGCTGTTACAAAGGTCATATATCAACAATGAACGATTGTCATCGTACGGTTCCCCCCAGGCAGTTCCATGAGAGTTGAAGTCTCCCAAGATCAATCGTGGCTCAGGAAGGAGTGAGCACATGTCAATAAGTTGCTTGCGGCTAACTGTAGCTCTCGGAGGCCAATACAAGCTGACAATACAGAGGTCTTTGCCTCTGATGTTTGCATGACAAGCAACAGCTTCGATCCCTCCAATAGGTGGAAGGTCAATTCGAAAAAATGAATGTCACTTATTGATCCCCAATAGCACCCCTCCGTATCTGTCATCACGGTCCTAGCGTATAATATTAAAATCGTGGAAAAAGAGATCATCTCGCGAAGAAAGCCAAGTTTCGGACAGAGCAAAAACATCACAATTGAAGTTATGAATTAAAAATTTGAATGTATCCAATTTAGGGATGAGACTACGACAATTCCACTGTAAAACAGTGATATCTCCGACCTCTCTATTTGAATTAGACATCAAGAGAGATGATCATTGCAAGGAGGGGCCATGTTTGCATCAATTGTTGCAAAATTGTCTTCAGTACTGGAAGCATTGAGATGACAATGGTTCTGATGGAATCGGAAACATTAAAACACGTGAAGATTTGATCCACAAGGTCAGTCAACTTTATAAATCCCGATTGGGAAGTTGAGCTAGACGCAGAAAAAGGGACAGTTGGGGTTTTTGATGTCCCCTCGAGTGCTGGGTCGTTCGAAGGTGAACTATTCCCACGGAAGCCAGGAGGAACCTGATTTTTCTTGTCCGCTGCACTCGATATTTTAGGCAAGCTAACATGGGGTACCACCGATGGGACTTGTCGTTGAACTTTGGGAGTGGACACATTTTTGCGCCGGGAATTCCCTTTGAAAATAAACGGTGTCCCCTTGTTAGCTGTATCCGCTTCCAATTCGTCAACTGGCGGTGAAGCAAAGACATTGTTTGTTGGTAATGGTTGTTGTTGTTGTTGAGCCAGTGGAGAAGCGCCCTTTAAAAAAGTGCGTAAGTGCGTTTCGAGCGTTCCTTCAAAGAGCGCTTTTGTTTATCCCAGCGACTCTTGTAAGTTTCACAAGATGAGAGCACGTGTGGGGATCCCCCGCAATATGGACACTTATGCTCAGTCGCACTCAGGATTTCCCCTCATGTTGCTCTCCGCAAGTGGCACAGCGCTCCTTGTTGGCGCAATAAGCTGCTGTATGACCAACTGACTTGCATTTGTTACAAGTCATGGGCTTTGGCACGAAGAGTCGCACCGGCAGCCTCAATTTGTCCACCATAACGTAGTCAGGGAGGGCGGCACCAGCAAAATTGACTCGAAACGAGTCGTACGGCGTAAATTTCTTTTCTTCTCCTTCCTGGGTAACTTTTCCAAGTTGGCGACATTCCAAGATTTTGACTTCCATCGAAGGAAGCCTCTTGAACCTGCCAACTACCATACTTTCTATAGTTTTGCACGTCAGACCCGTTTCAGATATAACGCCCCCAATTTCTACGTTATGGGAGGGAATAAAAACTCGATATTCGAGAAAGAAATGCTTATCAGCAACAATATCGTTCGCGTCCTTTCGGTTAGACACGACAACTCGCAGTTTGTTCGGTCTTACTTTGCAAATTTCGGAAACAGAGGTGTATCTTTTCAGATCTGTCATAATCTGTACGACCCTCAAGGCTTTACCATTAGGTTTGGGCCGGAAAAAACAACCCAAGGACCAGCGCCAGGTGCATCGTCCGGATAAACCCTGACACGGGGAGCGGATACAATAGGAGAGGAATTCGAGGACATGGTTTAAGTGGGGACAGTAATATCAGAGGGGGGAAGTGATGTCGATGATTGGGTGGAAGTATTAGAGGAATCAGGGGAAAGGTTTGTAATCTTTTTTTTTTTTTGGAGGGGGGCTTGGTAGTGTGAGTAGACTCGTCTCCAGAAGAAGAATCTTCGGGCATAGGAGTCCGTTTAAGGGACTTACTACACCCTGCTTGAGCAAGCGAGGGGGAGTCTGAAATGTCCATGTCTAGACCCCCACCCTCCTCCATTCTTAGAACGAACGATTATTACCTTTACAATTTTTTTATTTATCTCACTTGTTAAAAAAAAAATTAAAAAAAACTTAAATAAAATAAAAATAATTACATAAATTTGTTGTTCCGATATGCGCTCTGTTACCCTATTAAGGGAGACACAAAAGCCACGCGCTACGGAGACAACACAATAGCAGAAGAATAACGTTATTGTTGTACTCAACTGAGCGTCAACCACGTTTTGACGATGCCGTTATGGTTATCCACTACAGACGCCGATCCAGACTACTGCAGAGGCACTGCTTCCTCGGTTCCGGCTGCTCTGGGCACTTTGGGCACTAATTCACCACAGAACACACGAGAAAAAAAAACCCACTCGTTGGGGAGAAGAGAAAAAAAAACTTCTAGAACAATGCTTGAGGAGTGATGAATAGCACATCCAGCTCCTTCAAGTTGTTAGCGAGGAATGAGCAGTTTATTATTCGATACAATTAATCGCCTCAAGTAATCGATTAATCGATTAATCGTCACAATCAGAGAAATAATTAGTTAGACTAATATTTCTCATTTGCTAGAAAGACATCTGGAATCAAAAAAGTGTTCATTATGCCTGAAAATCAATTATTATCCTTCATGCTCCCCAAAACTCGTCAACGAAGCTCGATTCGCGTTGGCGGCATTGAGCTTCATTTACGAGTTTAGGGGAGCATCAAGGATAATGACTGATTTTCAGGATAAAACTGCAGCAACCGTACTTTTTTTTTTCTCTGGGTTTGGATTAATTGGCGTCGATTAATCGACGTAAATTATTCGTTCGTTTCGATTATTGGTTGCGCTGTATTCGTTCGATCAATAATCGATATCTGTATGAAGTATTCGATTAATCGATCAATCGAACGATTATCGGGGATCATTAGTTGCCATCCAGGGTAAGAGAGGTCTAGTCGACATCGACTTGACCATCTTATTCAGCCGCTGCCGCTGCGTCATTGCCTGTACCTCCGAGACTAGTAGACGCCAGGTACTTTTTCTCTGTTTGGCCGGTTGCACCGACCTCCCGGCCAAGCGCACCTAGCGATGTAGCCACTTTTCCCTCGATCTTCCTCTTCAGCATCCCTTGGAGCTTCTTGTCGCTCAGGGTCGTCGGCCGTCCAAAACCGGGCTTTCTTTCGATGCTCTGATTGTTGTCCAATAGTGCCAGGATGTTGTAGATGCCGGAACGGACGTATCCAGCGTCCATAAAGTGCCGCACGTGTTCGTTTTCGCGCGGCGGGGTACCGTTCTATGAACGCGCACACTTCTGAATGGAGTAGAATCAGTATTTTCGCCATCACGGTTAGAGTTCGACTGATCGAACTGTCAATTTTTCTCGGCTGATTCATGGGTTACTATGATTGATGCTGTATGGGTAGTTTCGTCAGTGCGTTTGAAGGTAAACTCATGAAAAATCGGCAATATTTGTCCATTTTTTTAATGCAAACGTTAGTGGAAAAACAAGAGCACGATACTCTCGTAATTTGACTGTGTTGAGATGGAAGATAAAGCCAACTTATAAACTGAATTCAATCAGCTCCATTATCTATATACCGCATTAGAACGTTGCAACGATCATTTTGAGACAAAAAAAACTATGTTATTTCGATAAGAAAAGTGGTTTGGTCCGAACAGACTCAAATTGAAGTATCATTTTAAAAAGTAAAAGTGTTTGAGTCTAGAGGCACGGAAACTTGAAACTTGACGTAGAACTTTGAGGAAATTGTTCAAAAATCCATAAATTTAACTCATTAAATACTCCAGATAGTGGCTCTAGAAAAACCAATTGTTATAAAAACTGAACTGAACTTGTAACGGATTGTAAGAGATGAAGTGGTAGAAAGAATCCGGAATCATTAATTAAATTGTTAATCCTGTCTATTTTCAATAGTAAACTGTTGAAAAAAACCAGATAGATATTTCAACATTAACACGAAACATTCGAAGTTGTCTGGTTTTATTGTATCGATGCTCATAAATGTATTAGGTGTACCGGTAAGTTTCGTCGGTTTTACAACAGATGGCGTAACATGATTATTATTCTAGTGTATCAAATTTCCAGAAATTCGTTGGAAAATTACGTCTTTTTCAGTATATGCCAAAAAGTTGAAGCATAAACAACATAGTTTTTTCCTCTTCGAATGTGTCGAATTTCGTACCAACGAGAGTGTTTTTGTGGGGTGTTTTACATCATTACTTCAATATGAAGAAAAAAAGCTGCGGAAAATCATCGCATTTTGGTTGAAGTTTATGGTGACCATGTTCCAACTGAGCGAACGTGTCAGACGTGGTTTGCACGGTTTAAAAGTGGTAATTTTGACTTGGAAGACGTTCCGGACCGCCAAAAAAGTTTGAAAATGAAGAATTGGAGGCTTTACTCGTTCAAGATCCGTCACAAACGCAACAAGAACTTGCAGATACACTTGGAGTAACTCAGCAAACCATATCCGATCGTTTAAAAGTAATGGGAATGATCCGAAAGGTAGGACATTGGGTGCCGTATGAATTGAAGCCACGAGACGTCGAACGCCATTTTTTCACGTGCGAACAACTGCTCCAACGGCATAAAGGAACGGTTTTTTGCATCGAATCGTTACTGGCGATGAAAAGTGGGTCTATTACGACAATCCTAAACGTCGGGAAACGTACCCGACGTTTAGGATTGTCCCGGCCATGTCTCAATACTCCGGATACCCCGGCTATGTCTCAATATTGACGGCCCCGCGGAATATTCACGGCCAGAAGGTTATGCTGTCTATTTGGTGGGAGCAGCTGGGTGTGGTGTACTATAAGCTGCTAAAACCGAATGAAACCATTACACGGGACCTCTACCGACAACAATTGATGCGTTTGAGCCGTGCACTGAAGCAAAAACGTCCACAATACGAGCAAAGACACGATAAAGTTATTTTGCAGCACGACAACGCTCGGCCGCACGTCGCGAAACCGGTCAAAACAAACTTGGAATCGATTAAATGGGAGGTTTTATCCCACCCGCTGCATTCTCTAGACATTGCTCCGTCCGATTACTACCTTTTCCGATCGATGCAACATGCCCAGGTTGACCAGCGCATCTCCAATTTTGATGGAGTCGATCTCAAAATGATCGTTAGCCGACATACCGGCCGATTTTTTCCGCGAAGGAATCCGTAAATTGCCAAAAAGATGGGAAAAAGTTATGACTAGCGATGGGCAATACTTTGAATATTAAATTTGTAACCATTTTTGCAGAATAAAGCATTATTTTTTGAGAAAAAAAACGAAGAAACTTACCGGTGCTCCTATTATTATTACATAAACATCCTTATTAATAAAACCGTCCCTAAAGATATATTAATCGTTCGGTCGCCTTTTTTCTATAATTATGTATTAAATTTAGCTGAATACGATAAGAAGTCATCATTTTGTAGTGCATTCTAAAACTTAAGTTGAAAGAGCCGATATTATCCTCGTCCCAAATATTGCCTGTGGAGACTGTAATAATTGTATCGCCAAATGATGCAAATATGATATCTTATGACGTTGAATGTTGCTTTGTGAAATTTGTGTGGATTCTGTAGATAATGTGGATAATAAATATAGACCCCTCCCCTCTTCTTCCTTTAGAGTGGGGGGAGGAGTGTCTATTCACCATAGAAATGTTTCGTGTCCCCTAAAATCTTCAGATGTCAAATTTGGATCCTTGATTAGTTTTTGAAGAGACGGGAGGAGTGTCTATTCACCATAGGAACGTTTTGTGTCCCCTAAAACCTTCACATGCCAAATTTTGCATTTCCTTGATTAGTTTTCAAGTTATGCAGAAATTTGTCTTTCATTTGTATGGCAGCTCCCCCTAAGAGAGGGGGTGGGGTGTCTAACCACAGTGAAAATATTTATTGCGCCCTAAAACCCCCATATACCTAATTTGGTTTCGTTTGCTTGATTAATTTTCGAGTAATGCAGAAATTTCTGTTTTGTTTGTATGGTAGATCCCCCCCCCTTTGAGAGGGTGGAGGAGTATCTAACCACCATGGAATAATTTATTGCAACCTAAAACCTCCAAATGCCAAATTTGATTTTGTTTGCTTGATTAATTCTCGAGTAATGCAGAAATTTGTGTTTCATTTGTATGGCAGTCCTCCTTAGAGAGGGGGGAGGAGTGTCTCACCACCGTGAACACATTTATTGGGCCTTAAAACCTCCATATACCTAATTTGGTTTCGTTTGCTTGATTAATTCTCGAGTAATGCAAAAATTTGTGTTTCATTTGTATAGCAGCCCCCCCCTAAGAGAGGGAAAGGAGTATCTAACCACCATAGAATCATTTTTTGCACCCTAAAACCTCCACTTGCCAAATTTAGTTTTATTTGCTTGATTAATTCTCGAGTAATGTAGAAATCTGTGTTTCATTTGATTTTATTGAAAATCAATGTAATAAATAATTGAATAATGAAAACCCCGATATTCTTTAGGGCAAACACACGACAACATAACATACCGTATGATAACCGAGTGGTTAGCGTCACACCTAACATTGCCGGGAGTTCGGGTTCGATTCCCGTTCTGGTCGAGGAAAGGTTTCTTCAAAGAAATTTCCTCCAACTTGCACTGTGCTCACGCGTATTCTAGAGCTTGCCACTCAGAATGCATTCAAGGCGTGTCATTTGGCATAGAAATCTCAGCTAAGTACTAATAAAAATGACGCAAGTAATACTACGTTGAGACGGCGAAGTTCCTCTAGGAACGTTAGTGCCATTTAGGAAGGAAGGATGATAACATTTATAGGTATCAAAACAACGTTGGTGTTCAGTAAATTTAGTTTTTAAGATGAAGTGTTCGGGATCTGAGTCAAAATGGTAGTTGTGGACTAAAGAAACAACTTCGTTCGAAAATTTCAGAAATTCGATCGATCGAAAGATACTGAGCAATCGTAAAGTAAAATCTTAGAAAACTGAAAAATATATGTGGGTAAAGGCTCAGAAAGAAGCGACAGAAGTGGATGAAATCAAACGTTGGATATGAAACGACGAACACCAATTTCTTCGATGTGAATTGATAGTCAGCTTATCTCTCACTTATCTCTCATTCTGATGAATTATATCCGATATGGAAATAAAAAAAAATATAGGAGGTTGTGTCCAAGATACGACCGCATTGTTGACGTAGAACTACGCTGTTATTTTATATTAGTCGCTTGTTTATACCTTCGGATATTATTCTATAATGCTGTGAAACTTTAGAAACAACTGCTTAGTAGAATAATCTCTGAAATGGTTTTTTCATTGTAGAATCAGTTGACGATAATTGATTAATGATTCATTCTTGCTCTCGCAAGACAATGCACTAGCTGATCGTATGTCGTAATTTATTTCTTGGTTTACATT
The DNA here is from genome assembly GCF_029784135.1 of Toxorhynchites rutilus septentrionalis. Taxonomy (NCBI): domain Eukaryota; kingdom Metazoa; phylum Arthropoda; class Insecta; order Diptera; family Culicidae; genus Toxorhynchites; species Toxorhynchites rutilus. The sequence continues at coordinate 99,372,536 of NC_073745.1, forward strand.
GGTGGCTTGAAACACTACTAGCGTTATTCTCAAAAGAAATGCTTCTGTTAATATTACTGGCCTCGAAAAGAGTTGCATAATTTTCTCATGCTCGAGAGAAGCACAACTGTCACCCTTAGTGGAGGAAGTTTTGCTACTGGCAAGCGAAACCTAATCACTTACAAAATTCCAGAACATTTGCTTTCTTGGTGACTAAACAAGCGAAATAAACTCTTTTTGTTAATAACAACCTCGAAAACAGTGTCAATGCTTCATTATGATCAATATTAGCGCAAATGCAATCCTAGTTGAAGGCAGTTTTACGACTGGCACGCGAACCCAAATAACTTATAACATTCCAGTAAGACATTCAAGATGCTTGGTATTCCCCAAATATTTTTTTGGCGCACAACCTTAACGTCTGCTTCTACATAACGGCAGTTTAATGCATTGATGCATTCTCAAAGGCACCAACGAAGCCCTTATGATGACGGAAAACAAAATGTTAACTGCTTGGAAAAAGACTGAATTATGCCACACAGCTTGTACTCTGCTGTAACACCCATCGATGCGAATTCGCTGATGAGTTTGTCAAGAGCGACCGCCTTCACCACCAGCGGGGGAAGCTTGATTTTGGTTGCTGCCTGGGTAACGGCGTTTACATTTTCGACCGACGCGCCGAAATCGCCTACTTCGATGTTGTTCGATGCGGTGTCACACTCGCGAAGGCTTGGTTCAGTGCGAGCACTTTTCACTGCACCAACATCGCGTGCATCCTTAGATGACGCTTGCCTCGAAATTTTATTGCCCCTGACAATGCGTTCGTTTTTTGCAGGGCTCGAGCCTGCCTTCCTCTTCTTCTTGCTCATCACACACTACGCGAAGCGTCCAATTTATGACGCGGAAAGAAAAGCACACAATACGAATAACGCGAACAGAAAAACCAAACGACGATATCCAAGTTGGATTACCACTGGTGGGGTCCAATCTTAGATCGAAGCGCAGCGAAAGCAAAGTGAACTGGATTGCTCAACAATCCGATGCCGAATGAAAGTTTGCCTCAGCGAGATCCACTGTTTATACTCTAGGCAAGTATTCCCCTTCATTCTTCTACTTTTCTTTTGTTCACGGAGACTTTAAATCCTACGATTTCCCCTCCGTTGGTCGTCGATGAGTTACTCGTTATTGACAGTTCTGTTCGGGAAAGCACACAAATGGACAGAACAAATGTATGGGAAAATGGAAACGCTTAAAGTTTTCATGAATTTTAACCATTTACAAACCAGGGGATTCTATTGTATAGCATAATAAACAAATCTTACGGAATTTCCGATTCGTTTAGTATGTAAATCGCCAAAATCCGTTCGTGGCAAAAATTGTTATTAATGTTAACTTTATTTCATAAAAACGTGACCTGTTTTCTGATTTGTCACCCTTCATGAAAGACGTAGTTCTACGTCAAAAATTATAGGAGGTTGTGTACAAGACACGACCACATTGTTGACGCAGAACTACGCTGTAGTTTAATTCAAGTCGTTTGTTTATAACTGCGGATATTATTTTATAATGCTAGGCAAATTTTGAAATAACCATTCTACCAGTTTGGTCGCCCTGAAATGTTTTTTTTTATTGTAGAATCATTTGACGATAATTGTTTGATGGTTCATTCTTGTGCTCGTAGAACAATACATGCTCGAGATAAGCGCAGCTGTCATCCTTAGTTTTGCTACTGGCAAGCAAAACCAAATCACATACAAAATTCCAGAACGACATTTACTTTCTTGGTGACTAAATAAGCGAAATAAACTCTATCTGCATGCGAACCCAAAAACATTAATGACTTATTATAACTTATTGAATAACTTGGTATTCTCCAAATATTTTTTTGGTGCACAACCTTAATACCTGCTCCACCATAGCGTCAGTTCAATGCATTGATGCAATGTCAAAGGCACCAACGAAGCCTTCATGATGACAGTAAACAAACAATGTTAACTGCTTGGAAAATGGCTGAATATTTGTCTCACCAGAATTTCATTACTAATACCCTAGCGTAAATAATTCACTCCCGCTATCTCCCCTCCTTGTTTATATATATCATTGCAAATAAGGTTTCAGCGTAGTGAAGATGCACTATTTTTACGTACGGGTTATGGAGCACGCACGTACGCACACAAATAAAGGGTGTGTCACATCAAATTGCATCACGGAAAAAACGCTGTAGAAATTTAATTTTTAGGAATTATATCCTCAGCTTTCGCTTATAATCAGATAAAAGTGTATAAATCACGTCGGCCATGCTTCACTGTCAATTTTTCGTAAATTTGGAAAAATGTCGTCGAACGGAAAAGAGCGTCGTGAATTAATCCTGTGCACTCATTTCGAGAATCCGGAGTTGTCACATCGGGACATCGGTAAGATGCTGGGAATCTTCCAATCCACGGTCAGCAGAGTACTAAAACGATACTTCGAGAACCTAACCATCGACCGGAAGGTGAAGAACGGCAAAAATGGATGCTCCGTCAGTGAAAAAGATCACAAGCGCGTAGTTAAGCAGTTTAGACGTGATCCGAGAAGTTCGGTCCGGGATGTCGCCAATAAGCTGAATTTGTCAAGTTCATTCGTCCTGCGGACCAAGCAGTGGGAGGGCCTGCGTACATACAAGGTTCAGAAGGCTCCTAACCGCGACGAAAGGCAAAACATGGTGGGGAAGACGCGAGCCCGGAAACTGTACACCGAAATGCTGACGAAGCCGCATTGCCTGGTGATGGACGACGAAACCTACGACAAAGCGGACTTTCGTCAGCTGCCGGGCCTGTTGTTCTTCTCCGCAGAGGACAAATTCAGCGTTCCGGAGGAGATTCGCAAGCAGAAACTATCCAAGTTTGCCAAAAAGTACATGGTGTGGCAAGCGATCTGCTCTTGCGGAAAGCGGAGCGCCCCCTTCGTGATGACCGGCACGGTAAACGGGCAGGTTTACCTTAAGGAGTGCCTACAGAAGCGCCGCTTACTACCACTATTGAAGCAGCACGAGGGCCCGACCATCTTCTGGCCGGATCTCGCTTCGTGCCACTATTCAAAGGACGTGTTGGAGTGGTACGAAGCCAACGGGGTCAGCTTCGTGCCAAAGGAAATGAACCCGCCCAACGTGCCGGAGCTTCGCCCAATAGAGAAATATTGGGCGATTATGAAGCAGGCCCTCCGGAAGAACCCAAAAGTTGTCAAATCGGAGACGGACTTCAAGAGAAAATGGATTTCTGTTCAAAAAAAAACTACAACCTGACGTTGTACAGAACCTTATGGACGGGGTAAAGAGGAAGGTGCGAGCATACGGGCTTGGGCTCGAAGTATGAATAAAAAGAAAATGCCAAAAGTTGTTTAATAGTTTTTATTTTACTGTCTAAAACTTTCAAAAGGATCGGTCTACTGGGCGAATTTCTACAGCGTTTTTTCCGTGATGCAATTTGATGTGACACACCCTTTATTCATATATCGATGGCTTGAAGCAACTAAATATACACACACTCATCTCTGTTTCGCGCTCCTCTCAACAGAAGCCTTTCTGTTAATATTGTCAGTCAAGAACAGCTTAGCTGTCATCCTTTGTGGAGAAAGTTTTCCTACCGTCATGCGAAACCAAATCACTGACAACATCCAGAACATTTATTTTCTTGGTGTGCTGACGATAGCCTATCTTGATGATTCCCCACACAATTGTGAAGCTCAAAATATTAATTCAATGGCGTCGGTTTGATGCAATGATTGCAATGCCAGAGACATCAACGAGTGAGTAATTTGGTCGCGTCCACGGCTCAATCCGAAACGAAGACATGTGATGGCGCAAAACAAGGAAGAACAAGCGATGTTCATTGTTTCGTATCTAAAACGATACTGAAAGTTTGCCTTTCTTTCCTTTCCTTGTTGAATTAAAGAGACTTCAAACTTCTTCAGTTCATTCGTCTCTAGCCTTCAAAAAGGCCCTTAGTAAACTCTACTCTTTCCTCATATCCTCCTTCACCACCCCCATTGCCTTGAGAAAACCATTCGATCCCTCGCCGTCCAGCTCACCCAGCAACGGTGTTGTCCAGTCGGTGTCCTCACGAAGAATGAAGTTTGCCTCAGCAAGATCCACTGTTTATATTCTAGGCAAATATTCCCCTTCGTTCTTCTTCTTTTTCTTTGTTCACGGAGACTTTACATCTTACGATTTCCCCTTCGTTGCTCATCGATAAGTTGCTCGTTACTGACAGCTCTGTTCGGGAAAGCACTCAAATGGACAGAACAAATGTATGAGGAAATGGGAATAATTCCAATTTTCATCAATTTAAACCATATACAGACTATGGGATTGTTATGTATAGCATATCAAACAAATCTTGGGGAATTTCCGATTCGTTTGGTATGTAAATCGCCTGAATCCGTTCACGGCAAAAATAATTATTAACGTTAACTTTATTTCATAAAAACGTGACCTGCTTTCTGATTTGGCACCCTTAATGAAAGACGTAGTTCTACGTCAAAAAAATACCGCGAGTTTTCGTTTGGCTAAGTTTACCTTTACGCCAATGAACTAATGGTTGAGAGGCGTTGCTCAAAAATAATGAACAAAATTTGACCCACTCCCACAAATGATTCTACGTTTATACCAGTATCAGAAAAATCAATTGAATGAGTACAAGCGGATGCATTAGCTTCAAATTCTCAGTGATAAAATGCGATAGTTGCTGTGAATTTTTCCACATTATAGGTAATGCGTGCTGCCTGTATTTTGGCGTTTTCCGTCACGGTGCGAATGGAACCAGTATCGGCTCGACGGTCGATAATTATTGGCACACCTGAGATGCGAAAGCCCGAGAAACATCTTTATTTGTAACAATGAATGATACTCACTTGAATCTGGCCCCCGGGTTAACAGGTGATGGCGTCCGGTGTCTGGTCGGGCTTTTAAATTCGATAATTGGCGGTAAACGATTTGGCATCTCCGGAATGCGGTTCTAAAAAGAGGTAATAATGATAATTACAAGCAATTCGAGAGAAACTCATTAATCTTCACGTCATCAGCATCAGTTTTTTTTCAGGTTTGAACATGTACCCAAAATAATTCTGTCATTTTTTATTATGTTTTTCGAAGTATAGAAATGTGAAAAAAAGTTTGATTTTTAGCATTTTGAAGCATTTTTTTCTTTAGAAATCTCGTTACTTTTACATAGGGTCATTTGGAAAAAATCTTTTCTTTTTTGAATTTAGGATTTCTAACCATGAAGCGGGTAATAATACTGATTATGATTTTGTACATATAGGAATAATATGTCTCATTCAATAATTAGAAACGGGAAGTGTTTATCCTGAAAAACAATACTCAATATATAGTTTTCATAATAGTAGATTCAAACTTCACCGGACAAAAGTAATTCCAAACGACAAATTGGAACACTTTCATGGCTGCAAGCTAATGTCCATACTCGAAAACTAATGCTTGAAGGTTAGTCCACCCTTAACCTACCTTACTATAGTATTGTCCTTTCTTGTGATGATGCTGATAGGCAGGATTTCGGGGGATTGCTCCCAAACAACCGTTGGAACATGTACCATTGCTGTGTTTATGATGGTGGCCACCGTTTTGCTGCGGCTGATGGTGATGATGATGATGATGAGGAGGAGGCTGTTGCTGTGATGATGATCCACTTTCCGTAGTTCCACTGTTCGAGGATGAGGAAGACATACCGGAGGTTCCCGAGGTGCCCGAACAGCTAGATATATTCGAGATACCGGACATGCACGATGAGCCGGAGCTCATCGAGTAGAGGCTGGCCGATTGGGTCACTCTCGCGGCATCCACACTGTACGAACTAGCCGATCCGGGAACGCTCCAGCTTTTGCTGCCCATCGAGTAGCTACTGGCTGAACCCTGCAGCCGCCAGGATGTGGAGCCCGATGTGAGTCTGTTGATGCGTGCTCTGTGCAAATCGATCGGAATAGTTTTCAATGCATCTTCCGTGGCCAAATGAGAAATGAAATGAGGCACTTACCGACAAATGACACACCGCAACGGCAACAGTCGCTGTGCAACCGCACTCTGAATCGTTTTGACAAAGCACCGCCGGCAGACCACCTTGTGTCCACAGGGAGAGGTTTGCATTGTGGCCCGGGCATTGATACAAATGACACACTCATCCTCCTGCGATGTGGGTGGTTCAAGTTCGCTTTCCTCGAGCTTGCTGAGCAATTTTTCCTGGGGAGGGAGAAACGAAACAACAGCTCAATTATAACGTTCCATAAATTCTATATCATAATAAGGACCGACACTTTCTTGATGAGGAAATTACTATTAATTGACGGAAATTATTCTTCGCCCAACTGCTTCCCAACTTGCATCAATCTGTGTTTCATGCAATTTAAAATGCATAATTCTTAGAAAAGTTGATGCAGGTTGTCAAAGACTAGATCCCAATCGAATTTCCATTTTTGAGGTCGTCCCAATTTCTTCCCTCTTTATGGGCTCACATAGGAAAACCAGTATTCGCTTTCGGTGTAAAGTTTGTCGCTTGCCAATTTTAACGTTACTTCCTGCTGATACAAGCACTTTGTCGCATTTGAAATTCAATCAGCTTTTGCTCGCGTCACAAAGCCAAAAAAAAACCATCAATTTTCTTTGTTCTCTGTGTTTGATCAGTGCTTCCCTTTTGGATTACCTCGCCAGTTTCATACGAGGAGTAGAAGTAGTCTGCCAAAAAAGGGGATTCCAACGTCATACCTCTTGCGGAAGTACATTTATTTGCGAGAACCGCTGGTCTGACCTGCCAAATAGTTGGCTGCCGACTTGTACCAGGTTAGATAATCAGCCAATCCGGAGTCCCGGCTGCGAAACTGAAAACATTGTCCAATGTAGGAATTTTCGAATGACGAAATGCAGAGACGGTTTGTGAATTGCAAATCAGCACACGAAACAAAGCCAACACCACGTGGATTTTTGAGTAGAATTTTTATTTTCCTTTTTTGGGTTTGTTTTTTTTTGCGGGGTACAATATAGTGGAAGGTACATGACATTGCAGACAAATCGGTTTATTAGGCTGATCGGTGGTCATTCGGAATTCGATCTGATCGACGTGTCGGATGTGGGTGTGTCGGCTGCTATTGGTTTTTAGAAATACTAGGAATGAAATGTTATCATAAAAGAACTATTGCTATTTATGTGCTCATGATGCTCGGCATGGAATTTCAATGCTGTAGGATGTATACCAATTCTTATAAGTCCGGACGAATGAAGGTTATACAAAGCTTTCGGTTTGGATTACAATATTTATTGTACACTAGCTGACTCGGCAAACTTCGTCCCGCCCAAAATTTATTTTTCGTTATCACATCCACGTTTTCTTACTAAACGCTGTTCATTTGTCAAATCGCAGAATTGTTCATTGATTGATCTTCTAATCTACCGTTTAAAATTACCTTTTACTATAAAATACCCAGTCTGCTACCAAAACTCGTCATTATAATATCAGATTATTTTCAGACACAATTCTCGTTCAAGATTTTTCAACCACTTGCAAATAACATGTTTCTCCGTTACATGGAATAAATGTTTGATACAGAAAATATGATAGAATAAAGAGAGCCCTAAATCCGACAATTCTCGCGTAACTTTTGAAAAGGTCCAATGTAACATTTTCGTCAACTCGAGAAAAACGAAGTTGAAGACCCAAACATTATCCCGCGAATTGTCTTAAAAGCTTTCGATCTTTATCGCTACTTTCACCACTAGCAGTCAAGAATAACTCTGAACAACCAATCGTAACTGTTGTTCCGTGATTTGAGATTAAAGTTGAAGACTAGGAGCGAAAAATGTTACATTGGACCTTTTGACTGCCCGCATTTGTACATTGGACATATTACGTTGCACGATAAGAATTTGAAACTAATTACTAAACAACAATCCAAATAACAGCATTTCATTCTAAAGGCAGATTATTATTGTTATCACTCGTCGAATTGCACTAAAATCGGTAACAACACCTGTAAGAAACAAAAACTCAAAATGACCGAAGTACGACTTCGTATTGTTTTGACTGCTTTGTTACTTCGGACGTTCCGAGCGTCGGAGAAAAGAGGCGTCCGAAGTAACAGCCGGGCGCATTAAATCCGAATCTGTACATTGGATATTTTTTGTATCGGCGATAAAAAGATGAAGAAGATAGATACGTGAACGATTGTTTTTGTAATACATTCAATGATTGAAGACTAATAGCGTGCATCTATTAACTCGATTTGTTTACATTTGTTACATAGGACCTTTTCAAAAGTTACGCGAGAATTCATCTCTCGAGTTTTGCTTTTATCAACACATTCGGCGATCCATTTTTATTCATAGGAGTGCGTTTTATCACATTCAAATCCATTTCCATTCTCGAACGAAGATCAATTTCGTTAGCGCAAACATCGAATGGACTAAAAACGTTTGTCAATATGTAATTGTAGAACATATGCGAATTGTTTGTGTTGTGTTTTCCGAATTTTCCCTAGAACCTCCACATGCCAAATTTGGTTCTGTTTGCTTGATTAGTTTTCGAATTATGCAGAAATTTGTATTTCATTTGTATGGCAGCACACCCCCCCCCAAGAGAGGGGAGGAGTGTCTAACCACCATAGAAACATTTATTGCATCCTAATTTAGAATGAAAATTGCGCTGCGGTGGCGTTCATACGTAAATACCGCAAATCCCAAATACGCATTTTCGTAGCACTAAAAAAATAACAAAAACACTGCAAACAACAAGGCAACACAATACAAAAGATAACTGAGCGTCCGTTCGAACAAGAAAATTGCTTTCTATAGTATTTTGGCTCCTGTGGCGTTAATACGTAAGTACCCAATAAAGTTCGGCCGCCTGACTTGTGTTTGCTGGTGAGTAAGCTGAAAAATATGGCGATCTTTTTTGTACGCATATAGGCACGAACAATACCAAGTCAAGTAATAACAAAACTGTCTGAGAGTTGTGCTTTATTTATTATTCATTTATAGTGTATTTACAATGCCAATAAGCGTAACGTTTAATCTGTTGGAAAACAATAGCCTTTTTACAACATTCTATATTAACCGGCAAAATAAATGGCCCATTCATCATCAGTTTAGCAAAAACTTCCGAAAAATCACAACCAAAAATAAAAAATACTTGTTTATAAATACTTGAGATTTTTAGCACGATCGTTTATTGAGCGAAGCTGTATTTATTCCTCAACATAGATTCCTTCGAGGGCGATACACTTAGTATAGCGAGTTTCCAACATTTCGATCCCATTTTTGTAGTACGAAACGTCTAAGTCTTCGAAATATGCCTCAGTGCCACTCTGCAGACTGCCTATTGGACTCAGGAGTGTGGTAATGGATCCACGTTTCGTCCATTGTCATAAAGCGCCGAAAGAAGTCCACTTCGCTTCAACAACGCCAAACCGGTTGTTGAATTATCAATACAGGTTTTGGTCGACGGTTAGCAAACGCGGCACCTATCGCGCGGATAGCTTTTTCATGTTCAAAAAGTCGTGCAAAATGTATCCCACTCGTTCTTTCGAAATGCTACGGCCTCAATTAACTCGCGTAACTTCACATTACGATCGTTCAAAACAAGTCGATGCACTTGTTTTACGGTTTCTGGATTCGTAGCCTATTTTAGTCTTCCAGAGCGAGGTGTATCTGCGGTGCTTGTACAACCCATTTTAAATGCACTAAACCACCGATAAACTGTTGTTCTCGAAGGATCAGAAGTGAAATGACATTTCGTCAACCACTGCATTGATTGTTCAAGAGTTTTTCTCATAAAAAACTATGTTTGATCAAAATACAATATTCCTCTTTTTCCATGTCCAATACGAATGCTCAGGTAGTGATACTTAAGAAACTGTAGTTTGTGAACAAATAAACGAATTGTTCGTTACATGGAGAAACATAGGAAAGAAAATGAAAAACACCGTTTGAACCGGCCAGATACAATATTGTTCTGAACGAAACTTCATACAAATGGGTAATACGATCAACTAACTACAACTATATGATTATATAGCTCGATAGAGGCTAAGGGAAGGGTAGTCAGATTATATTTTTCGTTTTTAACGCTGCTATCGCTTGAAATATATATATTTTTATAGACCGCATAGTTTTACTAGCAACACCGCTCCAGTGAGAAGGAAGGAAGGAAGGTATTGTATTATAGAGACTTTAAACTTTTGCAGTTCATTCGTCTCTAGCCTTGAGAAAGGCTATCTCTCTCTTGCCTTGAGAAAGACACTCGATCCCTCGCCGTCCAGCTCGTCCAGCAACGATGTTGTCCAGTCGGTGTCCACACAAAGAATGTCCACTGAGAAACAAAAACACTCTCGTTTTAGTTCTTTTCCCAGTCGCTGCTCTCCGCAAACGGCGACCGAATTATGACGCAATTTTTCTTGTATCACATCTCGCTCTGCACTTCCCAGCAAACATTAAATCGCATAACAAACGTATATATAACATCATATGCCCTAAAATTTGGTTGGCATATAATGCGCCTAACTGGCATATGCATGCAAAAGTGGAGACCATATACATACATGGCATACATACTTACCGAATTTGTTTGGATGAATATGCAACTTTGACCGGCTATAATAGTGATTATGTTGGAATTGAATTACGATCTAATATAAATATATTCATGAATTGTCAAAGCACCAAATACGACTTTTGCCATACTAATATACGATTTATTACAGACATAGAAAAAAAAACAAATGGCGCAAAATATTTTCGTGAAATATTTATTATAACCTCTCGAATCGCCATTTTTATATATGAGTATTTATGTTCGTAGAAATAATAATTGACTTATGTTGGGAGTGGAATATGAATGTTTAAAATGACACAGATTGATGTTTGGTAGAAACTGCTCCGATGTGGGTTCGAACTCCGGTCGTCTGGATTATCATCCACCAGCTATCTCGCGCGGATATCTGAAATTTAATTCAACAGCGGTTAAAACTTTCGAGTGCATCAGCATTTCATTGACATTTCAATATGATGTAATATGTTCTTTATTAGGATCTAATATGATTACTGTTTTATGATTTTCTTCAGCATGCAACACGATTTACTACAGTACCTAATCGATTTAAATTATACGCTTATACGACACACAAACTGCATCAGCGTAATATACGCATATGATGCGGATTAAATTTATTTTACGACAATGTACATCATAAAATTGATGTTTATTACATATACCGAATTGCGACTTAATTTGATAATGATATATAAAATCGAGTTTTTACATTTTATGCGATTTCAAATATACACGATACATACTTTGATTGATATTAAATGCGATTCTGATTTATTCGGATTTCTTGTAAGACTTGGCACGTGCAAAATTATACGATTTAATGTTTGCTGGGTTGTCTGTGCAGTAGTTTTCGCTATAGTAGAACGGAAACGGGATATGCGGTTCAAACTTGTATGCAGGCTTCGAAAATGGTTTCGATGTTTGGTACAGTTCAGATATGCAGTCAACAGTCTTCAGTCCTCTCTTGGTTTAACACTTTCGTCGCCCAGAGCGGTTCGGTCGAGTTTCTTGCGCTTGTGAAATAAGCGGGCAACGATAATAATGAATTCGGGTTCAATTCAGGACTACTTCTCTGTTGAATCCGAATGGAATCAACTGACTTAGAAACTTAGAATAGAAATAATTTTTCAACCAACTGTACAGTGTTGCCAATGATAATAAAAAAATAAATTCAACCGAACGTACTTGCTCTATATACTGTATTCGATGACGATGAATGAATGCACTTTTATTGGAGAATATGGAATATTGTGTTCAATCGATTGCGAAGATTCTATGAATATATCATACCAAAAACATATGGCACTTTTGTGGGAAAATGATCGTAACAAACTATATCACATTTGGCAACTCCGACTCCGACACGTGATTCGGTTTTCATTATTCTTTGCGCTTGGCAGATAAAAAGCCAAAAGAAAAAGCAAGTTACAAGTCTTTTTTTCTGAGAATGAGAATAATAATTGCACAACTCGGATAGGCCCAAACTTTTTTGACGTAGGACTACGTCTAACCGGAAGATATAGGGGGTGAAATGGAAATTTAGGCACTGAACAAGTAGGAAAAAATGCAAGATTTGGAACGCTTATAACTCGAGTATTTCTCAATAGATCGCAAAGGTTTTTGCATCAATTGATAGGAAATATATCTACGCATCTATCATAACGAATAAGATTTCATTTTTATTGAGATAAATAATTGAATAATTGTGAAATATCAAGCATTGTCCAAATGCACTATGTGCCCATTTTTGATTGGTCCATTTTGTGCTCCTCAAATCGTACCGACCAAAACGGGCAGCCAGAGCAGCAGCGAAATAGAATGAAGCACGATTGGAAAGGAAAAAGAAAAAAAAATGAACGAAACATTGGTCGCAGTCTCACACATGCGTAATTCTCGAGCCAGCCAGTCAGCTTAAAAATCCCCGCTCCGCTGCCGTAACGATCATCATTCTCGTCCAAACCGTACCCCAGTCACATTCTTTGTGTGGACACCGACTGGACAACATCGTTGCTGGACGGGATGGACGGCGAGGGATCGAGTGCCTTTCTCAAGGCAAGAGGGCGGAGGTGGTAGCGCTGGAGTAGAGTAGAGTAGAGTTTTCAAAGGGCTTTTCTCAAGGCTAGAGACGAATGAACTGCAAAAGTTTAAAGTCTCTATAATTCAAGACCTTCCTTCCTTCCGTAACGATCATTCTCATCCAAACCGTACACCACATCGGTTCGCATCACAACACATCAACAAACCAACCCAAGCAGCCATGTCTGGTAAAGGAGGAAAAGTGAAGGGAAAGGCAAAGTCCCGCTCGAACCGTGTTGATCTTGAGTTCCCCGCAAGGGTAGCTAGGCCGAGCGCGTTAGTACCAGTGCACCAGTCCACCTAGCCGGCGTTATATAGTTTCGGCCGCCGAAGTGATCGAGTTAGCTGGCAAAGCTGCTCGCGACGATAAGAAACCCCGCATTCGGAACAGAACACATTCGGTTCGGTGGACATCAAGACAACAGGCAGTTGCAGCGAGTGGCGAGTGGCAAACGCAATCACAAAACGGCATCAGGTAGCAGAAGAAAAAAGTTTGTTCTTTATACAAACTGCTTTGGTGGCAAATCCAGAACAAGGCGGCATCGAGGACGTTCGAAATGGTTTTTTTCAAAACCACGAGTACTAAGTTTTCTAAATTGGAACCATTTCATAAAACAAGGCGCTTTTCAGGGCCATTAAACCTTTCAAAAAAGAGTTTACGAAATACAGTTCAATGCTTTCTAAAACAATATCCAAAATAATAATAAAACACAAATTGATTTTTTCATAATTTGTTTGCCAGGATATGATGAGTATGTGAATTTGGCAGTTGTTCTGAGCTTATTGATAGTTGGGGACTTTCCTGATTATTCAATTTTCACCAATTCTTAAATTGTTTCCAGATTGAAAGTACAGTAATTTACAATTAGTTCGACATTTAGCTAATTGGACGGACATGTAATGCGACTTATTTAGTTGGACATTTTTGTAAACATAGAGATCCAAATTATGACCCCACATTGAAAGTCGACACTGTACCACTGTCATCGCAAATGTTCAATTCCAGGTTAAAATCGCCTCCAATGTGACACTGAGTGGCGCTTCGGCACGTCGCATTGAATGTAATTTACTGTACAACATGTCACAAAGCTGGATGGGAAGAAATTTTCCAACTGTAAAAGCTGTGGCGAGTGACAAACGCAATCGTTAAACAGAAAGGTTTAGCCGAACAAGATGGGGATGTCGAGTGATAACAAAACAATAAACTCTTTAGATTGAAGATAATTTTGTGATCCTGAAAAGGACCCTTTTTAGCCTGCATGTGAATCCAACGAGCGAACAAATCGTAATGAATGTATTTTTTTGCCATCGCTCCCTTTTAACGCTCATTCGTTCGTCTCGTTGGACTCGACCATTTGGCTGAGTCTGCCGATTTGTCTCTATCCTGTGAGTGTGTACCGCTAGAGTACAAAACGCGCGCTGATGACCAGCTATGTATTACTATGTACTACTACTACTACTATTACACCTATGTATTCCCTATCACAGCCATCATTTTGATTGTACGATATGTGCATACGCCAAAAGTTGCCCGGCGTAGATAAGAACAAAGGTTTCAGAAAAAAACGCAAAAACACAATGCCAAAGTTTCTTTTCAGAACCACCAACATGTTCATAAAGAGTAAACAGTAAACTAATCCTTTTTTCAGGTAGATAGGTAGGTATTCACGTAGGAGAAGAAAATCAAACAATATATTTAAAATATATATTTAACAAAAGCTGTCCCCTTTGTATAGTCCTACGTCACTCCGGTTATGTCCCCGACATTACCCACCGTAATAATTGACCATTTTGAATTTGGATTTTTCATTAACTAATGCGTTTTACTAGTCAAGCCTTTTTCATTTGACATTCATATTGAAGAGGTTTAAAAAAACATATATCGCCATTTTGGATTTGCATTTTTACAAATAACTATTTTCTACTATTCTAGCCCTTTCCTTTGATACCCATGTTGATGAGTTGAATAAAAATGTTGCCATTTTGGATTTGCATTTTTCATAAATAACTGTGCTCTACTAGTCAAGCCCTTTCATTTGATACCCATATTGATGGGGTTTTGATAAAATATGTAGTCCGCCATCTTGGATTTTCAAGATCATGGAATACGCAGTTTTATAACTACACTAGAGATAAAGGCTTGTTCCAAATTTCAGATAAATCGGTCAAAAGGAAGGGGGTTAAATTTCTATTGATATGGGACAACCCTACAAATAAACATACAAACATACTTACAATTGGCTCAAATAAAACCGTTTAAAAGTATAGTATAAAAACTATATTTTTAATGGTTTTTATTTTTTGATTATTCTACATATCTCATATTTACATTTAGGTGCATATTCTATCAAATTCCATTTGAAAATCCTATTCGAACTGAACGAGAAAAGTGTCACCCACAACTGGGTGACGAGCTCTCCCAGGAAATACACCCGTCACCCAGATCTGGGTGACGGGGCGATGAAGGTGTTAATCATTTAGTGTAACACAAGTGATTACTGTGATTAGGTATCTGAATGATCCACTCATATTTGGTTATATGTTCGTGAGAGGTTACCTGCATGACACATTGTGTATCATTCGATTTTGATCGAAATCCAAACACTGATTATGTGTCAATCGATTTCCTCATTCAAACATAATCTAGATAATAATGTAGTTTACAACAAAACATCATCGCTTATGGGCGGGGAATAACGACTAACTTCCGAAATTAGATTCAAACATTATGCTAATAGTCCTGCGAGCATGGCAGTTTACCGACGATTCTTCTGCAGTAATAAAACGCGGATATGCTATGCTTCCTTGGTGCTTCGGGATTCTGTATGCATATTAGAGTGGCAAAACGAACCGCATCTTCTTCCTATGGTTTGCCGTGCCGAACTTTCTGAACAAACACACAATTAAATTGAAGTGGAAACCGGTGCTCCTTGAAGCCGGGAGACATAACGCCCGGCAGACACATCAATGGTACCTACTGCGCTACCGAATGGGAGGGTCGAATGAAAGCATTAAATTGAATGAGATAACTCAATTAGTCCGCGTTGGCGTCAGGGAAGTGTGTTGTTGACAAATTGATGATGACGGGAGAATGGCAATTTAGGAAGAGCAATTTAGTGCAAAGTTTCAGCGCCTGAGGCTGCTCATCTATTATCATCGTTGGTTGATGTTTCTGCTGTTATATTTCATTGAACTGATTCGTGCGGACCCAGCGTTCGCTAATTACCAGCGACGGTCAAGGTTTAATTCGATATCACATCTTGTGACGTTCGCTGCGCGAACTAATCGGAAGCTGTGCGGAAAGCATAAAAACGTGCAGCGGACGTAATGTATGGGTGCAGACAAAAAGGTTCCATCCTCCCCGGCTTCCTCAAATGTCCAAAGGTTACCAACGCTGCCAGTCATGTTCGTGCAAGTGAGTGTCATTGAAATGATTGTTCCCCGATCATTGCCATTGGCGCCGTTTGCAGGAACCGTTCATAACGCCGAGTGAGAGCAGTTTATTGCACTTGGCATTAGTAGAGCGAGCAACAAAAACTTAGAGCCATGACGTTGCCAACGTCCGTTGATGTCTTTATCATAGAGCGGGCACGCTAGCTCGTTATAACGAGCACCCATGAGTCACAGAATCGAAAAT
The DNA here is from genome assembly GCF_029784135.1 of Toxorhynchites rutilus septentrionalis. NCBI lineage: Eukaryota > Metazoa > Arthropoda > Insecta > Diptera > Culicidae > Toxorhynchites > Toxorhynchites rutilus. The sequence continues at coordinate 99,388,817 of NC_073745.1, forward strand.
ATGGTAGTTTAGAAGGTAATTGTAGCATAGATATTTCAACTGATTGTCATTTTTACATATTTAGTTTCCTTAAGAATATCCGTTACAATCGGCGTTTAATAGATTCCCTCCCTAATGTGTCACAAATCAAATAAAAACGCTGTTCAACATCCACAATCCAGTCTCAATAAATCACCGCCATAAGTATTGTGAACAAGCCGGGTGTTTGAATGGCCGACTGTCGATATTTCGGGGCAGCGAATGATGAAAATGTGTCAATTAAGTAACCATTGATAGGCACTCCGAATGGATACAAATGAAATCGTTTATGTTTGAGCTAATGCCGCGTACTGTGTCGATGGACAAGTGAACAAGTGATTAATTTCTTCGATTACGAATTGCTATCGCCAATTAGCGTTTCTCTTTTGTGGGTTGAGAAAACGCATTGGAAGCAGGATATACTAATCAATATTTGTTGTACACCCTGTCCAATTTGCCTCTCAATAGCGGTTATTTGATGGGTTAGAGCCATGGTTTATGAGTGTATGTGTGTGTCATTAAATACTGTATTCGATCAAAATGGGTCGCGCAAATGATTCATAAAAATTAGCCTTAACACCATTTTGTTTTGCTTCTTTGTCTTGATCTCTAACATAAAATTGTATAATTTGTATAACAGTTATCCCGTTTTGTTCAGTTATAAATGCTGAACAAGTCGGGATAAGTGTTATACGGGAGTTTGATCATAACTTATTGATTAGCAAGTTCTTTGAGCAGTTTCTTCATCTTCTGATGGTTTAAAGAAAATACTATTTAAGAGGTAATTTTAGTTTATTTTAGTTTAATAATTACAATTATGTATCTATGTGCCATCGAGTAGTCCTTCGGGCACGTAATCAAACATGCGACGAAACATACAGTACTGGCAAAAAATAAGAATTCACTATGTTAGCTCTAAAAATGTAATTAAAAGGGGAACGAATTCAAAGCAGTTATCGATATTTCTTTTTTCCAGAATTAAAATTGAAAAATCCTACATGATTCCGCGCGTGGATGTAACTTTAGCTGCTTCGATAATAAGCATTTTGAGTGGTTTAATATCAAAATTCAATTCGCTGATGGTTATATTTCGGTTTGTGAGCTAACAGAGAAGCGATATTAGGTATGTACGGAAAAGTAAATTTATTTTTGAGTGGAAAATTTAAATTATTGAAATAATTATACTGGTGGGGTAAAACGGCCAGTTGTTTAATCTATTTCTAAGGAATGTCCTGTGTGAATGTCCGCCAAATGTGGACTGTTTAGAAGCTGACTGGGACCAAAGCAAAATAGTTGAGGGTCTGTCCGTTTATATTGCTGAAAAGCACGATATCACTTCTAGGTGGATGATTTCGGTTTTTTCATCATTTAACGGATATTCGTGATGAGTTCAGATTTGGATTGAATAAAATGATTCCTCTCGCGATCGATAAACCTCTACGCTTCATATATTACAAACCTGTCCATATTACCCCCACTATATGTCCATTAGGGTACCAATGAATATATGGGAAAAATCGACCCTAAAATTTCAAAAAGTTACTCTATACAAAATGTTCACCACCTTGAAAAAACCCTCTATGCCAAATTTTAGCTCAATTGGACTCAATTGGAAGGGTGAAAAAAACAGTCTTTAATATGTTAATAGGTACAGAAGAACTACTCGGTTATCCGATAAGTCATTTAAAGCAGTGTTCTAGTCTAGATATTTGAAAAAAATCAATTTTTTTTTCTTTTATATTTCTGTAGCTCAGGCATTCAAGAACATACACTAGAAAGGACTTATCGGAAACCCTATTATTTACTGGCTTAGAGCCATTTTAGTGATGCAGTATCTAACACACAAAGCGGTCAAAGTTTGAGTTTTTTGAAAATCGAAAAATCACCCAAGGGGAGAGTGAAGGAAATCGGTGGTTTCGAATTTTTTTTATACCAAATGTCTTGAAATCGCATGAAACGTCGAGATCTAGTGTCATCTCGAATTTTTTTTGTCAAAAATCGGCACTCTGGGACTTTTGGAATACGAAACGAGAAGTATGGTTTTGGGTGCCAACAAAAATAGTTATCTGGATTTTTTATCCGGAACTTGCTACGAAATGTTGATTTGCACCCGCATCGAAAAAAATGTTGTACTTTTCGGTTTGTTTTAATCTCAGCAAAGAACATTGGAAAACACTTCTTTGTAAAATATTTGGCCAATTAGGTAGAAAAACAGAATATTGAATTGCAATTTCCTGGAAAAAAGGTAATGAAGATGGTCGAGTTTCGAGCGACATAGCATGCGATGCCATAATTATTTCGCAAATAGTGACGTCAGTCGTTGTGTTTGTTTTTGATTGCCCACCTCATCCATGTAAAAATGCTATTTTCAGGAAGTAATTTATTAATTAAAAACGTACATTTTTGTAGAGCTCCCGTGGAATATGAGGCCAATGTGATAGCGTCAAGTGAATATTTGTGAAATCACGTCGAATAAGACAGATAAAAGTGATATTTCCATGTGCCATTTTCACTCCCCCACGTTCATGGAAACAAACGAAGTTTCATTATTTTACCGTTATGAAGTTGATATTTCGAAGGCTCTCAGTGTCGGTGTGTATGTTGTGAGATAATAGTCGGCGAATAATCAAAATTACACCGAAAATATTACTTCTTTCGAGAGCTAAGCATACGACTGCTCTCTAGACCTTTTTACCACATGAATAATCGAAGAATGCCACGATATAATTGTCATCTATTAATAAACAACCAGTTGAATGATTTCATGAGAAATTTGGCTCAAATTATCATGTAACCATGAGTACTTTGAACATTGTTTTGTTTCTTCCATATACATTCCATATTGAATGCAAATAATTACGACACGATATTTTGCTTGCCAATACAGATACACTTCGCCTACTGCTCCACCTCTATATGTACCTCATTGATTGAATTGCAAGAAACTGCATCAAGGTTGCCGAGCTTTTGACCATTTTTTTTATCAAGAAATGACCACAGATTTTCGATCGGGTTCAGATCGGGTGAATGTGGCGTTCAATCCATCAGCCTCACACGAGATTGACGGAAGTAGGACATCGTTTTGTGTGCTGTATGCTTTGGATCGTTGTCTTGCTAAAAAATCCAATCTTTCGGCAAAACGGTCTTCCGGGTTGAGCACTTAAATTGTGCTTAAGGATACTCCAAACGTTTGATCTGAATGACCTTACGGATAAACGGTCAACAAGACGCAAACTTACTCCTTAATACTTGCTGTTGCAGTCTTTCTATTATAGTTCTGCTTGTAGCGCTTGTTTTTTTTCGCATTTCTCTGACGATTCTGGCATCAACCCGGTCCGTTGTCAAGGTTTGCGTCCACGTCCTACCCGGTCGCGAGCGGAACCAAGCTTTTGGTACTTCCTCGAAAGTTTAAAATCGCACCAATGCTTACGTTGCATGTTCCGAAAGGATACGCCATCTTGGCGGTCCTTAACTATTAGTCTCCGTACAGAAATTTCGATTTCATGATCAACAAGTAAGGCCTCGCGAAACCGTATTCAGAATTTAAAAAACTCAATCTGACTTTAGAGAATGATACAACCCAAACACTGAAAGCCTACAGATATATCATTGATATCAGTAATGGCGCGCCATCTCCAGCTGAATACGAAAACTATTCACTTGCATCTTTTTTTTTGTGCCACATTCACCGTTTGACCGTTTCTACAACATTATTCATTTGTTCACAAATATGATCAAATCTGGCACAACCAATGTACAAATCTTGTACTGCAATCAAAAAAAAAATATTTGTGGTGATAGCTGATAACTAAAAACAAACGATTCATGAGCAAAGAGTGAAAAAAAAATCAACAGTGTATTCTTTATTATTGCCAGTACTGTATGGGCTTGAGCTTGGGTAGACTATACATTTAGTAGTTGCTCTCCGTGATTTACTTGAACCGGCGAAATTACACAAAGAAAACACCGAATGACGCTTGGGAGTATTCCCATTGTACAAGTTTCGGTGATTCGAACTTTAAATAGTCCATAACGACGCCGGTCACGTCCTTACAGTCACCAGGGGTAGAGAAGGAATGTTAGTATGATAATCGTCGCCCGATGGCCAGAAGGGTCACCTTTATAGCGTGGGTCTCTAGAGATTATCATGGGAGGGATAGTTGTTAGTGAGGAAAGGTAAGAATCTGAGGTACCTGAAACTGAGGTAAGTGATATGATTATGTAAACGCAGGCTATCGACCTCAATTTTTCTTTGTGTCTTAACACACGGCTGGCAATATCTTTAGGTATACTGAGAAGGAAAATCTGTAAAATTATATGGATTGGCCATGAATCCAATTATTCATATATAGTACGCACTTTCTATCGAACTCGAATCGCGGCGGCGGAAAGTTATCCTTGGGAAACCTGAGAAGGTAACCGAGAGAACTCCTCTCAAATCAATCTAATCATCGATATAATTGAAGCGAGAAGCGCGATGAATAACGGAATATTATTCATCGCGCTTCTCGCTTCAATTATATGCTTTATAGATTTCCAATTGCAACGGCAGAGAATTATTCGATGGAGAGCCTGAGAAGGTAATCGAAAAAACTCCTATGAAACTTATCGGACCGTCGATATACGTTAATCCTCAGCGTAATCATAGTGTTAAAGACAGTGCACAAACAAATACGACTGGTCGCTCATTCGATCAACTCGAACTTCTATTCTTTATCATTGCCAGTACTGTATGCCGTACTCAGCGTTGGCAATGTTCCAGTTTAAACTGGATTCTTCCAGTTTTTTTCGATCCAGTCAAACAGTTAAACCTTTAAATCTTCCAGTTTTTTTAGAATATTATCCAGTTTTTTATCCCTTTTGTTTATTTTAGGCTCATTAGCATTCAAGCTATAACAGAGCCGAATTTTAATCGTGTACATGGCACATGTTTATTGTATCTATAATTAACACATTACACAGTTGCCATTTTTCGGTGTTAGAGTATTCCCTTCTATGCCATTGCATATGGTACACATTTACACAGTAGCCATTTAGGCGTAAGAGTTTTCCTTCTGTTCTTCCATTATCCAGTTAGACAGGATAGCGGCGACAGTTGATTGATCATTGTTGAGTTATTTATATAACAGCAGCCCGACGTGTCTTGCAGATTTAGAGGCGAATGAACTGAAAAGTTTAAAGCCTCTTTAATCCAACATCATCATCATCTTGCAGAGCAGAGCAGTTGTATGGATGAACCGATCATATTTCGACCGTGGATCGATCTCCAACAACACAACAACACAAAGATGGTCAATGAGGGCCCTGAGTTTTGAACTCACGATCGATCGCTTACTAAGCGAACGCGCAACCAATGTGGCTACGGAGACCCCCTTTATTATCCAGTTTTATCCAGTTTTTTATATGTGTGTTTCAGTTTTACCAATTTCATGTAAAATAAATTCACAATGCATTAATATTATCCCTCCTTCACCTTTACTTTTCCATGACCAATTTTGTTTTTTGACATTTTTCGTTCGATCGATCCAAGGTGTATTTACGTTGAATCGATCTTTATTTTCTTACACACTCTCAGTGTTATTTTTCTCCTTTCTCTACGCGCAAAATGGTTAATAGAGCCTGCGAAGATGGCGAAGGTGGTCAAAAGAAACACTACAAATATATCAAAATTCGAGGAATAGAACAGAGGATTGAGATTAGATTTGATGCAGTGATCTAAAATCAGAAGCCGTGTCCACAAGCACCTCAATTAATCACATAGTCGAGCAATGAATACGAGATTTTAAAAGTTTTTTCCAAATAAAACCGTATTTTCTGGAGGTTCAAGAAGAAAAGATTCTCAAATATTGTTTTACGGCAATGTTCGAGTGGTGGGAAACGTTATTTTGATCTGCTCGAATGATTAATCAATGGTTTATTTGGCTATTTTATGAACTGCAGTAGAATCCGTTATGACTCCACTTATACTGACCTACCGCCTATTCTTACGTAATTATACAACGAAGTTTGGTTTTCATATAAAGTTCTTTTAAAAAAGTCGAATATAGTTACTAATAAGATATACATATTTACGTAAAAAACTTTTTTTTTCACAAAACGGTTTGTATGACATCCTCTTATCATAACCTCCTTTCGATGTCATTAAAAACGGATTTGACTGTACATATAAATACCACACGAATCATCGAAATAATTCTACTTCTCAAGCACTGGGGTAGGTAAAAAAAATGATTTTAGGTAAATCAAAGCCGAACCTCTTGAAATAAAACGATTTTTCAGGATGCAGTTTTCTTCCAGTTTTTTCAACAGAAATCTTCCAGTTTTTTGAAAAATATTATTGGCAACCCTGGTCGTATTATTGGCTAAAAGTAAAGATGGGCAAACTGTTCATGAACGATACGAAAGAACTAGTTCGCCAAACAGAGTGAACGAACTGTCGTTCTATTTTAAAGCACCACGAACTGATTGCGAGCGAACGGTTTGTGAACGAACTGATTCTGAAACAACTGTTTACAAATGAATTGTATGGTAAAGAGCTGTTTGCGAGTGAACTGTTTGGGAACGAATTGTCTGAGAACGGTTTGTGAACGAACTGATTCCGAAAGAACTGTTTGCGAGTGAATTGTATGGGAAAGAGCTGTTTGCGGTCGAACTGTTTGCGAACGAACGAGTGCATCTGAACTGTTTCGCGCTGGACGGAATAGATAAATATAGAGGAGATGTGTCTAAAACGCGCCGGGTAATTTGACCCGCCTGATTTTCTCGTAAACCAGCAAGAACAGAAATGCAATGGATATAAGCAACCATGCTAGTTAATGATAGGATTCTACCATGCAAGTTTGACATTTGTAACATGCTTTAAAAAAAATAAGAAAAATAATTTTCTTTGGAAGCGATTTTCGATGTAATTTTCTACATCATTTCTATAAGGTTTTTGTTGCTTGAAACCGATTCAGAGGCGATAACTGTGGGTTATATTCATTGAGTCGAGTTCCCAGTGAATATCTCAGATGAAGAAAATGGTAAGAAAGGATTCTTGAGTAATTCCAAATGAAATCGACAAATGACAAAACATGAGTATTTTTGATTCGAATGAAAGTGTGTATTTCCTTTGGGTTAGAGGAAATATGAGTTTTCCACAGCAATTGGGAATTGTTTGACTTTGAAAAGGGCGTATCGATTTGAGTAAGAGAAATCTTTCATAATTTATATCTCAAAAACTATGAGTCGTACCGAAATAGTGTCTTATAAGTTGTTATAGAGTATTGATGGTTGAATATGACAAAAATGTACACTGAGAAAAAAAAATGAGTATATTTACAAAATATAAATTCAATTTGCAATATCCAAAATACATATTTTTTAATTTTTTTTTCATTTTTTCATACATAATAGAAGTCATGCAGAAAATTTAAAAAATGGGCCCAAGATGGTAAAACTATTTTTGACGAACTTTGTGGAACATCGAATTTTTAGGAATTTTTGAAACTTCGAATTTTTGTATGTTAACAATCATTTTTAGTCACAAATTATGAATCCTGATGTGATTTAAAACAAAAAAGGTTATTATCAATCTCCTTCTAAATGTAGCCATTCTCGAAATATTTAAAAAAAAATTTCTAATTTATTGTCTTTTTTATAGTAAATAATCCCTTTTAATATGTTTGTCGTGTTATACCGTCATGTTCATGAAATTCAATGAATTTGCTTATAATTTCCAACAATGTTTCCAAATACATCATCATGGTTCATTTTTTGACTCCATTCCATTCTCGCTTAGGGGGTGCGTATTACACATTTCTCCTATAACAAGAACGCTTGTAAGAAAAATTAAACGATATTATCATTTACGAGTAAAATGCATGTCACGCAGGCTTTTTTTTTATGTGTACTATTTATTTTAAATTTAATGTATTTTATATCTTCAGGTTTTCAATTTAATGTATTTTCAAAATAAAATCTTAAACGGAGGGCAAGTTGAGAAAAAGATTCAATCGAATCGGATTGCAATTAATGCAACGAAGATCAACATTATCTCCTGTTTCGAGTCTCCGTAGATTGCTATGAGCTTGAGATGGTCGACCAGTTTTTCGTACTTGGGATCTCTGATAATTGTCGACAACATCTTCGGCAGAGAGAGATTCACGGACGCATTCTATATGGCCATTACGCAAAAGTTGACGCTGTCCAAATGACTGATTAGATTGGTAGATAAAGCATAAGTTTGAGGGACTATACTGTTCACGAGTTTTCGAACCAAATAAAGGGTGTGTCACATCAAATTGCATCACGGAAAAAACGCTGTAGAAATTCGCCCAGTAGACCGATCCTTTTGAAAATTTTAGACAGTAAAATAAAAACTATTAAACAACTTTTGGCATTTTCTTTTTATTCATACTTCGAGCCCAAGCCCGTATGCTCGCACCTTCCTCTTCACCCCGTCCATAAGGTTCTGTACAACGTCAGGTTGTAGTTTTTTTTTGAACAGAAATCCATTTTCTCATGAAGTCCGCCTCCGATTTGACAACTTTTGGGTTCTTCCGGAGGGCCTGCTTCATAATCGCCCAATATTTCTCTATTGGGCGAAGCTCCGGCGCGTTGGGCGGGTTCATTTCCTTTGGCACGAAGGTGACCCCGTTGGCTTCGTACCACTCCAACACGTCGTTTGAATAGTGGCACGAAGCGAGATCCGGCCAGAAGATGGTCGGGCCCTCGTGTTGCTTCAATAGTGGTAGTAAGCGCTTCTGTAGGCACTCCTTAAGGTAAACCTGCCCGTTTACCGTGCCGGTCATCACGAAGGGGGCGCTCCGCTTTCCGCAAGAGCAGATCGCTTGCCACACCATGTCCTTTTTGGCAAACTTGGATAGTTTCTGCTTGCGAATCTCCTCCGGAACGCTGAATTTGTCCTCTGCGGAGAAGAACAACAGGCCCGGCAGCTGACGAAAGTCCGCTTTGACGTAGGTTTCGTCGTCCATTACCAGGTAATGCAGCTTCGTCAGCATTTCGGTGTACAGTTTCCGGGCTCGCGTCTTCCCCACCATGTTTTGCCTTTCGTCGCGGTTAGGAGCCTTCTGAACCTTGTATGTACGCAGGCCCTCCCGCTGCTTGGTCCGCTGGACGATTGAACTTGACAAATTCAGCTTATTGGCGACATCCCGGATCGAACTTCTCGGATCACGTCTAAACTGCTTAACTACGCGCTTGTGATCTTTTTCACTGACGGAGCATCCATTTTTGCCGTTCTTCACCTTCCGGTCGATGGTTAGGTTCTCGAAGTATCGTTTTAGTACTCTGCTGACCGTGGATTGGACGATTCCCAGCATCTTACCGATGTCCCGATGTGACAACTCCGGATTCTCGAAATGAGTGCACAGGATTAATTCACGACGCTCTTTTTCGTTCGACGACATTTTTCCAAATTTACGAGAAATTGACAGTGAAGCATGGCCAACGTGATCTATACACTCTTATCTGATTATAAGCGAAAGCTGAAGATATAATTCCTAAAAATTAAATTTCTACAGCGTTTTTTCCGTGATGCAATTTGATGTGACACACCCTTTAGTGGAATACAGTCGGACGATGGAGAGCGGCGAAGACAGATGGACCGTGACCGTACGCGTTGCCTGTGTAGAACCTTATTACACATTAGTCGAATGTTAGTAATCTGCGGCGGGCCGTACTCATCGCAAGGATATCGGATAACAACCGGTACTTCATCGTACTTTACTTTGAACTGTCCATACAAACAGCGCAATCTGAATCCATACAAACTATTTCCTCAATTATTCATTGATGCGAAAAAACGCAAATTGTGTTTTTTTTTCGTCGACGACGGAAAACAAAACTCTCCCAGTCATTATACACTATCACCGCCAGTATCAGCTGTTAGAATAACTGCACAAAATAATACTCCTAGAACCAGTTATCATATTCAGCAGCGTGTGAGCAAAAAAAAATCATCGAATCAAGGTTAGATGACATTGCCCACTGCCGCTGGAAATAGTTGAAAAACTAGCTTCCATACACAGATATGATCATTAGTGACGCTCTGTCCGGCCGGTGTCACGACCGTTACATTTTGTGTTCTGCCCTGCCGAGTGGTGCAGCGCGTAGCCATCGCGGAACGGAATTGGGTTTGTTGATTCAACAGCTGCCGGTCAGAGCACAAAATATCAAACGCCGGCAAAATCAATCGCGAACAAAACAGTTCTCTAGCAGTATGTGCACTGAAATAACGGACAACAAAATGGTTCAAGGGCGGCCAGGGAATTGGAATTCTTGATCCCGCAACGCAAATGAAATATTTGATGGTGTGTTTGGAAATGCTCGCGTCTGCATGCTGCTTCCTTCGCTGGGAAATGGTACGAATTCCGTTCGGAAACGCGCTTCATTTCGACGAAATGCTCAGCTGTACGAAGGTGGCGGCAGCTGGTTTGCTCATTTTAAACCGCCGGGAATTTTAATTACTTTCAAAACATTTCATTGGTTCCCACGCGAGCTGTTTCGTTGGCGAGTATTCAAGCTTTAACTTCATTTCAAATTGTGGAGCCAAATCAGTTATTTTTACACGCCAACAATTGTTCAAAATCAATAGTCTTCAATCACTCACTTTCAAATGAGGGGCTTAGAATGCAAGGGGTGTAAGTGACTTGATCGATTTCTCTTCATCAACTTTTTCTTTAGTTAATAACTCAACTGCGAAAACGTTCCAATTTAAGTTTGCTATAGAGATAGATGAGGTTCTGACCTATCTTCCACATTGCCAAATACAGTGCGGAATGTATTTGCAGCTAAGTTATGACCAAAAGAGAGAGTCGATGTAGAGAAATCGATCAAATCACTTACACGCCTTTCATTCTAGGCCCCTCAAATGAGTTTATTTTCCGATAGGCGTCGCAATCTGTCAACGCATCAATTCAGCGCTATTCTTCGATCTTGCTCTGAATTTATAGTACCGTTAGACGAGAAGTGTTATTTTTCAATTTGACGTTACTCTAATGAGGCTTTTAAATGTAACTGTGTCCTCATTCCATGTGATTTACCGGTTGGATGCATCTGTTCCTTCCCATTCGCGTGTTGCCAAACAAAACCTTGGCAATACACTTCCAGGGGACAGTAGCGGCCAGTTTTAAATTCAATATGCGTAACGGAAACGAACCGAACACACAGCATTTAGAAGGTAATTGGAGTGCGCAAACACACTAAGTGCAGGGGTGGTGTCAGCTCTAATCCATCAAACGGTGCAAAAACTACTAAATGGCAACTACCGGGTTCGGTTGCGTTCTATCCTCCCCATCACTCTGTGACCAAGTCACCCACAAATCGTATGCGTGAGCCGCGGGAAAAGCCAACCCTTTGACAGTAAAAAAACAAAAAGTGAGTTATATCTGTGATATAACCGCAAGGTAGACGTAGGACTACCGTTGGCTCGGCAATCATTTATTTGAAATTGGATCTGAATCAATTCTTAATGCATGAATGAATGAATATTTTGAAAAATTACTGAAAGTTTTTCTTGTTAGTGTGTGGATGGATGAGTATAAGTATGGAATTGTTATTAACATAAAATTCAACTCTTTCGAACTTGTTGGTGGTCCCGAAACGAACCGATGGAATTTGAGTGGCCTTGTAAAAGCAACTGAAGATATTTGATATAGCATTCATTTTTGTTTTGGTGAGAATGACACGAGATTTTTCATGATCACTCCATACGCAGAATAGAAACTGAGGGCGCCATTTCACGGTGCCGAATGAGTAAATGGGTGCGAATATTCCTTCGCTCGGACGCATTCACACGTAAACAATTTTTCACGACTGTTCCATGCGAAATCATAACAGAAACTGTGGCTATTGAATTGCATCACGGGAACACCAAGCCGAATGAGTAAATGGATGCGGATATTCCTTCACTCGGACGCATTCACACCCAGGGGTACGACTAAAACGTCAAATCCCTCATATTGCCAGTGTACCCAATATTGCTGCGGTTTACTGACATTTTAGTTCAATCAATTACTGTTGTTTACAACTCGGTCCGGTTATATAGTCGAATAGTGGTTAACTTTAAACTCCATGTTAAATGTGAACACCTCCATGTGAAACCGAAATATGAAAATCGCTCATGCAGTTAAAATAAAGCAGCGCATTTTTCGATTTCAATCCTCGTAAATGATATATTGATAAACAAATGACAAAATATTGATTTTGATTTTGGGTAGCCTATATTCAATTGATGTCTAACTCCTGTTCACACCCAAACAATTTTTCATGGCTGTTCCATGCGAAAGCAGAACAGAAACTGATGTTATTGGATGGCATCACGGGAACACCAAGCCGAATGCGTAAATGAGTGCGAATATTCCTTCGCTCGGACGCATTCACACGCAAGCAATTTTTCATGACTGTTCCATGCGAAAGCAGAACAGAAACTGATGCGAGTGGAAGTACTCACGCCTTGCGTGTGTCCGCTATGGATTCACAAACACTAATGCAAGCGAGCAAAACAAATCACAGCTCGCATGTATTCGCTATGACGGTTTCTCCAGGTGCCTAGATTTTGCGTCCGTGTTCGGGAACATATTGCGATCACCAATCATCAATGAGCTAGATTGTTATGATTTCAATAGCTTGCTTTCAAAACAATTTTTAAGCTATAGAAACGATTTTTTGGACCAATAAGTGACAATCATATAATTCGTTGACATTTTATCTTTCGGATGAATTGATTACTATACCACTCCATTGAGCCGGTAAAGAGGTATTAACGTTCAAAACCTTGCAGTCCAGCGTCACTCTCTCGTTTTCGAAACTTTGAACTTATACCCCGGTACAGAAATGAAAGACGTAGTCCTACGTCAAAACAGATTTCGTCTGGTTGAAAGCCTACGGCAGCAGAGCACTGCAACACCCCCTTCCGTGTGAAGTCCTGAATAATTCAACGATTTATGTTCTTATGTTTTCTTTAACGCCAGGGAAGGTGGCGCGCGTGCTTGAAGAGAACTATCAACACAGAGAAATGGTCTATAAATAAATGCTGCATATTGAAAAAGCGTGCGATGGGAAAAACTTCCCGGCGTCTGTTATGCGAACAAGCCATCGCAAGGTCTGGGGCTCGTTGTGCCGAAGCCGATGATCGACGGTGACGATGCTTGTGATGACCATCGATAATGGTAATTATTAGCAATTTGCCTACACTTGGCGGTGGTGGTGGAATAAGTAGTGGAGGAACGGGGTGTTATGTTTTTCCATAACACTTCCGTGAATCTGAATCACATTTGTTCGTCCCATTAGGAAGTGATTAAATGGAGTGTATACACACAAACACTTTTTGAACAAGCTATAAGCATGTAATTGAATACAACACAGAATGGATGCTTCGGAAGCTAGTATGTAATTAAAGATTTTGCATAATATGTTTGGTTTGATGACATTAAATTGAGTGTGAAACGTACTCTCCGTCAGCAAGATAACGATAAGAAGTGAGAAGCTTTTGAATAAATCTGGAACTTTTACAGTGTTAAAGAAAACGAAATTGGTTGTGCGTTAGACACCCACGAAATCGGTGACAACCGCCTTATCCACTCGTAAGGGTACAGAGCTTCAGAGCAGCGCGTGCTGAATGAAAAGACTCGTGAATTGGAAACCTGAAGTACTATTTACCAATAGGCCGACCAAATGTACCGTTTTGAACGGGACAGTACCGTTTTTTCGACCATTTTTTATTGTCCCGTATTTTTATCAATCTGTACCGTATTTTGAGTATACAGAGAGAAAAAATATAGCTTGTTATACTATGTGATTTGTTAGAGAACTCGTGTCTGAAAGTATGGTTGATTTTTACCTTGTTTTTAATATCGATAATTTTATTAGAGATAGGAAAAGTTTTGACTAGCGAGGTTCAAACTAGTAGATTCTGGTGAAATATAGAATGCTAAATTTATTGAAACTGTGGACAAGTTTCCGATACTGATTTGAACAATGAAAGGCTAGTTTAGGAGACACACAATAGAATGTATGAATTGTATTGAGGGGGTATTCTAGTGCAGAGACACAAATTTCGGACGTTTTTTCGTTTCATCATTATTTGTTTATCTAACTTTTAACAATAAAACAAAAATTGAACGGAGAAAAAATATTCATAACCAGAATAGTTAAGAGCTGATGTGGTGAGGGGGTTCAAAAAAAAGTTGTGCCATGGCGTACACGATTCCCTTATGGTCATCTGAAATAAAAAAAAATCGAACAGATTGTGAATAAAAAAGGTGGCGCTACTTGAGATATCGTGTACGCCAGTTTAAAAAAAACTAGTTTCGAGAGGAACGCGTTCTAAGTCCATTGTTATTTTATTTATTTATTGTCGTCAACCAAAATTGTAGACCGATACATTCTTAATCCTACTTAAACTAAAAAATGAACTAAAGAGAGCTGGCTGAATAATTTATCCGTTTAATTTTGAAGATGATTTAAAGAAATTACATAATGAAAAAATTTTTTTTATTCATTTATTTATTTCGTCAAACCAGCGTAGGCTAAATATGATGCCCAAATATTACAGTGAAATTTAACTATATATAGTTAAATTATCTATATACAGATAGTCTTTAAGCATTGACCTTGACATGGTTACATCAATTATTTCACTGTGTTCGTTACAGAGGCTCATCATACAATTAATAGGACTATATTTGGCATAATTCGTTCTTCGGTAATCTATGTAGAAAATGTTAGGGTTTCTCAGGTGTCTAATCGCTGTGTAAAAATTTAGTTTTCCTAATATTTCTTCTGAGTCCACTCGTTGTGATATGATATCAGTAATAAATAGAATCATGGCAGAGTTCCAACGTTCTTTTAGGCTTTTAATATTGATTAGCATACAGCGTGCTTTATATGGAGGCAGATGACATGAAGACCAGCCTAGTTTACGAAGTTACAATGAAAATTGTTTTTGTACAGATTCAATTCTGTCTTCGTGTGAAGTTATATAGGGGGACCATACAATACTACAGTATTAGAGAATTGATCTGACATATGTAATAAAGGGTGTGTCACATCAAATTGCATCACGGAAAAAACGCTGTAGAAATTCGCCCAGTAGACCGATCCTTTTGAAAATTTTAGACAGTAAAATAAAAACTATTAAACAACTTTTGGCATTTTCTTTTTATTCATACTTCGAGCCCAAGCCCGTATGCTCGCACCTTCCTCTTCACCCCGTCCATAAGGTTCTGTACAACGTCAGGTTGTAGTTTTTTTTTGAACAGAAATCCATTTTCTCATGAAGTCCGCCTCCGATTTGACAACTTTTGGGTTCTTCCGGAGGGCCTGCTTCATAATCGCCCAATATTTCTCTATTGGGCGAAGCTCCGGCGCGTTGGGCGGGTTCATTTCCTTTGGCACGAAGGTGACCCCGTTGGCTTCGTACCACTCCAACACGTCGTTTGAATAGTGGCACGAAGCGAGATCCGGCCAGAAGATGGTCGGGCCCTCGTGTTGCTTCAATAGTGGTAGTAAGCGCTTCTGTAGGCACTCCTTAAGGTAAACCTGCCCGTTTACCGTGCCGGTCATCACGAAGGGGGCGCTCCGCTTTCCGCAAGAGCAGATCGCTTGCCACACCATGTACTTTTTGGCAAACTTGGATAGTTTCTGCTTGCGAATCTCCTCCGGAACGCTGAATTTATCCTCTGCGGAGAAGAACAACAGGCCCGGCAGCTGACGAAAGTCCGCTTTGACGTAGGTTTCGTCGTCCATTACCAGGCAATGCGGCTTCGTCAGCATTTCGGTGTACAGCTTCCGGGCTCGCGTCTTCCCCACCATGTTTTGCCTTTCGTCGCGGTTAGGAGCCTTCTGAACCTTGTATGTACGCATGCCCTCCCGCTGCTTGGTCCGCTGGACGAATGAACTTGACAAATTCAGCTTATTGGCGACATCCCGGACCGAACTTCTCGGATCACGTCTAAACTGCTTAACTACGCGCTTGTGATCTTTTTCACTGACGGAGCATCCATTTTTGCCGTTCTTTACCTTCCGGTCGATGGTTAGGTTCTCGAAGTATCGTTTTAGTACTCTGCTGACCGTGGATTGGACGATTCCCAGCATCTTACCGATGTCCCGATGTGACAACTCCGGATTCTCGAAATGAGTGTACAGGATTAATTCACGACGCTTTTTTTCGTTCGACGACATTTTGCCAAATTTATGAAAAATTGACAGTGAAGCATGGCCAACGTAATCTATACACTCTTGTCTGATTATAAGCGAAAGCTGAAGATATAATTCCTAAAAATTAAATTTCTACAGCGTTTTTTCCGTGATGCAATTTGTTGTGACACACCCTTTATACAATGTCTTTATTGTGTACGGATCGTGGAACTAAACTAAAGCGTTTGATGAAGCTCAACATATTATTTGCTCTATGGTTGATTGTATTATAATGATCAACGAAGGTTAGTTTCGAATCTAAGACCACGCCAAAGTTTATTACTCTTTGACATCTATTGAAAGGTTGATTTCCCAGCTTAACACTATTGTTCAAGTGTGTTCTTCTTCTTGTAAAAGTCATCAAAGTGCATTTCCTAACATTGAGCTGTAATAAACTCTTAGTGCACCATTTATAATATGTATAATATGTCAACTTCATTTTTGAATTTTTGATAGTCTTCTTCATTCTTTATTTCCATATACAGCTTCATATCATCTGCGTAGATAAGTACCTTAACACTGTTAAAAAAAACGCAAACGCCATTAATAAATAAAATGAACAAAAGCGGCCTCAAATGAGAGCCTTGAGGAACTCCGGATGTAACAAATATTGGTTTTGAAATTTTACCATTAAATCTCACCATTTGCGTGCGGTCAGTCAAATATGATTCTAGCCATTTCAATAGCTGGACTTCTGTCCCTATTTTATGAAGTTTAAGACGGAGTAAGGGTATATCAACACGATCGAAAGCCTTACTAAAGTCAGTGTATAGAGCTTCAACTTGATTACCATTATTCAATTCCATTGCATTCAAAGTGAATGTGACAAATTCCAGCAAATGTGTTGTCGTTGATCGTCCTTTGAAAAAACCGTGTTGCTTATTCGTAATTCGTGTCTTTAGTTGTTGAAAAAGTTTTTGGTTGATTATGGCTTCAAAGAGTTTTGGAATGCAAGAAATAATTGCTACTCCACGATAATTTCTTACGTCGGATCCATTACCGGATTTGAATATTGGTACAAGAACAGAGTTTTTCTATATTTTTGGGAATCTTTCTGACTTATTGAAAAGCCATAAAAGTGGATGAGTTAATTCAGATGCCAAATTTTTTATAAAAACCGGTGGAATTACGTCAGGACCTGGCCCTTTCGAGACATCAAGCTTCAATGTAAGTTAGTTTTCTGACTCCAACATCACATGGAAATTCTGGAAGAAATGTAAAGAAGTCACGATCTCGGTTCTCCTCAGCTGTTACAATATAAACTTCTTGAAAAAATGTTGCAAAGAGGTTGCAATTTTTTTCTGGGTCATTCCCCATGGTATCGTCAAGGTGCATGCGTGATGCAAAACCATTGCTTTTTAATTTAGTTTTTATGTAATTAAAGAAACTTTTCGGGTTAGACCTTATGTCCGACTCTGTTTTTAAGTTGTAATCCTCAAGAGCTGTTCGTAAATGTTCAGATATTTTTCGAGATTAGCGTCAGATCTGTATTTCTTATAAATTTGATGTGCCTTCTGTTTTTTATTTTTTAAATTCTTTATGTTTTGATTAAACCAAATCAAATATTATGTGTTTATATTTCTCCTTTTTCGTTTTGTTGGTATCTCCTCCTCTATAATTTCATTGATCATCGAGTAAAAAGTCGTCACTGCTACTTCAATGTTTTCCACACTTCTAAATAAATACTGTCAATTGATATAGTTAAGCTTACACCTAATTGATTGGTAATTTGCTTTAGTGTAATCAGAGACTTCTTCGAATTCATAATCAAACGGTTTTTAGGTGTTTTCTATAAATATAGAATATTCGATAGCTGTGTGGAAAGCTTCATTTTTCCAAAGTGGAGTTAATGATTCAGTCACACAAAAATTATCGGTCATATTTGTCAACAAGAAATCCAAGAAGCATTTCTGTCGATTATGAACATTATTTATTTGATTCAACCCAAGACCGGTTATTTTATCAAAAATAAATTGCAAAGTCTTACTATCATTAACTGGAAGCAAGATAAATTCATTGTCAAAATCAGTGATAAAGTTCGCATTTCGTTGATTGAAATCTCCGTATATATGGGTTTTTGATTCTGGTGCAAAGGAAGATGAAATATTTTCAGCAACTTCAAAGAATTTCTCATAACAACTAATTTGAGCACTATCAGGGGGGAAGTAAACAGATGCAAATATATGTATCTCTCTCGCAATGAGTGCTTTGACCCACTTGCTCAAACTCGTCGAATTCTGTTGTTGGAACATGTTCTGAATTTATTAATGAATTAATAGCAATAAGGACGCTGCCTCCCGATTTTTTATGGGATTTGTGAAGATTACGGTCATCTCTGAAGACATTAAAACGATTTCCGAATACTTCCTCGCTTCTAACACTATCACCCCAACTTGTCTCTGTTGCCAAAATTATCGAGAAAGAAGAATTCAGAATATTAATTTGCATTTCCTTCATTTTAAGTGGACTTTTCATACGGTTGAAATTTTGACAGTATATCAAATGGCCATACCAGGTTAGCTACCGCATCACAAAAATGGTTCTAACTCGGTAAATAATAGGATTTTCAATAAGTCTTTTCTAGGGTATATTCTTGAATGCCTAAACTACAGAAATATGAGGGAAAAACATTTTGGGTTTTTGAAATTTCTAGACAAAGCGTACTGAATCACTCCCAAATGGGCAGATATTCAAAATAGCGTTTGCAAAAAATACTTCCTCCTCGAATAGATGGACATATTTTGTTTCATGAGTGGACACTGATTGAAGGAATTATAGGGTCCTATTATAGAAATCGAGGCGATTAGAATTTTGCTCGTTAACTCTATTTTACTATTATAGAAATCGAGCAATTCGATAGCACCGAACGAGTGATAGCTATCGATGCAAGTGTCAGAACTTTTCGAGTTGTTTGGTTAACCTGTTGCATATCTTCAGAGAATTATTTAGGTTTGGTTTACGTCCCTGGTTTTTCGTTTGGGATACATTTCGGGAACGCTTAAATATATGCTCAACACATGTTTGTTTGTTTTGATCAGTATTTGTTTTGCGGTGCTGCCAGAATAGTCTATACAAGGTAAGTGTTCAATCCAACATTATTTATATTAGAGATGAACCAGCCTTTGGCTGAAAATCTCTTTAATAAAGAAAGAAAAAAAAAATTATTTATATTAATCATGTTATAATTGAGTATGCTGAACTTACTTCCAGCGCATATTTCAGTGGCTGACAATGAGTGGACAGACAAATCATCACCAGTTTGAACGACTCGTTGAACCAATGAAAGCGAATGTAAACATTGCCCGAGGTATTTTGGAGGAAGTTCAAATAGAATCTCGGTTAAGGAAAAGTGGGAGGAATTCAGTGAGTTCAGAGAATTCAGTGAAATCAGATGAGCTTAATGCACTGAGACCATCAATGCGTCTTGGTTCAGAATGGCAGAAAGTAAGTGTTTCTTCTACGATACATATAACTTCATAAGTAAATTTTATCATATTCTTTGAATTACTATCAAACGAATTTCCTACCCAAAAGTTGCTTATTCCTGCTAGTGTACATGAGTACGTGTTACTTTTGTCAACAATTTTTTTTTATTGCTATACTATACCAAACTTTCTATACCATATGCTAAAGCTGAAATGTTTTGCAAAACAATAATGATTTTTTTTAAATTACAGATTTGGATTGACATGAGGTGAAAGGTAAAGAAAACACTAGCACACAACAAGCGAGAATTTAGGGTCACAGGTAGTGGCCCAATTCAATAAAGCTATTGACGCCGAGAGAATTACATGCAAAAAAAATTGTTTTGCTGAAAAACTGAAAAAACGGAATTCATTCTAATAATTATATTTTTTTGTAAAGCAAATTGTTCCATGATGTCGTTTTTATTACACATGCATGCCAGCATTACACCTATCAAGCTTCATTCGTTGAGGGAATATCAGTTTTCTCCAAAACATAACCATATTAACACTTTTGGAAATATAGATATTTATAATTTTCATAGCAGATGTAAGTGTTTCTTCTACGATAGTGTGTTTTTTTAAAATTTATATATCCATTTCAAACTCGCTTCGAAATATTTCAGCACCACCACTGACATTCGAGCAGATTAACGAATCGAGCTGTTTTCCTCGATTTCTATAATTCAAGATTTTACTCGGTGTGATAGTGATAGTGATTGTATCGAATCCTCGATTCGATTTATATAATAGTGCCCATACATAATAAAAATGTGGAACAAAAAATCGTGTCAGTTGCAAAACGGAAGGCGCAAACGTCCTTATAGATAACCAGTCGTAATTAAAATTGGTAATCTAACAATAAAAACTGTAATGTTGGATACTTGCCACAAGCACACACAACACGCGGAACGCGACAGGACACAACACTTATGGTTCTTACAAACATAAAAAGGATGATGCTGCCCATCTATGGGACAATGTCCGACTCTACTTGCCACAAGGTTTTAAAAAAAAATGAAAAGGATGTGTCCTAGGCTCGACCGATTATTAATGTAGGACTACAAAATTATTGCCGGCGAGGACATGCATTGTGGAACAAATTTTCATCTTCAGTTTTCACCGAAAAACACAGCTTTCACTACTAGATAATATTTTCATCATATTCGACTTGGAATATGCCGCCACTTTAACCCGAAAACAATGCTCGAATTGACGAAAACTGAATGATCGATCTGAAAAAGTCCTCAAAAAGTCCGATTATACCACAAAAACTCTTTCTTGGAAAAAACGTTATAAAAATCAACTCTCCTTTAAAATGCATAAAATCAACAAACTATAGGGGAACCATGGGTAAGACGGACAGTGGGGGTATGATGGACAGGTGGCTGATTTGTATAGTTGCATTATGAATTTCAAATTTCTGTTAATGGGAACCACTTCTACATGCTATTCTAGAATATTTGAACCATCCTGTGACAACGAATACTGATCAAAAGTGGAATAGGGAAACAAAAACCGAAAATCAAACATGATCCCGCGTGTGGATGTAATTTTTGCGGCTTCGATATTGGGCATTTTGAGTGTTTGAGTTATATTTCGGTTTTTCAGTTGACAGAGAAGCGATATTAGGTATGTACGGAAAATGTTTATGAAATTAGTAATGTGCGTTTTGGTGAGTTTTAAATCAATGTTCACTGAAAAACAAATTACCAATAAAAATTTCTACAATCGAAAAGATCGGAAAGATCAAAAAGAAAAGACCGATTTTCCGATTTTAAGGAGTACAAAAAATCGATCCAAAAAATCGAAAATCGGAGATGAAAAGATCGATCTTCTATATATCGATCCAAGATCGCCCAATCCTAGAGAATATACACTCTACCCAGAACTCATCTGAGGGAGAAGAATGTGGAAGGATTGTTTCTGCAAATCGGGAAACATGGCGGTTGAAGCTCCGAGAATACCATCGTGGGTCACATATTTTCAAGCAACTATCCGAATTAAAAAATCTATTTGATTCATCGTAATCCGAATCGCTACGCAAATAGGACCGCCTTCGACGTATGGTAGTCCAGATCCTTCCAAGGGTCTCTCTCTCTTCTCCAATGGCACTAACGTTCCTAGAGGAACTTCGCCGTCTCAACGTAGTATTACTTGCGTCATTTTTATTAGTACTTAGTTGAGATTTCTATGCCAAATAACACGTCTTGAATGCATTTTGAGTGGCAAGCTCTAGAATACGCGTGATCACAGTGCAAGTCGGAGGAAATTTCTTTGACGAAAAATTCCCCCGACCAGAACGGGAATCGAACCCGAACACCCAGCATGTTAGTTATGACGCTAACCACTCGACCAAGGGAGCACCTTCCAAGGGTGCTATGACTGAAATCGACAGGAGGTTCCTCAGTGATCGATGTGATGCGTGATTGAAGCTAAATACAGAGTACGAGGCCGCAGAAGGATGCCACATTTGATAGACGAAGTATTCATGCGTTTGGGCAAATGGAAAATCAGGTAGGTCGGCAGCAGCAGAACCTTTTCAGCGACCATTCATCCTGACCTCATGTATTGTAGTACGTGATTGCGACCAACTTCCAAACTGGGGAATTGAGATTTCCACATAGGTGCCACACCAGAAAAAATAAACAAACAACTCCACATTCAGTGGAGTATCGAAAAACTTATGTCGAAATAGTTCGTAGATATCCGAGCCCACCACAACCCTCAGCTTCTCGTGGAATATTTCTTCGAGAACTCATTTCGAGATTACGGGAAGTGACGCGGTAAACGAATGCAACGTATGAATCGAAAAAATTACAAGCGAATTGTGTTCGACACACGACCGCATAGACGTAGGATTATGTTGGAATATTTGTTGCATATTATATTAATTACACTATTAAACTCTTAGGTAATAAGATGCTTATATTAGATAAGATGACGAAGTGGAATGAGTTCCTTGGTTCCGGTCTTCTGTATGGATACAATAATGAAAAGTATATATTCACAGTGAATTGATAGTTTGCTTCAATCGGACAATCCGCTCTCGAATGATTCACGAACAAACATTTCTGTCGATTGGTTTTAATATTTGAAAATTTAAGTGGGTAGTACACTATGGAAATTTGAAAGAATTAAAAAAAATATTTCTGTTCTCTGAGATGTATACTTTATTGTAGTTTTTGTCCCAAGCTTGTCCGATGCTCCGTTCCAAAGTTACAATCTAATTAGTGGACCCAAGTCTTTGCGTAGGGAGCGCGGATACACAATTTAAAACGCGCTTTTCTCGAAACCAAGTTTTGCAAACTGGTGGGAGTTCTACCTCCGGAACGGTCCATCCGATTTTGATGAAATAGGTTTTCCCAGATTCTCCACTCGAAACGAAATTCGAGCACATCGTGAAAATTATCCAATTTCAAACGCTTATTGCTCAGTCATTTCATGATGGATTGATGAAATTTTTGCGTCAATCGATTTCGGCACTCCATAACAATTTTGGATATTGAAGAAAATAATATATGTCATGAAACTAACTATCGAACAATTGAAAAAATTCAACCCCTATCCTAACGGAATTACCCTCTTCTGATTGGTCGAAATTGACGACACATGCGGCGGTTCCTTAACAGAGGCATCAAAACCAAGCTGCCTGGGGGAAATCGTTGCAAATTATGAAAGTAGGGGGAGCATTTTTTCCCACCGAAATATGTTCCCTAACAGAGATATCAAAACCATGGTGCCCGGGTGAACTCGGCAGTGCAAATATAATATATGCAAGTTGCATTCCTATATTGCAAATAAGGTGAGTGATACAATTAATTCTAGCAAATAATATTTAAATTTGGAACTTTAATTTTGGTTGTTCTGTGAAATTTCATATCAATGACCGGCCGTGTATTGTGAAAAATTTAGTAGGTGTTAAATTGTATATGGTAGCAGTTGTGTTAAAAATGACTGGATATATGAAACGATTTATTTCAATTTTCATGAACAAAAACCAAGGTGTGTTCCCGCTCGAGAACGGGTCGTTAGGTTTGAGGTGTCTGTTTTGTTATGTTCATTTTCACTCAAGGAAGGTTTATACGGCGAAAACAACTGGAAAAGTGAAGATATTCTAGAAAAAAGTGATTTCCCATATGCTCTACATAGAGTATAGTATAGGTGTCGTTAGTCCAATTAAAATAGCATCGGGTTAAATAAACACTCAGAAATCGAAAATTATAAAAGAAAACCGTTGTTATTTTTCTATATTAAAGTAACAATTTTTTACTGATGAGAGAAATTTTTAATTGTGTTCTGTATTGGTAATTATCTTATATTAAATTGGTGAGTTTTTTTTCCTTATTCCATACATACGTAACGCAAGAGGCATCTCGTCTAGGATCACATAGGGCGGTTTTCATCACATCTCGTTCCACTTCGGCATCTTTTATCTGATACGCACCATCCAACGACTGTTTACCATCTTTCTATCATCATCACTCGGTAAACAATGGTTGAGTGAACAAACAATACCGAACAACCAAACAAATGGCCCTTTTCAGGGCCATCAAATCATTATCAAAGAGTTTACTGATGTAATTTTTCTAAGATACTCAAAATAAACAGATAGCCTAACGGAATCCTACGTCAACTATGCGGTCGTGTCTCGGACACAACTCTCCTGTGACTTTTTTTTGATATTTTGAAAATTGTAGGACTCCCACCAGTTTACAAGCTTTTGGCAGCAAGAGTTCAACAAACCGGTTGTGGCTATTCAGGGGACAGTACAATTGACACCAATTTGTTTATTGTTTGTTAAGTAATATATACCTAATAAAACTGTGATATCAAATTTAATCATAGTAATTTATTTTCTCGTTGAAAAAAGCGCGAAAATCACATACTTGTTATGTTGTTCATAGTGTGTTGCTAGTGTACTACCTCCTTAAATAAGCTTTTAAGCTATTTCCAGCTCAACTGCTACCAAATAGTGTTACACTTACAGCTATACATTATGCAATGCATGATCGGAATTTCGCAAAGTAACCAATATATTGAATAATATTATGAATACTTGTTTAAATTGTGTGACCATATATTGAGATATATTCCCCTCTATTATGCGCCTTTTAAAAAATGGATGAAATCAAATCTCAACACAGGTCCCGTTAAGCCCGTAAGTGTAAAACAGTGCCATAAATTATCAAAATTTATTCACGAATGGAGGAATTAGATTTTTCCCAGTATCGGGTGAATTCTCTTCTGTTAAAACTCAACTCCATATCTGGCATAATGAGTATAACACAAGAGTCGAGACGCGTGAACTTTGTCTGGTATATTGATCGAAAACAGCATGAACGAATTTCGAAAAGCCTGCATTCAGGCACTTTCGTTACTGTCAATAATTTCAGGTGATTATCACGAACGTTAAGTTGATCTTCATCACTTGCAGTGAATTTTTATTGAAAACGTGTTACCCATTGCACATGTAAATGGTGGTGTATGTCATTTCCGGGCAATCGTGAGTAGATTCATAAAACGTAGCCAGAGTTATTCTATACATTCCATTGCCGAAGTCGCCAAAAACAAGAATTTTGTGTGATGAATTGCCATCCTTTACCATTAATCGGTTTCACTCTCAATTGGTGACGCTGAATTTTATGCTTTGATTTTCACTAACACGCAATGATCTTCATATTCGACCTTACGAATACCATGACGAAAAAGAAGATGCAAATGAAAAATGAACTTCATGGCAAGCTGATGTTGATGTTCATTCCACTGGGGTTCATTGATAGTGTTGTTCCATATTTATCGACTCTCGCTTGAGCAGTCGGTTATCAATACAAGGAAGGCAGAAATTCGCCGAATTTGAATGTCGCGAATGTGAATATTTTCAGCACTGGAGTAAAATGTACACATTCTGAGTATATTAAAAACTAAACTTGGTCCACACATTGGACTGCTAGGCGGCCAAACTTCCTTCTCTCAGAATTCTGGAACATTTTTCGCAAGCCATTTCTGCGTCTTTTAGCATTCGCTTAGGAATATATGCTGTTTTATCCATTTCTCAGGCCATCTTTATATAGTACACTGCTCTTTTCAACACGTTTACGAATTGAACTACAGGAAAACCTTTTTTTTGTGGGGGGGGGGATAGAGACCGCACCCGTGGCCGAGTGGTTAGCGTCTCACATTATCATGCCGGGTGTTCGGGTTCGATTCCCGTTCTGGCCGGGGGATTTTTTCGTCAAAGAAATTTCCTTCGACTTGCACTGTGATCACGCGTATTCTAGAGCTTGCCCCTCGGAATACATTCAAGGCGTGTTATTTGGCTTAGAAAATCTCAACTAAGTATTAATAAATGACGCTAGTTAATGCATACGTTGATACGGCAAAAGTTCCACAGGGAACGTTAACGCCATTCAAGAAGAAGATAGAGACCGTAAAAAATCGTGCAAAACTTCACCAGCAGCTTTAAAAAATCGTGTTCGGTACACATTTTGAAAAAAAAACTTTGTTTGTGCGGTAGATAGGTACCGCATAATAGAAAGTTTCCCCCAAGAAAATAACTCAAATCCACGCCATTCACCGTTCAATTTCCTTTTGTTTCCCTGCTTTGCGATGGGACACTTTGCCTTTTCGGTTGCGCGTGGCTGTTTTGTGCTTTTAGTTGCATGTCGAAACGTGTTGCTGTTAGAAATAATGTCATGCAAAAACTTAGAAGCATTTGATGAGATGAGGGGAATGATTACGGAAGTGGATAATTGAGACGCAAATATGCTTTTTCGCACTGAAATGCATGTAAACCATCGAAATAAACTAAATGGACGATAAGTTCGTCAAATATGCTTCTTTTCATACACCGCACAAAAAAAACCGCACAAAAAAAATCGCCCAAAAAAATTCGCACAAAAAAACCGCACAAAAACAGGTTTTACTGTAATCATACTCATTCCGGCGCAAAGAAACCAATGCACAATGGTCCAGGTGATGCAATTAAGTGGAAATTTGCATTAAGAGCTCGACAGTTATTCTCTAGACAAAAACTGTCTTAGACAAAGTTGTTAATCATGATAGAGCGCTCGCTTTTATGTTGTCAAAAATAGGGTGACCAAAATTTTCGATGGAATAAAAAATCCAACTTTCTTATTTTTATAGATAGAGGTAAACATAGTTCGACAATGTTGTAGCTCCAATTATTTGAGACATCTTTGTAGAACAAAGTTTTTCCCTATCTCTTGAAATAACCGATATAGCGCCTTTTTCTAAGTTACGTTAGGGTCAACATGAAAAAAACTGTTTTTTTGGTCTAACTTTTATGTTTCAAATTTTACATGCAAACTGTCTTCGAATGACTTTTAGAGCTTACTAATACAAACATTTTTCGATGCAGAAATTGTCAATATCTCAACTTTACTCAAAGTTATAGATATTTCTTCCCAAAAAACATGCTCTTTTCATTTGTTTATCATTCTTTCTGGGGCAAACGTAAACAAAGTTTATTGACGGCATTTAAAAGAACATATTTCACTCTACTGGTCTACTAATTTCGTTCTTTTACGTTGTATTGACTGGAATACCGAAAGTTTGAAAAAACTTTTCATGTCGGAACTTTGATTTCAAATGGGGGTGTATTTTTTTTGCGCCCATCAGTTTAAATTATCTTCGGATTATCAGAGTAGATAGAGTCTTCACTTCGTCCCATAAAAAAGGGTTTAATGGTGTTAGATCACATGATCTCGGATTCATGGATTCATTATGCGGAAATATTCGCAAGTTCAATAAATAATTTGCCGAACTCGTTGTACGATCTTGATGAAACTACAGTCCCGCCACATGAAGAGCACTCTGGAGTAATTGTGGTTCAAAAATACGGTATGGACATAATTTTTGAAGAAAAATGGACGATTCAATCAATCGATGTTTCAAGCGAACCACTACTTATTCACGAAGTCTAGAAATTTGACATTTTTTCTTCATATTTCTGAAGTTTAGATATTCAAAAATACTCTCTAGAAAGGGATTTTCGAAAAACCCATTATTTATTTATTTATTTATTCATTTCGTCAAACAAATGTAGATTACACACGTATACACTAATGTTACAATGTTTTCTTAGGTTAAATATTATTTTTGCGGTACATGTTTCTTTTTAGCTGTTTTTTATTCATTGTTGTGTCAATTATTTCGCAGTGCTGATTGTATATACGCATCATGCGTTTGATAGGGGCGTTATTTGCATAATTTGTTCTGGATGTTTTGGTTAGAAACAAATTTCGCGTTCTTAGTTGACGTCCAGGTACATAGAAATTTAGTTTTTCTAGTAATTCAGCTGACTGTACTCGTTGCGAAATTAGGTCATTAACAAAAGAAAGCATTGCAAATTCACGGCGTTCTTTTAGTGTTTGGATGTTTATGAGCATGCAACGTGCTTCATATGAAGGAAGTGGAAATGAGGTCCAGTTGAGTTTACGAAGTGCAAATAGAAGAAACTGTTTCTGGACTGACTCAATGCGTTCTTCATGTACGACCATATACGGGTTCCAAACGATGTTACAGTATTCCAGAATAGGCCTTACATATGTAATATATAAAAGCTTTATTGTGTATGGGTCCTGGAAGTTATGTGAGAAGCGTTTGACAAAACTTAACACACTATTCGCCTTATTTATTACAGAGTTGTAGTGTTCTATGAATGTGAGTTTACAGTCCAGGACGACGCCTAGATCTCTAACTATTTCACATTTTT
Source organism: Toxorhynchites rutilus septentrionalis (assembly GCF_029784135.1). Taxonomy (NCBI): domain Eukaryota; kingdom Metazoa; phylum Arthropoda; class Insecta; order Diptera; family Culicidae; genus Toxorhynchites; species Toxorhynchites rutilus. The sequence continues at coordinate 99,417,236 of NC_073745.1, forward strand.
CTACATTTTGATTTCCAAGACATATTACAATATTTGGTATATGTTTTTTTCTGCTAAATGTTATAGAGTTGCACTTTTTCACATTCAGTGTTAGTAGATTTTTATCACACCAAATGCTTCGATGTCGTTTTCATTTCCAATTTCCGCGAAAAGCTTCATGTCGTCGGCATATACAAGTACATTGATACGCTTGAGAACGAAGGAGATGTCATTAACGTACAGAATGAAAAGAAGAGGACCAAGATGAGAGCCTTGTGGGACTCCCGAAGTGACTTTTATTTACTGGATTTGAAAGAGAATTTTGAAAATGAACAACTTGTTCACGGTTTGTTAGATAAGAATTGAGCCAGTTTAAGAGTCTTTGTTCCATTCCTATTTTCTGCAATTTGAAGAGTAGTAATGGAATGTCGATGCGGTCAAATGCTTTACAGAAGTCAGTGTAAAGAGTTTCTACGTGTTTGCCATTTTCCATTGCATTGTATATACTTCCTGAAAGAAATTTGCAAAGAGATTACAAATTTCGTTCGAAGAATTCCTCACATCCTCATCGAGATGCATCTGCGATGGGAAGTTATTGCTTTTGAGCTTAGACTTTACGTAATTAAAGAATTTCTTCGGGCATGATTTGACTTCAGTTTCGACCTTTCTATTGTATTCTTCGTGTGCACTTTTAATTGCAAAATTTAATTCTTGGGAAATATTTTGATATTCAAGCAAATTTTGATGACTTTTGTCTATTTTGTATTTTTTATGTGCTTTTTGTTTTTTATTCTTTAGATTTCTTATTTGAACGTTAAACCAAATAGGATATTTGCTGGTTGAATTTCTTCGTCTTCTTTTTTTCGGCACAAATTCTGATATTATGTTATTCAGAATTTCGTGAAGAATATGTACAGTTAAGTTGACATCTCGTTCGCTGTTTAATAAAGTTTGCCATTCTATGGCTTGTAGGCTACATTTGATTGCTTCAAAGTTCGTCTTGTTATATTCCGGTACTTCTTCATACTCCCAGTCGATGGGAATTGTCTATTATGTATAAAGATTGAGTATTCAATTGCTGTGTGAATTTTTCATTTTTCCAAAGAGGAGTCATGGACTCATTCACACAAAAGTCGTCGGTGATGTTAGTAAATAATAGGTCTAGATAATATTTTTGGAAATTTTTTACATGATTTATTTGGTTAAGACCGAGATGTGCAATTTCGTCAAATATATATTGTAGGGTTTCATTTTCCCCGACGACTGGGAGTAGAATGCATTCATTATCATTATCGGGAATGAAGTCTACTTTATTTTGATTGAAGTCGCCATAGATATGCAATTTCATTTCTGGTTCTAGTGTTTCTGCAATTCGATTTACCGTCTAAAAAAATAATTCATACGACTTTTTATTTGCATGTTCGGGTGGGAAATACACAGAAGCAAATATGTGTAGTCGCCAGCTATAGATAATTTTGCCCATACATGCTCAAATTCTTTATGTTTTTCGATTATAAGTTCCTCAGAAGTGAAATTTGCATTAATGGCAATGAGGACCCCTCCTCCAGACTTCTTCTGAGATAACGATAAGTTGTGGTCGTGCCGGAATACGTTAAAATTATTTCCAAAAACTTCTTCGCTTCTTACGCTTTCGTCCCAGCTAGTTTCAGTTGCAAGAATTACATTGAAAGAAGCGGGTAAAAGATTTTGATGAATTTCCTTCATTTTTGCTGGGCTTTTCATGCGATTGAAGTTTTGACAGTATATCAAAATTTCAGTCGCATTCTGTTGAGAAGGCGGAGAAGTTTTTGAAAGACTAATTCTACTTACTTTACTGTTTTGATTTTTTCGACTACTATTTCCCTCTAAGGGGCGCGTCAACGTCGTTGAAAATTTAGCGGACTGTAGAACTTTGTAGATGCTTCCCTAGCATGTTGTAGCCGTTGCGTGTGTTCACTGGACAGGAATGCTCGGTGTGATGTGAGGTCTGCCAAGGCGTCAATGCGTGAAACTCCCAGCTCTTCGTGTACTTCCAGGAAAATTTCACGCAAAAGGTTTGTGTCTGTTGGTAGACCTTCAGCTGCGAGCATTACTGATGCACTAGTTCTTGTAATTCCACGAATACAAACAGCCGTTGTTTGGTCGTGGAGGAAGGAAAGATACGTCCTCACTGTGTCCATTATTTTCGAGTCTCGTAGGCGTGCCTTCAAAAAGCGTCTGTCGCCGGCAGCAGATTGCTCCGTAATTCTTATTATAGGAGGTCGCATTGGGTCCAGAAGAGGAGAGCCTTCTCCAGGTGCTGAATTCGATTCCGAGTTAGAGCCATTTTAGTGATGCGGTATCTGATCTAGTACGGCCATAACAATGAATTTCAAACGCGTTTTGCTCGAAACTAGTTTTTTCAAACTGACGTACACGATATCTCAAGTTCTACTGAATCGATTTATGTCGAATTTATTTGAATGCAACCTTTATGCATCTCTCTATCGCATGAACCAATACAACATCATATTGTTTAAATTTAATTATTTTAAGAAAATCGGGAAACGTAAAACAACTTGGTTTGTTTTTTTGGTTGGACCGCCATTTTGTCAAAAAACATGTTTTCCACATGTCCGGTTTATGCGATGGCGACATCTTTACTGATGCAGAATCTGTTCGATTTTTTTAAGTGGGACTACGTCTAACCGGAATATATGGGGGTTAAATGAAAACCTAAAATATATATATTTTATATTTTATATTTCTACACATCTATCACAATAAATAAAATGTTAATCTTCATTAGATAAACAATTGAATGACTGTAAAATGTTAGGCGTTATCTAAACGCCCTAACTGCCTCGTTTTGATTGGCCCGATGTACGATTTCCCCAACACAGCCATCAAAACCAAGCAACCTTGGGGAAATCGGCATTGCAAATACATGAAAGTAGGAGGACTTTTGTTCTCACCGAAATGCGTTCCCTAACACAGACTTCAAAACCAAGGTGCCTGGGGTAAATCGGCATTGCAAATACATGTAAGTCGGGGGTATTTTTGTTTCGACTGAAATGAGTTTCCCTAACACAGACTTCAAATCCATGGCGCGTGGAGATATTGGCATTGCAAATACATGCAAGTCGGGGGTATTGTTGTTCCGACTTGAATGTGTTTCCCTAACACAGACTTCAAATCCATGGAGCGTAGGGAAATTGGCATTGCAAATACGACTGAAATGTGTTTGTCAACACAGACTTCAAATTCATGGAGCGCGGGGAAATTGACATTGCAAATACATGCAAGTCGGGGGCATTTATGTTCCGACTGAAATGTGTTCGCCTAACACAGATTGCATGTTTCCCTAACCTGGTCTTCTTAACATAGGAACCTGGGAAAATCGTGCAGACACTGGAGGCGAATGAACTTTCATGTTTCACTGAATTTCTACGCATTTGATGATTAGGCAAAATGTTGATAACCATTTGCTACGATAACGCCTATTGATTAAACGTTCGACGTACATGTCATAATCGAAACTGAGTGCCTGAAGTTCATCTAATCAAGCAAATTCGCGGTTCGGGAAGTACGTACATTCGAGAGATGCAAACTTTAGAAGCAAATGTAAAATAAAATAATCGTTTGATAATTCTTCCGTTCACATATTTTGTCCTAGGCATCATACCAAACGTAAAAAGACGGTCATTAAATTTACTTGTAACGAAGAACATAATCTATCACAATGCATGAATTGACCTTACATGGTATTTCTTCAATCTTTTTACTCACAAAGCAAATATATTGAATTCAATTAAATTCGGAAATTGTTTCATTCAATCAAAAATTGAATGAATATAAACAAATGATTGCTAAGATAAGGTAGTCCCACGTCAACTTTGCGGTTATATTATATATATAACCCACCAATTTTTGGTTCAGACAACCAGAAGGGCTGGAATCGCGTACGCCATGGCATAACTTTTTTGACGTAGGATTACGTCTTTCGGGAACATATTGGGGTACAAATTGAAAATCGAAAATGGAGCACATCGTGAAAATTGTCCAATTTCAAACGCTTATTGCTCAATCATTTCTTGATGGATTGATGAAATTTTTGCGTCAATCGATTTCGGCACTCCATAACTATTTTTTGTATTGAAGAAAATAATATATATTATGAAACTAACTATCGAACAATTGAAAAATCTCAACCCCTATCCTAACGGAAACACCCACTCCTGATTGGTCGAAATTGACGACACATGCGGCGGGTCCCTAACAGAGAAATCAAAACAAAGCTGCCTGGGGGAAATCTACATTGCAAATACATGAAAGTGAGGAAACTTTTGTTCCCTCCGAAATGTGTTCCCTAACAGAGACATCAAAACCAAGCTGCCTGGGGTAAATCGGCATTGCAAATACATGAAAGTAGGGGGAGCTTTTGTTCCCACCGAAATATGTTCGCTAACAGAGACATCAAAACCAAGGTGCCTGGGGGAAATCTACATTGCAAATACAGGTCGGACTCGATTATATATAATCGCAATTTCACTTTCAACGTTAATTTTCGAATCCAATACATAATCGAATCACAAAAAAATTTTTTTTTAATTTTTCTATTAATGTTTGACATTTATACATTAATGAAAAAATTGATTTATTGAGATTCGATTATGTATAGGATTTGAAAATAATTATCGAAAAAAAATGGTCGACTATATATAATCGAGTCCGACCTGCACATGAAAGTGAGGGAACATCAAAACCAAGCTGCCTGAGGGAAATCGGCATTGCAAATACATGAAAGTAGGGGGAGCTTTTGTTCCCACCGAAATATGTCCCCTAACAGAGACATCAAAACCAAGCTGCCTGAGGTAAATCGGCATTGCAAATACATGAAAGTAGGGGGAGCTTTTGTTCCCACCGAAATGTGCTCCCTAACAGAGTTATTAAAACCAAATCATTATCAAAGAGTTTAACGATGTAATTCTTCTAACATATCCAAAATCAATAGATAGCCTAACGGAATCCTACGTCAACTATTCGGTCGTGTCTCGGACACAACCCTACTGTGACTTTTTTTTGAACCCCTTCACTTCCTAAGCTCGTAACTATTCTAATTATGAATAATTTACCGTCAAATTTTTGTTTTATTGTTAACAGATAAATAAAAATATGATGATATACATAGTGGATAGTAAAAATATTCTTTGTTTTATCTTACCGGATCTCGAAAAAAACATCCGAAATATGTGCCACTACACTAGAATACCCTCTTAAAATAATTCAAAGTAGTTTCAAAGAATGAAAACTCTGAGTTTTTCTTGGCAGAATGTACATAAATTTAATTCCAGTTCCGCATTTATTACCATCTGCCAATCGACTATATCGATTTTGAATTCCGTCAGAAGAATAATGCTTCATCACTTCTTTTGTCGATATATTTCTACTCAATCTATTATTCGTTATTCAGAATATACTGTTAATTAAAGCAAACTAGAGAATCATAGTTAGCATTTTCGAAATCGGAAGTTCAATGTTATTCTATCGAGGAAAACAACGGAATCCTAAGCAGCAACGGAATTTTAGGTCCACAGCTCCAACCATCTTCCGCTACGAAAGGAATTTTCGGTATCCGGAAATAAAAGCCCCTGCTGCGTTAGGGCGAATTTGCTTACGCGCGGCAACATTTGCATCTATCAAACTCACCAATCTTGTCCGAACTTCATTTTAGTAAGTTAATTATTGAAAAGGTCACCCCAAATAACAACATAACTGAGCGGAGAATTTAGCAATGTCATGTTCTTCCGGGCACTAGGAAGTAGCGCGTCGTAGCAAAATATCCATAAACTTGAGACCGATGGCTTCTTCGAAGCTACGCAATGCTTGCGTTATCAACGCGCGGCATATAAATTAGAATTCTAATTAATAGAAAACAAAAAACAACATAAACGACAGCACTACGGTTTTAGAATCTCCAATGGAGTTTTTTTTTGTGTTCCACTCCCTCATCGTGTGAATCGTCAAATTGGTTCTACTGATTCGCATTCGCGGTGGCAGTAGAACAGGTGAAGTAGTGGCACAACAACACCGCATCACGCTGCCATCCGTCCGGCTTATTGAAGTTCAAACGCTGGCCCAAAGCCTCAGTCGATTAGCGATCGCGACGCGTTCATGACTTATTATCCAGCGCCTAGCGCCCGAGTATCCGATGTGCGCGAGGAGGAAACAAAATACAAATAAAAATAAACGCGAGTCCAAACGTAACGCCGCGTAACGACCGACCGTGTTATGCAAGGTGTGTGGTGGGTACCCGTCAAAATAAACAAAACAAAAAAGCAAAAGTGTGAATTGTGTTTCGTTTCGGCGGTGTCTCGATCCGATGGTGTGATAGCAAATCAGAAATTCAGCACGCTCGCCGCGATAAACTTGAAAAGTCGATTTCGTTTGCATAAAAAGTGCAGCATATATATATGCGAGTTCCTCCTTTTATGTTTTGCAATCGGCCCCCCGAGGCCAACGTCACACAAAGTCACGGTTAGCGCACGGTTGCACTTGAAAATATGTTGATTTGTGGTTTTGGGCAGTGAAAAGACAATGTCGAGTTGAGATGAGATGCTGCTGGCATTTGCGGTGGAATTTTTCGCGACGACGGCCAAAGAAATGTTGATGGCAGTGACTGATTTTTGAATGATGTTGATAATGAGACACTGAGATGATAATCGGCGGGAAGCGTTGAGTCATCCGATTGTGATTATGCGCTGGAAAACGGCGATAACGCGTCTTCCGCCAGAAAAAATGTTTCCGATGTCAGTATAGAATTTCGGAAAATAATTTCTCAGTAAAGTATAAGTATTGAATTTGCTTAGAAAAATAACGGTTGAAGAACGAAAAAATCAGATCACTGGGACTGACAGATACAAAATAAGGAAATATAAAAAAATTACTTGTTTTCGGATGTTTTACGGTACTACTTTCTAGTCGAATCTAACTCTTTTCTGTTTTTTACAATTGATATCTTCAGAAACGGGGACCGACACTGATATTATGCAACTGTTTTTGATGCGAGTTAAATGGAGAGCGTAGCAAGAAAAATTCGGGACTCAACGTGTTAATATATTTCTGACAAGCTATATTGTCAGTGAGCTACAGAAGGCTTATATTTTTTTAGGTTTAAGTACTCTGAACTATTTAAACTTTGCGGATAGTGTAGCTCTCGTAGTAAGTACGCGATTTAAGTACTAATTGCCAACTCGTGAGAACCTTTGTACGAATTTTCCGATCCGACCGTTTAGAGAGGTTTCTTGATCAGCATATGTATTTCATTCACTGAGAATGTGTTTTACTGTTCTATTGTTGATACCGGGTCAATTTTTTTTATCAGACAATGACAAAATACAGGGTCTTCCAGATTAAACGCTCACGCAACAATTTTTTATAACTTCTACAAAAGTGAACCGAATTTTAATTTAAAAAAACGAAAAAAAGCTTATTTTAGGACATTTTCGATGTGACCACCCCTTTTTTCGGTAATGCGTTTTAATGGACACCTTGCACGATCAAAATTAATTAGTGTTTTCAATATCGTGACAGCTACGATTTTGTCATCCGATCTAACCTCAATTAATATTTTGCCACCTTACACGGTCAATATCGCCCTCAACCCGAGGCAACGAAAGTATCCGCAATGACTAGTGGCGACATTCGAGTTTGGGATCCAAACTATTCTCTCTCAGATTAGAAGGCTCAAAGACAATTTTCAATTGGTAAAATTTGAATGAAAATATCTTTATAGTATTATTTAATTACTTGAAGCACGTAGTCCTAACCCTAATTTAACCTATTTTCTGAATGTTCCGATATTCATAATAAAACTTATTATTACAATATAACGCCAATTTCAGACACAATTTTTGCAAGGGATTGTCGCACAACTTGATGAATAAATAATTTGCATTCCCATAGAATACTAATTTCATTCGGAAAAGTTAATTGTCATTCATAATTTACACTTCATTCTTTCGTTTTTCTTTCTCAAAAACACATCATAAGATTCGCTACACAAATGCAGTCTGTTCCTTTCAGTTTCAGAGATGCCAGTTTTTTTTTAGTTTGTGAAGATATATGCAAGTGATATTATCTGCAAGCAAATGTTTTTATTCCATAAATAAGACTAAGACTATGAGCCTCGATCATCCGAGGGTAGGTGATTCGCCGTGCGGATTATTCGCGACTGCGAGTTCCATAGTAAATCAATAGGTCTTTCCGGAACTTGTTACTGAGTGGTAGGCCCATGATCTTTTGTTGTAGTCATGTCATTCACATTGTTTAGCCACTGGTATGCACAACCTTATAGATGGATAGTTTAATGATTTCTGTATTGATAAAACATAGTCTTTATGTTGAAACATATTTTTTCGTGTTTGCATTTGTCATCCACGATTTTCATCATTCGCGGTGAGTTTGCCTGACTATTCCGCGGATAATCGGGATTCTACCGTAGCTTGAATTAACCCATGATGTTTTTTCACCTGTGATTTTCCCAGATCTTCTCATTCTCCGAATTTTATAGCGGAGTGTGTAGAAACACACAACTTAGACTAAGTGGTTACCCCGCTCGCTAGTGCAAAGAATGGAGTTCAACGTTAAAAAATTCCTAAGACGTTGTTGATTTTCATCCACTCTCTTACCATACCAGTTTTTTGATTTGTATCGTATCAGTTTTCCAAACCAAAAGCTTTCATTTATGATTCCTACAATTTCAGAAGCTTATAGATTTTAATTGCAATCGCAAAAAAGACTAACAAAAATTAAATGTCCGCTTGCAAATTGATGCTCAAAAATCAGAAAATCTGGATTTCTGTGCCGTCGGCCATGTTCAGCTGTCATTATGCTCTCAAATGTCATCATATTTTCAATAATATGGACCGTGTAAGGTCCGCTTAGGCGTCGTGCACAAATTACGTAACGCTAAAAATGCGGCCAGTCCAGGCCGGAATCAAAGTTTATTCGAATTAAATTTGACAAGTTCATAGAATTTCTAACATACAAAGAATGAAAATCAGTGCTTACATCTGTTGGGATTGGTACTTTCAAACCATCTAGTGTTTGACTGAGAGGAACAGGAGCTGGTATTAATTGATGTTGATTATCACAAAAATAACTGTTTGTTTTCAGAAGTTCGAGACTCAATCGAGCATCGAGATTTGTCACTGCTCAACAAAAGGGCCGCTTTCTTAGGAATTTAAAAAATACGTTCTCAAATTTAAAGAATAGGGGGAGATAGTCCTAATCCGACCGATGGTCTTGAACCGACCTCCTCTTGGGTCTCGGAAATGGCGCCACCTACCGAACTTCTAGCAGTGTCAAATGAAAGGTGTTATAAAACTGAGGATTTTAACGTATGATGACCATTTTCTTGTATCCTTTATTCCAGCGTTTTGGTGACATTCAGTGTTTCCAATGCTTAAAAATGGGAAAGATAGATTTTTAACCAGTTCTGAGAATGAGTTAAATGTTCTGTCAGACGATGAAACATTACAATACTAAACTATTTCGATTGCTTGTGGTCTGCTCTTCAAGACAAGTTTTATAGATTGAATTTACCTGATGCTTGAAGTAAACGGCATACCGTTAATTGAAAAAAGTTGTGGTGGTCCTGAACCAGCCCTCTGTGTTTGCTTCGTAGTTATTTAACGCGTTCCCTCATGTGTTTAACATCAACGGAACGCATTTGCAATTTAACGGGTTTGATCTTCCCCTATATATTTGACTAAATTTGTAATTCACGCACGTATGATTTTGGATGCTGTCTGTCGTTCAGATTAATTCATCTGTGCTGTATTCGCATTAAGATGCCTAATCTTGTATATGGGTATGTGTGTGTGCGGGACAGAATAACATATATAATCGGGAATGGTCAGATTGAGCCATATTTGGTTTCCATCGGGACTAAACAACTTTGTATAAATACCAACAGTGACTACTCCTTGTTTCAACGCAGCGGTTCCTGCCGTTTGACTACTTGCAAAGAGTACTGTGATGTTCTCACGTCACAAGGAAAAACATTCGACTAAATATCCTACAAATTCCACCTTTTTAATTTGGGAGGCTTCGGGCTTAGTATATTAGGCTTGAACGGGACATCCATCGATTGCTAGGTTGTTCCACAGATCATCTAACGATTTCGCTGCATACTCAAAATGTTTCGTTTCCAGTTTCGGATTGTTGTGAGTTTTTCATCCAAGTGAGATCCATAATTATCATGCGAAAGTATTAATCCCTCTAACTTCTAGAAATAATAGCCTTCCGACGTTCAACTCGGTTGAAAGCCATGCGTTCTGGACCACTTGTAACAAAGAATATTGAATCACGATTCAATTGATTAAAATGATGAAAATATATATCTATGGCCTTTTTAATACGAGGGTTCTCGTCTGGTCCTCCATCCACATTAATTATGATTACTGGGTTAATAAATCTTCGATATCGAATAATTTCGAATTCAGGGAGCTCACCACCTTTTATTTAAATCGTGCTCATGAATTTGAAGAACAGTGCCTTCCTGAACAAACTGCACGTACGTTGGATCACTGTATCCAACTGATTCAGAATGACCAAAGTGCCCTAGTTTCTTTCTGCGCCTGTGATAACCGATGGAATAACCTTATGTGTAGCAGCCAAGAAAAATAATGATCTGTGAGATTAACAGGATATTTGAGATGCATTAATCGGTGCCTGTCTATTGACCGCGGTTTAGCCCATTACAACACGTGCTTTATCATCTTGACTCAGGAAACACACCACATTCGGCCTCAGAATCGAAGCTAACTGCTCAAGCATATAGGGGCGCTGAATTTATTTAGGAATAAAAATTGAATTTTGTTACGTAACGAGCATGCTTACCCCCCCATCCACCTATTTCACATTAAGTAACAAAACCTCGACCTCCTTCCCCCCCCTACATGCGTTATGTAATTTGTGCACGACGCCTTAAGCCGACAATATGAACATCATAAAAAGTATGTGATTTTCGCGATTTTTTTCAACGAGAAAATAAATTACTATCATTAATCTGATATCACAGTTTTATTAGGTATATCTTACTTAACAAACAAAAAAAAATTGGTGTCAATTGAACTGTCCCCTGAAAAGTCGCAACCGGTTTGTTGAACCCTCGCAGCCAAAACCTTGTAAACTGATGGGAGTTCTACTAGTTTTTCTAGCGGACCGATTTCAACCAATGATTTTTTACGCAATCTTGTATATATTACCTGTACGTATGATTTTTTCAAAATATTGATTTTTGACGGAATGACGACATTTTTTTGAAAAAAATTCCGTTTTTGCTTCGAAAATCGAGACAAAAACATTCAGCAAAATGCTACGTACGATGACAGGAAATTCAGTGGAGAATCTGGGAAAAACTATTTCATCAAAATCGGATGGATCGTTCCGGAGGTCGAACTCCCACCAGTTTTCAATACATAGTTTCGAGAAAAACGCGTTTTAAATTCTGGATCCGCGCTCCTTACGCATATACTTAGGTTCACTAATTGGCTTGTAACTTTGGAACGGATCATCGGACAAACCCGGGACAAAAACTACAGTAAAGTAGACATCCCAGAGAACATTTTTAGCCAGAAATATTTTTTTAATTTTTCTTCATATTTCCATAGTGTACTACCCCCTTAAACGGTGAACAAAATTCTTCATGCACAACTCTTACATTACGACTTATTTTATTTTATTTATTTCAACGATTTCACTAAAAATACACGTTCTTGTAAATTGTACATCTTGACACTAAAAACCATCCGATCAGACTGAACGAGTAGCCGAATATTATCGTCCCGAAGTGGGGAATGCAGTGTTACCATCGACGGAGCAAAAAAAAATATAAGGAGCTATTTGATTTTTTTGCGTGAGCGTTCGATCTGAAAGATTCTGTACTTATTTTGATGAGATAAGTATTTCCACTCTCATTTGGTTCATACTGAGAAGACTATATTTCGAACAGGGAACATTCATTTCTTCATATATTCCATATTTTATATATATATAAAATATGTTACAAAAATATGAAATATGAATATGTTACAAATGACGTCCAAATCGAGTGGCTCCGATTTCAATGAAACTTTGCTCACAAAGACGCGAAAACAGGAAGACTAAGTGTTTTCAATGGATGTAAAAGTTTCTTGACACAAGAATATTTTGTGAAAGTGGCGTACCGTTCTGTCTCATATTCCGAACACTCAAGCTTTAATGGCCATTAAACAGTGTCTCATAATTCAAAATGGTACACCCAAAGTTAATTTTTAGCACATGTTCTGGCATCCCGATTTATTACATTAAATGAGCTGAAAAATAACATAAAATGTTCTACTCCCCAATACATGTATATCATTTGTATAATACAGGTCGGACTCGATTATCCGGAGTATTGATTTTTTTTTCACTCCGGATAATCGAATTCTCCAGATAATCGAGTCAAAACATTTTTTTTTCTTTATTTGTTTTTTTTGCATGTATTTTTGGTTTTTTGAAAATAAAAGATGAATTTGATTTTTGATTCATCCCCTTAAAGTCAGAAAACACCTTTCTCACATGAAAAAAATTAATTTATCCAGATTCTCTCAGGAGGTGATAGACGATCATATTTGATGAAAAAAATCGTTGTACGCATATGTTCGAATTTCAACAATGACAGAGTTACAGAACTTTTTTTTGTTTCGGACTCTGTTGCCCCAAACTGGCTCTACATTAAAAAGAACGCTACGGAAGACGATTCTGATGCTTTCATTTTAAAGATGAGAAAATTTAGTATATGATATAGTAGTGGAACAACTAAATTAGTGAGTTTTAATAACATTTTGGAAGTGAAACACTTAAAACTTAATAATTTTCAATGTGTTATTATAAATTTTATCCCAAAAATTTATATTAAACTAGATTGTTTCTATCAATTAAAATGAAGTTCTTTAACCGCACCACAATTTGTTCTTTGACCCACAACTTCTATCTTTCTTAATTTGGCTGCAATATCGATATAAACAATTCTTGATGAAAATTCAAGCAAAATCTTCAAAAATCACGATTTTTACCCCACTGTACATGTAATAGCCGCTTAAACATCACCTTAACGTTGAAAGGTTACATTTCTTCATGAAATAAGTCAATATAAGTCATAAAAAAATATTTTTTTTCCAAACTGAATATAATCGAGGCCAGAATTGTACATAATCGAATCACATATAATCGAGTCTGTATATAACCGACCTGCACTGTATTCTATTAGTCAAATCAATTCATTTGATACCAATATTGAGGGGATTGCAAAAAATACATAGTCGACCATTTTGTGGCGGCAACCTTTTCGAATTTATGTTGTTCATAGTGTAGTGTATTCTCCAAATCAAGCCATTCAGTCATTTTTTGCGGCGGCCAAATTTAATTTTTCTGGATCATGGAATACGCGGTTTTATAACGACAGTAGAATTAAATGTATGTTCCAAATTTCAGATCAATCATTCAACAGGAACGGAGTCAATTTTCTATTAATGTGGGACATTCAAACATACATAGAAACAGATCAAGCTGAATGAAACCATTCAAAAAGTAATTAGTTGTTTGAAGACTGCGGCCATCTTGAAATTGGATTTTTCATTATCTGCTATGTTTTACTAGTCGAGAACTTTCTTTTGGTACCCATATTGATGAGGTTTTAAGAAAATATATATGGAGCTATCTTGTGGTAGCGGCCATTTTGGGTTTACATTTTTCATAAATAACTTTGTTCTACTATTCAAGCCCTTTCATTAGATACCCATATTGATGGGGTTCTAAGAAAATATGTAATCCGCCATTTTGTAGTGGCCGCCATCTTAGATTTGCATTTTTCGTAAATAACTGTATTCTACTAGTCAAGCCCTTTCATTTGACACCCATATTGATGGGGTTGTGAAAAAATATATATGGCACCATCTTGCGGTGGTGGCCTTCCGGACACTGGTATTCCGAACACTTTTGTCTCAAATTCCGAACAGCAAAAGTGCAATTTAAAAAGAAATTATAACTTTTAAACTACTGGACCGATTCATATGATCGATATATCAAATTAAAGTCAATTAGTTAGTCTTTTGTTATGCTTGCAAAAAAATGGAGTTTGCTTTTGTAATTATTGATTGTATTTGTTTCTTATCGTTTACATGGTTTCGGGACCAAGGGCGCTGTATCTGTATCGATACCTGTAAATGATGTTAAAATGAAATCTATAACCTAAAGAATGTCGAGGTTTTGAATATTAAATTATTTATAACATCATAGTTCAGTAAATTGACATTTAAAAATGAAATGTTCGCAATTTGAATCATGCGTAGAAACTTGATTCATATTCCGAACACTAATTTCAGTGAAGATTTCTGCATAAAATATAATTTTTTCACCCATTTATTGTAGGTTCATACATTCTCTAGCACTTAACATGAAAACAACAAACAACATAGTCGAAACAACTACAAAAACTGAAAAATGAACGATGCTTGTTTTTTTTACGGAATTTGCTAATACAAACATTTTATCATTGGTTTTGACTGTCACTTTTTTGCAAATGTCTAATATTATAAATTATGTAAATGTAAATGATGTCAAAATGAAGCTTATACCTCAAAGATTGTTGGTGTTTTCATTTTTCAATTATTTATAACATAAAAGGTTAGTAAATTTACATTTACAAATGAAGTGTTCGGAATTTGAGACTGTTCGGAATATGAGACAAAACGGTATCAAATATTCTATCTGAATTCATTCTTGGCTTCAAAATATGAACGCTTCTTTTGCGACAGAATACGTAAATTACCAGGAAGATGATAAAAACATAGCGATGGCCAATACATTTCATTTTATTCTTCAAATGAATGTGTTAGATGTGCAAAAAACGAAACGAATTAAGTTGCACACCCAATATATAAAAACTACGCTAGATTCTAGAGAATCTTCTGCTGTTAATACTCAGTTTTCCGAACTAAATGCTTGTGCAGCGTTTCATTCAAATCAAAAGCATATTTTTCCAGTAAATCTGGCAGGAAATGCTCAAATGAAAAATGAAATGAAAAATAGCATTTCGTGAGGAAAAACTAAACTAAACTAAAAAAAAGAATCGGATAGAGTTGGGGAACAAAATCGTTGATCTGGTCAATTTTTCGTGTTTTTTTTTATATTAAGGTACATAAAACAATTATCTGCTCACCGAGAAAGACCAAACACTGCAATCAAAACATCAGAGAAAACACACATTCCATGACCGACTGAATCATGGCTCGCTCTATCCACCCACCCATGATGGAGCAGTTTCAGATGAATAAGTCAGCGTTTCAGTCGGTCGGAACATATGCCGCCAATTACATGCAGGGCCCGGACTTCCGATCATATGGGGGGATGCGGACCGCCCGAAACGCAACGCAAATACGCTCTCAACACGCGACGGATTTTCCAATGCCAAAATGCGATCCGACCGAAGGATGACGAGCGGAAAGTGCAGAACTTTCGGCACTGTCGCCCTCGCTGCTGATGGCGAAATTGATTTTAACACGCACATCATTGGCTTTTATGCTGTTTTCGAACAATTTGCTGCTCGCCCACTCGAGGGCCATAATTAGTCGCCGCTTGGATGGCTCGCAAAGGGATAGAGCCACTGTTTTTGTTTGCTCGTTTTCGTTCTTCTAATTGAACGATTTTGAAGCTTCAATGTTCCGTCAAAGTTGAAGGTGAAAAGGCATTTCTGCACTATCTGTTTCGAATACCCTCATTACTTTGAGACACTAAATGTGAGGAAATACATATTTTTTTCGAAAACTGTGCTTCAATTTCAAACCTCGCCGTGATTCCGTGATTTAGAGTCTATCTACATGCAACAAATACAATTAATGTGAACAGGTGGAAGAAGGATTGCGCACAAGAATTGACAGTAGCTATTCAGTGCCATATACAGAATGTGCATTTGACAATTTTCACTCTGAACCGATCCGAAAAAAGATGACACCACTCGAGCGGGGGCGAGCTAGGAGAAAACAAAACGGATGTGTTTGCGTTGCCGGTGTGAACCAATGAACGATTTCTCCCCCTACCGGAACTTCCTTTTTCACTTCAACGATGAAAAGCTTTTGTTTTCTCAGTTTCTGTTTCACAATTTACAATCGCCAACGAGTGCAATTGTCAGTTAGTGCTTTTGTTAACTAGTGAACCTTTCCGTTTCTCCCCTTGTAGAATGAAGTGAAACAAAAAAAAAAAATCAAAATCAAGTGCCAAAGTGTTGTGACTAGTTACTACAATTGTTTTTATTGTGAGTTAGCGAAGAGGGAGGTGTAATAGCTGAAGGAGACAAAAAAGGAAACGTGAAGAGAAAAGTGCTGCTTTTTTCAATAGTTGCCTCCTCATCGTTTGTTAGCAGTCCTCGTCGGGCGGTGTTTACATTATTCCGATTGGGAAATGGTTCTCAACGAAAGTCAATTGGCACTATGCACCGTTTTCACGTTGTACCTAGGTGAGTATATTGGAATATTTTGATTAGTTATATTTTTTTCGAATGTGTTTTTCACACTTATCAAATGGCAATTTTTAAATAACCTTCTGAGCAGACCAACATCAAACTCGTCACCCATTTTGTTAAACACTTTAAAACATAAGTCAAACGGATTGTTAAAGATCTTTTTTGTTTTTTTTATCGGCGCTCTTACATGTCACGAACACAAAAAAAAGGGTCACCCAAAAGGAAGTGTCGTAGTGGAATGGGAAATGAAGTTTGTTTCAGAAGTTCAGAGCAGTCAGTTTTACCTCGCAGCATATCCAAGACCCATATTGATCTGGACAAGGTTCTCAATCGACGATAGTTACAAACGAATTCGCTTCTACAATAAAAATGAATACCCTGAGATCCAATAGTAAAAAAACCCCTCTTTGAATCGTTAAGGCTCCTAATATTTTGTATTGGTTTCACCTCAAAGTAACGACCACAATTTCTATGGTCGAAAATGCAGCACACGGATAGATTAGATCAGCATTACTCAACCTTTTTGACGTAGGACTACGTCTTTCATTTCTATACCGGGGTGTAAAACCAAAGTTTCGAGAACGATAGCGTTACGCTGGAGACCGAGATTTTGAGCGTTAATAGCTCTTAAACAACTGAACGAAATGGTATGATAAACACTTCATTTGAAAGATAAAATGTCTACGCGTCATATACTTGTTACTTTTTGATCCAAAAACTTGTTTCAATAGTCTTAAAATTGCTTTCAAAACAGGCTATTGAAATCACCAATCGGTATATAAGCGAGCGCCGCTCGTAAACCCACTCAGTTATGATTGAACAGCGATTGGAGCATGTTGTCGCTGTTGTTGTGAAGCTAATTTCGTTTATCATGAAAACGCTGATGAACGGTGTCACCAAGAGCCTGTTTGTGCACCTAAGGCCAAACGGGAATCCATCAGGAGGAGAGTGATGCCGCTTGAAACATCGGAGCAGCCGCCACACACACACACACATACACGCGCGGAATTCTCATTGCTATCATCGTTGCTGAAAAATAATCTGCCAGTTCCCCTGGGAATTGAAAAATACATTCATGCGAAAGAGTTTATTTTAATGTTTTCTATCCATATAACACTGCAACCAAATACATTTGGTTTTGTTATTTTTCAATCAATCGCAATTAACAGGAAAGCTTCTGAATATTTTTTTCCCCATCAGTGGAAATTTTCGTATCCAATATTGGATGCATAACATGAAAAACGGAAAATGTTTCACATCGCGAAAATCAAGTCATTTTCGAGCGATTATTTGCTTTCTACTCATATAATGCTGCGAACAAATACATTTCGTTTTGGATTTTTTCAATCAAGTGCGATCAATGTAAGAATGTAATGAACGTAAGAATGCGAATGTCTTTCGGCAATTTATTAGAGGTGCAATGAATCTTTAGGAATTCCCGCTCTACGCGCACTGGCAAACAATGATTACTCAACAATTTCTCAAACGAGAAATGGGTGTTGTGAGAAAGGATTAGCGAACGCGAAAACGACAAACGGGAGAAAGATACGTTTGGAGGTTGAAGGAAATTGGCAGAAAACTTCTTCATTCTATCATTCAAATAATGTGATTCATACCACATCGTTTTGCCAGAAAGAGATTATTAATGTTCAAAGGAGGAATCGAGTCCTCCGAGGAAATTACCCAGCGCAAATTAGAGTCGACTATCGATTGCGGCATTCGTACACAAATAATTTTATAGTGCAGTTTCACCAAAGTGATTTCTTCGGATATATTCACTACATCATGTCATGTATTTCATATTCTTCATTAAGAAATCCATATCCATGGCACCTATCGGTAACAAATTATTATCGAAACCACGATTTTCGCTAAATGCTTCTTTCAGTTCGGCCTGTAAAAAACTTTTCTGTACTCTAATCCATCAAATTTGGAGCCCTGAAAAGGGCCGTTGATTATATGCTAAGCTAATATAGCACCCTCTCCTCGGATACGATGGGCCAGCTGGATGTCCTTGGGCATGATGTGACGCGTTTTGCATGGATAGCACACAAATTGGTATCTTCGAATAAGCCTCCTGCAGCGTCATAGCCGCGGAACTTTGGAAGCGCAAGTCGGTTTTAAAGTCCTGAGCAATTCCACGATCCAAATGCTGCAAAGGTAGCTGCGGATCAGCAATTCGGTCGACTTCTGATAGCGATGAATTTCACGCAAAGTTCCCGGTCGATAGCGATGTGGCTTCTCCACCTATCCTGCTACTGGTGCGCTTATCCGAGCTGGCTTCGTGTGCCTTACCACCGAATGACTAACGAGCTGTCTGCGAAAGACTAACGAGCTCGAGTCCTCACGGTGCGAGAGTAGAGTAAGAAATGAACGAAAGCAAAGGAAGCGTCGTTTTATAAACCATAAAAGTATAGAATCTAAATCCCACCCTTATTATATTCGTGAGTATACAGTAAGCTTATACAATAAAGAGGGTGGGGTTTACATTCGATTCTTTTATGTTTTATAAAATGACACTTCCCTTGCTTTCGTTCATTTCTTACTCTACTCTCGCACCGTGAGGACTCGTTTCATCGGGACTAAGCAGACAGCTCGTTAGTCCTTCGGTGGTAAGGCACCACGAAAGCAGCTCGGATAAGCGCACCAGTAGCAGAATAGGTGGAGAAGCCACATCGCTATTGACCGGGAACTTCGCATGAAATTCGTCGCTATCAGAAGTCGACCGAATTGCTGATCCGCAAGCTACCTTTGCAGCATTTGGTTCGTGGAATTGCTCAGGACTTCAAAACCGACTTGCGCTTCCAAAGTTCCGCGGTTATAACGCTGCAGGAGGCTTATTCGAAGATACAAATTTGTGTGCTATCCATGCAAAACGCGTCACATCATGCCCAAGGACATCCAGCTGGCCCTTCGTATCCGAGGAGAGCGTGCTATATTAGCTTAGCATATAATCAACAGCCCTTTTCAGGGCTCCAAATTTGATGGATTAGAGTTCATAAAAGTTTTTTACAGGCCGAACTGAAAGGAGCATTTAGCGAAAATCGCGGTGTCGATGATAATTCGATACCGATAGGTGCCATGGATATGGATTTCATAATGAAGAATATGAAATACATGACATGATGTAGTGAATATATCCCCATATCGAAGAAATCACTTTGATGAAACTGTTTACCGTTTGTCGTTTTTAAGTGTTGGGAAAGGGCATTATTTTTGCTGAGTAAATTCCAAGAAAAAATCCATTCCTTCTTTAAGCGTGATTCATTCTGCTTCGGATCAACGGAACAGTGATAATCATTTCATACAAAAGATAAAATGTCCAAGAGTTATATGATTGCTATTTATTGAGTCGGAAAATTGTTTCAATAGCTTAATGATAGCTTCGAAAACAGGTTATAAAATGACGCTTCCTTTGCTTTCGTTCATTTCTTACTCTACTCTCGCACCGTGACGACTCGTTTGTTTGGGACCAAGCAGATAGCAGGTTAGTCTTTCAGTGGTAAGGCACACGAAGCGCACCAGCCGCAGGATAGGTGAAGAAGCCACATCGCTATCGACCGGGAACTTTGCGTGAAATTCATCGCTATCGGAAGTCGGCCGAATTGCTGATCCGCAAGCTACCTTTGCAGCTTTTGGTTCGTGGAATTGCTCAGGACTTCAAAACCGACTTGCGCTTCCAAAGTTCCGCGGTTATGACGCTGCAGGAGGCTTATTCGAAGATACAAATTTGTGTGCTATCCACGTAAAACGCGTCACATCATGCCCAAGGACATTCAGCTGGCCCGTCGAATCCAAGGAGAGGGTGCTATATTAGCTTAGCATATAATCAACGGCCCTTTTCAGGGCTCCAAATCTGATGGATTAGAGTTCAGAAAAGTTTGTTGCAGGCCAAACTGAAAAGAAATTTTCGTTTGGATGCCATACAGCATCGAGAAAATTCCGAAAAGATCTAATCGTTGCTGAAAAATAATCTGCCAGTTCCCTGGGAATTGAAGAATACATCCATGCGAAAGAGTTTATTTTAATGTTTTCTAATTATATGGCGAACACAGCGACCAAATACATTTGATTTCGTAATTTTTCAATCAAGTGTAATTAGCTGGAAAGCTTCTGAAGATTATTCTTTCCCATCAGTAGGATATTTTCGTATCCAATATTGGATGCATAACATGAAAAACGGAAAATGTTTCGTATCGCGAAAATTATATAATTTTCAATCGATTATTGCTCAGTCGCCGAAATTTTCATACTCAGAGAGTTCATTCTCCTCTAGTTTGCCTTCCAAATTGCCATCGTAAACCACACCTTCTCTCGATTCAATCACGCACGAAAAGCATACTGAAATGATATTGTGGTGGTGAAACCGATTCATTTTTCGTGAGGCGTCGTGCACAAATTACGTAACGCGATAAGGGGGGAGGGGGTAGATGTTGCGTTACTTTCTGTTTATTAGAGATAGGAAATTGCGTTACGAAAGAGGGGGAGGTTCAAAATCCGGATTTTTGCGTTACGTAATTTGTGCACGACGCCTGAGGACATCGACAAGACAACATCGTTACTGAACGAGCTGAACGGCGAGGGATCGAGGTATTCATTACCTGGCTTGACCCGACCTGAAATGCAATCAGTTTGTTTTAACTGTGAGGAAGCGCAGAAAAGCCGATCGATCAGAAGGAGAAGAGAAGGTGACCAAGAGAGTATCAGCATCGAAATACGGTTCCTCGGGAAGACATAGAAGCAGCCGCCACACACACACATATACACGCGCGCAACTCTTTTCGTTTGCTGGTTATCGAGAGGAAACCTGGAAAGAAATGATCGTTGCTGAAAAATAATCTGCCAGTTCCCCTTGGAATTGAAAATTACATTCAAGTGAGTTTATTTTAATGTTTTCTATCCATATAATACTGCGACCACATACATTTGGTTTTGTGATTTGTCAATCAAGTGCAGTTAACAGGAAAGCTTCTGAAGATTATTCTTCAGAACAAGGTTTTTTGTATCCAATATTGGATGCATAAAACCTTGAGTCTTCAAAGTAACACTCTCGTTTTTGAAGTCACCCAAATATTTATTTATTCATTCATTCAGGATGGATTTAGATTCAACTTCAAACAAATGATCTCTAAATCAACGATAGTCCTACGTCACCCTTGCGGTTATACCATAGATATAACCCACTTCCTGTTTTTTCATAGGGGGCACTGTTGATTGCTTGCTGTCTAGAGCACTGAAACTGAAATACCTTCTTGGTCTTTTTGAATATATAAGTAGTTTTTCAGTATTTTCTTAGCAAAATTACATCTCCAACACAAAACGAAACATTTCAGAAGACGCAGAACGAATCCGAACAGTATCTATTGTGTGGTGGCGGAAAATATGCGGAAGCAATAACATCGAAACAAATTTTCGCCTCCAGTTTTCCACCGAAGAACACAACTCTCAACCCGGAAACAACAATTGAAATCACGAAAATTGAATGATCGATTGAAAAAAATCACAAAAAAAGACATTCACGAATTATCAGTCATCCAGCTAGCGACCGGAAGGTAGCAAGGCTTTCCATATGGTATTTCTCAAGGCCAAGTTGTTTAGTGTGATTTTTCAAATTAGTCTTTTTCAAGGCTAGGGGCGAATGAACTGAGGAAGATTAACGACTCTTAATTCATATAATTCAATTCACAGAAGTCAAAGTCAAAAACAAATATAAAATAGATTTTAGAATGCATCGAAATTTCCAAAATTACTCTTTAGTCGAAAGTTTTAGTATTGATGCTGATGATGTTTTGAACTATAGAGGTGTGTGGCATGCTCAGTGCTGGTAACATGGACATCGTCAGTTTAGCGATCGGGTGGGTTTGGCACTCGGCGCATCTTCCGCCATCTCACCAGCAGGCAGTCACCGTTCGGCTTCGGCCGATTGTCCCACGGACGCTCAGGGACACACATTTTGGCGATCCTGCCAGGAGCGAGAACTAAACGGGATTATAGGATTCCGCCTTGAACCGAAATATTTTCAGGAGCTTTGCGTGGAAACGTGCAACTTTAGTGTGACCTAATACACTAAAGTTGCACGTTTCCGAAGTGCATGTGATGTGATTTCCACCGTGTGTGAAATATTCCAAGTAGAAATTAGAAAAATCATTGAAGTTTGTATGTGTGCAAAAGGGCAGTAGAACCTTTTGGGGGAACAAATTGAAATTACATGAAGACATGAGTGATCTGCCGTAGTCCCAGGAAGACTACAAGTAGCAGAACTATCCTACCATGGGAGGCATGAAGATGTGCAAGAAAAACGAACATATAATTAACACCGATATGTTCCACTTTTTTTTCAAATATAGTAAGGTAAAAATTGATAAATCTTTTATAATAAGTACGGATCGGGACGACTTAACGATGAAACTGTAGAATAAAAGTAGATAAGCGCGGATCGATACGACCGCACAAACGGGTACGGCTCGGGACGACCGTATGGAAAAAATGATAATGATGAGAGTGTGGAACGGGACCACCGTGCTGTATAAAAATAGAAGTAAACTTATTTGAGGATCAGGACGATCTATGAAAACATTATAATGATAAGAGTGCGGATCGGGACGATCGTGCTGTGTAAAACTTGACTCGATATTTTGTTAGTTAAACGTCATCAATTCAGATTTTTTATGTGATGGGAAATACACTGAAACAAAAGCATTTGCATTTCGAGTGACGTAAATCGGTCGGCTCGTCTGATTATCAGTAATATTTTAATATTGTACATATTCGGTCACGGGAACACAAAGGGAAAATCTGTATTCTCCCAATTTTCCTTAATTTAAATCATTTATGGGTTATGGGGAACCGTGGTGAATAACGTACCGAAAATTTTCAGAGATTTTCCGATTCGATTGAAATGCAAAACATCGAAATCCGTTCAGAGCTAAAATAATTATTACGTTAAAACTATTTCATGAACAAACATGATCTGTTATCTGTTTTGATATCATTACTGAAAGACGAAACCTTCTGTCAATAAATAGGTAATGTTAGAGGCCGTTAGAGGCCGAATGAACTGCAATGTTTAAAGCCTCTTAAAGCCAAAAAACAAGAGGAGAAATCGCTATTCTGTAAGTGCATGTCTCATTGAAACAAAAAAGGGATTAATTTGACAGGGCCAGGTCTGGTGAATACAGCGGGCGCAATAACGTTTAGGGGTTTTATTGCATCCTTCGCGATGCGTTGTCAACCTATAATAAGGGGCGAACACGAAATTATTGCGACACCGAAAATGTCATGCCAATTTTCTTATAATGTTTAGAATCAATCCAAAATTTTAGGGTAGTTTTATACATATCTTCTTCTTCTTCTTATATGGCACTAACGTTCCTAGAGGAACTACGCCGTCTCAACGTAGTATTACTTGCGTCATTTTCATTAGTACTTAGTTGAGATTTCTATGCCAAATAACACGCCTTGAATGCATTCTGAGTGGCAAGCTCTAGAATACGCGTGACCACAGTGCAACATATAAATATACATATATTTACTTCAAAAATCAAAAGAAAAGTTAATCGATGGAGCCTTGAGTGTAAAATTTAACGCATTTTCGCTTGATGCCCTCCATCAAAGTCTTGTGTCTTTGATGGAGTCTTTGATGAAGTGTCATCCGGTACCAGTTTCTCAGTTTTTTCCATTTTCTTAACATATCCTTCTCGTCTTTGACCGTCTTCTTGCTCTTCCGAAGTTCCCGCTTCATTATTGCCCAGTACTGCTCCACCGGGCGCAGCTCCGGACAGTTTGGCGAGTTCATGTTCTTTGGAACAAAATGGACAGAATTGGCCTCATACCACTCCAGGACACTTTTAGAATAGTGGAATGATGCAAAATCTGGCCAAAATAGCGGAGCTTCGTCGTGCTGCTGCAAGAACGGCAAAAGGCGCTTCTCAATGCACTCAGATTTGTAGATCTCGCCATTTACTGTGCCCTTTGTCACGAAAGGCTCACTCCTCAGTCCGCAAGAGCAGATAGCCTGCCAAACGAGATATTTGGAGGTGAACTTCGACATTTTCTTCTTCTTAAATTTGTCGTCCACATCGAACTTGCTCTTGCCGGTGAAAAACTCCAACCCCGGAACTTTTATATACGTTTCGTCGTCCATCACACAGAAGCCATATTTTGTCAGCATCTTCTCGTAGAGCTTTCGTGCCCGAGTTTTAGCCGTCGATTGTTGCCGCTCATCGCGGTTTGGGAAGTTCTGTACCTTGTATGTATGTAGTCCAGCTCTCTTCTTTGCATCATGGACGTAGCTCTGCGACATACCGATCTTTTTAGCCAAATCACGGCTTGGGACGTTGGGATTTGCTTTAATCATCCGCTTCACCTTTTCCTCCGTCTTTTTGTTCTCCGGTCCCGGTTTTCTTCCAGTTCCTTTGCCGTGGTCCAACGTCAACCGCTTCAACACTCTGGAGACGGTTGAATGGTGAATGTTCAACATTTTTCCCAACTGCCGGTGCGACAGGTCAGGAAATTCCAGGTCCATTTTCGTTGAATCGAAAAACACGACTTCGAGTTTGACAGCATGTAGACAATACACATCAATGAGAAAGTGTGCAAAATTTGGTTGATTTTTGGTCAAAAAGTTATGCCCTGTTGAATGTGTCGCAATAATTTCGTGTTCGCCCTTTATTACTTCAACGTTTCATTTTTCATTTTTTACAAATATGTGAACGGAAGAATTGTCAAACGATCATTGTATTTTACATTTCCCTCTGAAATTATTGCACTTCTCATGTTTACGTAGTTCTCGATCCGCGAAAGTTCATGTACCTTTAGTATCTGAAATGACGATTTTCCCAGGCTTCTCAGTTTAAAAGTACTTTTAAGGGAAACATATTCCGATCTGCACAACGACAAGCGAGTACAAAAGTACTCAACACCAACAAATACCCCCGACTTGAATGTTTTGACAAAGCGGATTCCCCCAGGCACATTGATTTTGAAGTCCGTGTTAGGGAAACACAGCTCGGTGGGAACATAAATACCCCCGACTTGCATGTATATTTGCAAAGCGGATTTCCACAGGTACATTGATTTTGAAGTCTGTGTTGGAGAAACCGTAAATCGGGACAATCAAAACTTGGCAGTTAGGGCGTTTAGATAAGGCTTGATATTTTACAGTAATTCAATTGTTCATCTAATGAATAATAACCTTTTATTAATTGTGATAAACGCTTAGAAATATTCCCTATCAATTGATGCAAACATCTTTCCGATCTGTTAAAAAATGTTCTAGTTATAAGCATTCGAGATACGGGCAGGGCTAGCACACAAATCGGCAGAACAAATGTATGGGAAAAGGAAGTTCCTTCAGTTTTCATGAATTTAATCCGTTTAGATATTAGCGAATTGTAGTGTACAGCATATCAAACAAATCTTAGAAAATTTCCGATTCGATTGATATGCAAATCATGAGAATTCGTTCACAGTGAAAATAGTTACTGACGTTAACTTTGTTTCATTAAAAAAAATTGATGGGTTATATCTATGATATAACCGCAATGTTGACGTAGAACTACCGTTGTCTTAGTAGGCATTTGTGTTTTATTGATTTAATTATCGATTGAATTAAACAATTTTCGTATTCAATTGAATTCAACATATTTGCTTTGTAAGTATAAAGTTTGAACAGTTGTCATGTAAGATCAATTCACGCATTGTAATAGATTATGTTCTTCGTTACAAGTAAATCTAATAACCCTTTTCTACGTTTGTTATGATGTCTGAGACTACCGAAATATGTGAACAGAAGAAGTGTCAAAAGATCATTGCATTTTACACTTCCCTCTGAAATTATTGCATATCTCATGTGTTTGTATTTCTCGAACCACGAAAGTTCATTCACCTCTAGTATCTGAAATGACAATTTTCCCAGACTTCTCAGTTTAGAAGTACGTTTTAGGGAAAAATATGCTGGTTTGCACAAAGACAAGTTGCAATGTTGCATACATTTGCTAAGCGGAATCCCCCAGGCACATTAATTTTGAAGTCCTTGTTAGGGAAACACAGCTCGCTGGGACAAAAATACCCCCTACTTACATGTATATTTGCAAAGCGGATTCTCTCAGGGGCATTGGTTTTAAAGTCCGTGTTAGGGAAACACAGCTCGGTGGGAACAAAAATATCCCCTACTTGCATGTATACTTGCAAAGTGGATTCCCACATAGTGATCCCCGATAATCGTTCGATTAATCGATTAATAGAATACTTACTACAGAAATCGAATATTATTCGAACGAATTCTGCGCAGCCAATAATCGAAGCGAACGAATAATTTACGTCGATTAATCGATCCAAAGAAAACCCAAACCCAAAGAAAAAAAAGTACGGCCGCTGCAGTTTTATCCTGAAAATCAATCATAATCTTTGACGCTCCCCTAGCTGGTAAACGAAAGTCAATGCCATCAACGCGAATTGAGCTTCGTTTACGAGTTTAGGGCAGCGTAAAAGATAATTATTGATTTTCAGGCGGGATGAACACTTTTTTGATTCCAGATGGCTTTCTAGCAAATGAAAAATATTAGTCTAACGAATTCGTTCTCTAAGTGCGACGCATTTAGATAACGCTTTACATTTTATAACTGTAAAATGTAAAGCGTTATCTCAAAAAAAAAACATTTTATTAATTGTGATAGATGCGCAGAAATATTTTCTATCAATTGACGCAAACATCTTTCCGATTTATTAAAAAATATCTTTCAATAAAATCTTTCATTTTTTTATGCATGTTCTGTATTTAGGTTTCCATTTTACCCCCCATATATTCCGGTTAGACGTAGTCCCACGTCAAAACGGGACCTGCTTTCTGATTTGGCACTCTTCCTGAAAGACGTAGTTCTACGTCACATATATTTCAAATCGAAGGAATGCATCAGCCCTGCTAGTAACATCCAAAAAATCAACCGGAGAACTCCAACTCGCTCACATGGTAGTACTGGCTTGAGATTTTAGTCTTGAACCAAAACCAATTATTCGAGATCAAAGATACGAGATTCATTGTCATCTGAAGTCCGCTCCACGATTTGTGTGAATGACCCTGCAATGTTCGATCGCGTCATATCCCATTTACCAATAAAGGATAATGAATCGAACGTAACACAGAAGCGCTGAATGCGCAATGAATCAACCGGCAACTCGAGTGCGCATTCCGGTCACACAATCCGTTGGTAATGTAATTCACGGCAGGATTCATCTAGCTGCCGGAAAAAAGAACACTAGAGACCTTCACATTGAACTGAGCAGCAACCGAGTCGCTAGTTGCATTGGAGATGAGTGCCGGTTTAATACGCAATTGTGTGTGGGTGGGTGTATGTGTGCGCCGAAATTGCACCGATTCGCGTTTCCACATTCATTATTCAACCGCAGTGCTTGAGCGCAACGAGAATAATGGAAATTATGGTTATGTTTGCAGACTCGCGAGGAGAACTTGCGTAGTTTTTGGAGCACGGTTGGGTGGCGAGACGCAATGATAGTGGTAAAGGGGCACGTGCGACTGCTTATGAGCGGTCGGAAAAGTTGTGGACTGACTTCAACTGTTCATACACCATTATCATCATCCATCGTCCCTTCCGGCCGGGCAGATCGTGGAATATTACGATATGATGTGGGTTTAAAAGCTTCTGCATCAATAATAAAGTTATGTTACGAGTGAACTGGACGTCAGAGCGAGCGATTAATTGTGCACCGCTATGATATATTACAAACGATGCATTGAAACGTAAATTAATTGTAATATCAATGAACGACCATGCCCTTGCTATTAACAACCAGTTTGCATTACATTATAATGGGCTAATCGATCTGACATAATAGGCAACGGTTCAAATTCTTTGTGTTACATCATTTTTCCGAGATAATAGCATCAAAATCAGCTTATAGCGCTTCCTTTATTGTGACTGGTAAAAGCGCAATTTTGCAACAGTAATCGGATTTAATGATAACCGCACCGCACCGCACCGAAGACCCTTTTCTCGTGGGACACATTTGACGACATAATAGTACTTACTTACCAGCCAACAACCTCTCATAGATATGATATAAAAGCTCTCATCTGCTCACTCACTCACTCTCACTCGCTCGCTCCATCTCTTTCCCATGGTTCAAGCACCAAGATTGATGGATGAGGTCGACTTTTGTCGTGTGTGCATTTCCCGTCAACTGGCGGCTTTGCGATATATGGCTATTCAATTATCGTCTGCTAATTACCATCACCACCACTAGCAGCACTCTCCAGCACGAAAGTTTAACCGGCAATGGCCACTCTAGTGTTCCGTCCCGTTCGAGTACTGGTGAACCTTGCCCAGAAGAGTGTAGAGATCTCTCGAGTCAAGCCTTGTATTTGGACGGAAGACGGAAGTTTAAGGTCTAATCCAGCCATACTCAACCTGCGGCCCACTTGGCCCGTTACCATTTTGTATGTGTAACAATCAGAAATCATCTAGAAAACATGAGATATGAATAATGGAGTTTGAAACATTCAACATTATTGCAAATCACACATTTACGTATTGGTTAGTTGTCTGGTTAAGTAGTAGTACATATTAGCATATCAAATATCTATTGAATAAGGTCATTAAGGTTAACCCTGTTGACGTTAGTGAATAAAAATAAAAATATGGATATGAAAATACGAATACGAAATCATTACCTATTTCTTTTTCTTCTTATTTTTATATTCATTAACTTAAATTTCATTCAAAACGAGATTTTCAAAGTTTTTGTCTGCATTGAATTGAATACTGCAATTGAATACTAACTTGGTACGGAGAAGTTAACTTTTAATCATAATTTCAATTTGAAAAGAGTTCATGCTGAAAACCCATTATCACCTTAAATGCTTCATTAACTCGTAAAATGAAGTTCAATGAATGAGTTCGTTCATTTCGTTTTCACCGTAAAGTGTATACGGGAATAAGGCCCAATAAGTATACGAGTATTCGGCAAAATCGAGAAAAAATCAAAAAAGTCTCGAGTGAATTAAAAAAATGTCTAAAATCTTTCGAGAAGGAACAAATATACGAGCCTTAACCCTCCTGTACTCGCGTGCTAAATCATAACACGTATACTAGGGCACGGTGTCACAGACCTAAAATTGAACTTCTCTATAATGTTGACATTGTGTATGTGTAATGTAATGTGTAATATAAAGAGTTATAAAATAACATAGAAACGTATTAATCGAATGTGGTTTCATTGGAGTAAGAATCAGAACATAGCATAACTGCATGCTCGAAACAAACATATGTTTTAAATTTCATGCAGTTGTTGCATATTTTTCGTGTCTTTTATCGAAGAGAAGAATGTATAACGATCTTCTAGATAATTACCAGATGATAAAGGTTCTGGAATATGAAGTTTGCATATTCTTTGTCTCTGTATTCTTGGTGAACTAAGAATTATTGTTTTTGTATAGATGATGCATAAAAAGATGATATAAAATTATTTCTAGGAACTTCCTTTTCTTTTTCTTGTTTTCTTGTTATAAAAAAATATCCCCGAAACTGTAACTGTTCAAAATTACCATAAGCCACCGTTTAGTTTATAGTTTACTGTTTACAATTCTTCCACAAGTGAAATTCTTTCACAAGTGTGTATATGTATGACCAATATATTTAGCGAATAACTATACGAAAGACAAACATTTATATTTTGCTTTTGAATTTTGCTTATGAATTTAACGACGAATATATCGACGAATAGTTAATATATGGATCCGTTCAACCCAGTTACAAAAGGGACTGAAATCAAATAAGAATAGCCCGGTAATTATCTTATGCATTATATTCAATAAATATTCCACGCCACTAAGATTAATTTATACATTTCATTCAACAATATTCTAGAATATGAAAAAAGGCACTTGTCCAAAAAAGTTACTCCTATACTCGCGTCGGTGTATCAGACCGAAAGTGGTGAAAAACGACACGAACATATAACCAAACATGAGTGGATCATTCAGATACTTGTATGAATGACAGTAATCACTTGTGTTACACTAAATGATTAAACAAAGAAAAGAACGAAGACTGTTGATTGCATATCCGAGCTGTACCAAACATCGCACACCATTTTCGAAGCCTGCATACAAGTTTGATCCACATGTATCGTCCCGTTACTATAGCGAAAACCACTGCACAGCCAAGTGCAGATCGAGGAAAGATACATGAAAAATTACGTCATCATTCGGTCACCATTTGCGGAGAGCAGCGACTGGGAAAAGAGCTAAAACGAGAAATTTTTTTGTTTCTCACTGGAGCGGTGTTGCCAGTAAATTTATGCGGTCTATATGAATATATATTTCAAGGGATAGCAGCGTTAAAAATGAAAAATATAATCTGACTACCCATCCCTTTGTGGTAGTCAGATTAGCCATCCCATTTGTGGCTAGCTTCCACTTTCACTTTAAAACATCTTAATCCACTCCTCTTCTTCTCTTTCTGGATGTAGGATTGTGAAACATGTGCCTTTTTCTTATGCCACTTTCCTCGGTAACAGCTTCGCAAGAAACTTAGAAACAGTTTCACTTTAGAATCAGGTATCAACATCTATTTTTTTCCAGGCGAACAGACGAACCTTTTTTTTTTTTTTTTTTATCTTCGCTTATTTTTCGTCGGCCTATTTCCGCCACTTTAGTGCCAATCACCGACATCAGGGAGGCGACTCCACCTGTTCCTACCTATCAGACTCAACAACTCATGAGCCGGGCCAACTTCTTTTACTTCCGCTCCGAAGGAAGACGTAACCAGAGATTTTTCGCCTCAGAAAATCCCAACGACGCCAGCTGGGATTGAACCCAGGCCGATCGGATTGTGAGGCTGTTACGCTAACCATACAACCACTGGCGCCGTCAGACGAACCTTGAATCTGCAGAAAGATGATAAGAAAGTAAAATGCAGGCCTATTCTGCGAGACGTATGAGGTGAGATGACAATTGCCATATCACCATAACGCAACTCTTCTCACTTTATTCCGACATTCGTATCCGATGTCGTGAGATGTTTACGTAATAGTGAGTGACAGGATGAACTGCATGTGACCTAAGACAATACCTGAGAACTGGCTTCTTACTTTTCCATATGCATTTTCGTCAACCAAGTGCTAGATAATAGGGAAGCCAAGCCACGCGAGATGTGAAGGTTGTCAAATTTAAAAAAAAAATTACCATGAAAGAAACATGTATTCTTCGTATCATGTATTTTCTGAGACAAACCATTTTTTCGTATTAATTATTCAACCGAATGTCACATATTTTAAACAATTAACATTTTCCTGTTATTTTGGTATGCAAAACAAGATGAAATGTGGAGAGAGCAAAGAAAGCTAGGAAACTTAGATTTGATAGCAGGAGTATGATATGTTGATATACATAAATTAAACGTATGGTTCATTTTATTTATTAAGAGACTAAGGACCTTATTCTTGTAAACACTTCACGATGAAAACGGAATTAACGGCACGTCATCAAACTTCGTTTTACGAGTTAGTGAAGCGTCAAAGATAATAATGAATTTTCAGGCAGAATGAACATTTTTTAAATAGTAATCATGAATGAAAATTAACATTTATCCGTGTCAAATTAGCGTTTAATGTGAATGGTAAACTTTGTTTTCTTCATGTGGTAAACTAATCTCTTATAAAAACTGTATCTGAAGATAATTTTATATTATAATGGTAAGTTTTAGTGGTGAAAATTATAGAAGGCCAAGTAAAAATTTTCATTCAGATTTTAAAAATTTAAAACTGTCCTCGGGCCGGCTAATTAAATAGAGAGTAGTAAGCCTAAAACTATTTTCGTATCCAGATGTCGACACTGTACCGTTGTCATCGCGGATATACTTCATTTCGTTTTCACCGTGAGGCGTATACGGGAATAAGGCCATAAAATGTGCGCTACACATACAACGTCCCAAATAACAGGTTCTAATTTGATTGATAACTGCTTTACGGTTGGAAAATAATTGAATGTTCTTCTCAGCTAGGCCGCTGCTATTATGCTATGCTAGATGGCAGGAGAATCACAAAAAGGTGTAGGGTGAAACTTCCGATGCAATGATTCCCTCTCTTCGGGAACTGAACACAGGACGTAATAGAATCGAAATAATGCAAAGAATCGACAAGAGGAATTTTCACTAAATTGGAATGTGAATGCAACAATTATTCAATTTTGAATGTATTTGGCAATACTGTCTTTTTCAAATAGTGACAAAACGAAATAAAAACATCATTGGTTTCGAATGATAAATTTAGCTGGCATTTTTTTTCTAGGTATTAGCACACATCTACAGATATTTCACATTTTCATGCCATGAGAAGGAATGTTTAGCTACAAAAAAGTCACAAGAGGGTTGTGTCCGAGACATGACCCCATAGTTGACGTAGGATTCCGTTAGGCTATCTGTTGATTTAGGATATGTTTGAAGAATTACATCGTTAAATTCTTTGATAATGATTTGGTGACTCTGAAAAGTGCCGTTTTGTTTGGTTGTTGGATATTGTTTGTTCACTCCGAGATATGATGAAAACCGCCCTCTCCTAAACGAGGTGCCTCCTGTGATATGTATGGATGAAATAAAGAAGAAAAACATTAACCAATCTAATATCAGATAATTACCAATACCGAACACAATTATCAAGTTTTCTCATCAGTAAAACATGTTTCTTTAATATAGAGAAAAGTTATTTGAAATGGGAAAGGTAATTTTCATTTATATTTTTTACTTTCTGAGTGTTTATTCAACCCAATGCGAATTTTATTTGGAATAACAACACCTAGTACTATATGTAGAGCAAATGGGAAATCACTATTACTTCACTTTTTAAATTTTTCTCGCCGTTTAGCCGTTTGGTTTTTATTTATGAAAATGGAAATAAATCGTTTCATATAGTCAAGTCGACATAACTGCTACCATACACAATTTTATACTTACACTTGTGCTAAATTTTATTTGCTAGAATTAATCGTATCATGCACTTTACTTGCAATACTAAAATGCCCCCGGCTTATATATATTTGCAATGCCGATTTCCCCCAGGCATTCAGGTATTTGCAATGCCGATTTCTCCTAGGCAGCTTGGTTTTGTTGTCTCTGTTGGGGAACACTATTCGGTAGGAACAAAAGCTCCCCTACTTTCATGTATTTGCAATGCCGATTTCTCCCAGGCAGCTTAGTTTTGATGTCTCTTTTAGGGAACACATTTCGGTAAGAACAAAAGCTCCCCTACTTTCATGTATTTGCAATGCCGATTTCCCCCAGGGAGCTTGGTTTTGATGTCTCTGTTAGGGACTCGCCGCATGTGTCGTCAATTTCAACCAATCAGAAGTGGGTATTTCCGTTAGGATAGGGGTTGAGATTTTTCAATTGTTCGTTAGTTAGTTTCATGACATATATTATTTTCTTCAATACATAAAATTGTTATGGAGTGCCGAAATCGATTGACGCAAAAATTTCATCAATCCATCATGAAATGACTGAGCAATAAGCGTTTGAAATCGGACAATTTCCACGATGTACTTGATTTTCGATTTTCAATTTGTGCCCCAATATGTTCCCGAAAGACGTAATCCTACGTCAAAAATTACAATCATTTATACAATAATTCATAGTTCTACGCTACAGTTCTACGCATAATTGTCCCATGTTCCAAAATCAGCAACTGAGAAAAACGCAATCAAAGTTTTCTAGCACATTTGGCTACCAGAAGCTTCAAACGTTTCAATTTAGCAATACACCGGGTTTTTTTTATTATCAGTAAACTAATGTTTGATGAACAGTGAAAAGTTTTCCTCACTGAACCAATCATGCTTGATTATTTCAAAAGGGTTCAAAAATTCATGGTGGGACAGTTATGCCTATAATATCAACATTGAACAATTGAACTTGATGTTGGTTTTTGAAATACTGGGAACAAACAATATTTTTTTGTGTTTTTTTCCGAAAGATTATGCATAAAAATATCGTTTTAGGAAGAAGGGGGTGATCTGCAGCACCTTTGCAGAATATAATTCTCATTATTATTAGGCATTCGCTATGAAGGTGTACACGTGTTCTGTTAAACTATTTTTTTATTTGTTTGAAAATTAGTTCGTTCTTCCAAACCAGAAATGAGTGTATTAGCCCTGCTGGAAGCATGACATAAAATTGTTATACGAGGGTCACTATTTATATTTCGGGAATAGGAACAAAAACAAATAGTTAAGCTGCGAATATATTTTTATTGTTTTTTAAAGTACTCGCCACGATGATCGATACACTTTTGCATGCGCTTAAACCAATTTTCAAAGCATTTATTCCAATCGACACGAGCCTTTTTTTGAGCGATTGTCAAATTATGTGGGATCCAATGTGAACATAATTTTCGCACAACTAAGTGTTCATGTAAAATCGCATATATGCTGGTGGAACTAATGCATTTCGTGCACAGCATCGATGTTTTCTGGCACTACAGTCGATTTTGGACGACCTTTACGAAACTCGTCGGACAGCGAACTACGACCACGATTGAATTCACTATACCAGCGATACACAATGGTTTTTGATGGAGCTTCATCGCCAAAAGTCAAATTAAGTTGATTGACGCACTCTTGTTGTGATAATCCACGTCGAAAGTCGTAAAAAATCATCGCACGAAAATGTTCACGATTCAGTTCCATTTTTTTGCCGAGACCAAACTTTCTACTAAATATAAAATAAACAAATAGCGTCCGTATGACAAAATGTTCTGAGTACGTAAATTAAGTTACATGAGGATATCGAAGAGTTTTTAAAAAGGAAAGACCGGTTTCGCAGAGAGTACAAGTTAGACTGATTTTATTATTATCAATTTTACATCATGAAGCCTAGCCATTTACCTAAAGCCCTTACGCTGCACATTCTATCCAGTCCGTTGTCGCGTCAGGTACAGAATCCGAATCGATGTTTTACGTTGGTGTCCTAAATTGTTGTTTCGCTTGCGTTCGCGAATTGATGCTACCGATAAACTGTTCCACAGTGATCGGTTCTGTTGCTGTGGGGAAAATGATGTTGCTTGCGTTAACTACTCCCTCATCAAGTTTGGATCGTCCCGATACAATTGTGTTGGGATGGTGGTTGTCTGCTGAACTGATGTTTGGTTTTTCTTCATTGGGTGTCCTTTTCTTCTGGTACCAATGGTAAACTATGACGATCAAGCCTATAATTTTTTTTTTCCCCAAATATATATTTTATTAAGGCACATGTGGCGTTAGCCTGACGGGGCCGGGAGTCCAATATTTTGACAATTTTTGTCTTACAACTATGTTAGTAATATGTAACCGATTACTCGCGGTTGGCTCGAGGTTAGTATTACAAGTGTTCTCATAATTGGTATGTTGCAGTCTTCGATGCTCTGTACGTGTGCCCGACACGGGATACTTCCTATTGGGATGCAGCTGACCATTAATCAGCAACGCCCCCCTAGTCTGTACCATATCTAGCGTGGTGCGTCTTTCTCGCCTCGAGGAATCCAGGATAGAATGGTCACTAGCCGGCGCAATCATCAGCTCGTGTAGAGTTGTCATAAGCGGTACAACCTTTGGCTCTTGTTGAATGATCAGTGGACTGCACAACCTTCGGCCCGTGCATCTGTAAAGAGTGTGTGTATGTATTGCCGCGACTAAGTAAAAGTTTATCGATCGGATAGGAGGGATATGAAACGGGGGCACAACGAAGGAAACATCATTAAACGTTGACATCGGCGTTTCTGAGGAACAGGTATAGATGAAGCTGAAGATCAGGATCCCGGCTACCTAAGATATCCCGGACGGGGATATCCGATTGTCTGCCTTGTGCTCTCAGTGCTCTAGAGAGCTGAGAGCGAGCAGCATGGAACCGGATACACGACCAGACAACATGCTCGATGTCGTGGTAGCCATCGCCACAATCACAAAGATTGTTTGCTGCGAGCCCAATGCGATAGAGATGCGCGTTTAGGTTGTAGTGATTGGACATAAGCCGAGATATCACGCGAATGAAATCACGACCTACATTCAATCCCTTGAACCATGCACTCGTCGAGACCTTAGGGATAATCGTGTGTAACCAACGACCGAACTCATCTTCACTCCACATGCGCTGCCAACTAACGAGTTTGTCCTGACGAGGAATGTGAAAAAATTCATTATAGGCAATTTGCCTTTCAAAAGGTGTGCCTTCTGAAGCGCCCACCTTAGCTAGCGAGTCCGCTTTCTCATTCCCCGGAATCGAGCAATGAGAGGGAACCCATGCTAAGGTAATCTTGAATAATTTTTCGACCAAAACACTCAATAGATGTCTTATTCTTGTTAGGAAATAAGATGAGCGTTTATCAACTTTCATTGAGCGGATTGCCTCTATTGAGCTGAGACTGTCTGAAAAAATAAAATAATGGTCGATGGGCAGTGTTTCAATGATCCCTAGAGCATAGTATATCGCACCCATTTCTGCGACATACACGGAACAAGGATCTTTGAGTTTGAAAGAGGCACTGGAATTTTCATTGAAGATGCCGAAGCCAGTGGACCCGTTTATGTATGAACCGTCAGTAAAGAACATTTTATCAGATCCAACTTTCCCATATTTTTCCGAAAATATCGACGGAATAACATTGGAGCGTAGGTGATCTGGTATTCCATGGATTTTTTGTCGCATGGACAGATCAAAAATGACAGAGGAATTGCAAAAGTATGGGAAGCAAACTTGGTTGGAGATGCCTGGTGAAGGGTGCACGTCGTGGGTAAGGTACTCATGGTGTAAAGACATAAAACTTGACTGAGGAGTCAGTTGTAGTAGATTTTCGAAGTTATCAATCACCAATGGATTCATGATCTTGCAACGGATGAGAAATCTGTAGGATAATTCTGTGAACCGAAGAGTAAGTGGGAATACTCCTGCCAAAACTTCGAGACTCATCGTATGTGTCGAATGCAAACACCCCATGGCTATACGCAAGCAGCGATATTGTATCCTCTCCAGCTTGAGAATATGAATCCTGGCCGCTGATCGGAAGCAAAAACTGCCATATTCTAACACTGACAATATCGTTGTTTTGTACAACTGAATGAGGTCTCCTAAAATTAACTTGTTGATGTTTGGATGAAATATCGGGTTTTAATTATCTCCAGTTGTTCTCGGTTTTGGAAATGTAATTTCTTTAATGTGTGAAAGTCCAGGTTCTGCTCGAATTCGTTTTGTTCAATTTTCACGCCATCCAGAGGCACTATTGTTGGGATAATTTTCGATGGAAATGTAATGGAGCTAAAAGTTTTGTTGTTCAGTGAGATTGTACAGTTCTCGAAAAACAACAGCATCGTTCCTGTTAAAACTCTGTTGTTATGTAGACAGTCGCTTGATAGTGTGACTGTTGTGATTATGACGATGACATGGTTGTCTGTCAATCGTTTTATGTTGGTTGTATTCTGATAGTTCGTAAAGGTACATTTTCCTGGGGAGCCTCGTATGATTTTGGAGAAGCATCTGTCGTCTGAGGTATCGTCTAATTTATCTTCTTCGCAAATGGAATTTTCGCCGATACTTTGGCAACTGCCTTTGATGAAATAGGTGGAGTTTCCGTAGATTGCTGCTTTATGCCAAGGGAGTTTGATGATTTGACCGTTGATTGGAAGTGGTTCTAGGAGAAGACTGGTGAATGGATGTGGTAAAATCTGCGGGACGCCGATGATGAAGTAGAGGATGGATTCCTTGAAGAGGGCTCTGATGTCTAGGTAATCGTATGCTTGGTCTGGATGTAGAATGGTAATATTTTGTTCTTCTAACTTATCTGAGATAAACTTTAGTTCTTCTGCTTCTAGAAAATTCTTAGAAATGATATTTATTTTTGCAAGTTGTATAACTTCGAAAATTGAGTCTAGGTGTTCTTGTATTAGGTCGACATGATAAGAAATTTTAAATGCCTGTCGGATTGCTGTGAAATTTTGATTGACAATTTTGTTGGTGATTAGAGATTGTCTGGCTGATATAATTTGTTGCTTGATTATTCTTTGTTGTTCATTAACGGAATCTATTAATTTGTTTATACGTTTTCCTAGATGTTTGTTGATAGTTGTTCATTAACGGAATCTATTAATTTGTTTATACGTTTTCCTAGATGTTTGTTGATAGTTACTTGAATATTATTTTGCCTTATAAGTTCTTGGTTGCCTTGTTTTAAGTCATTTATATCGTTATCTATTTGGATTCGATCTTCTTCATCTAAATTGCCTGTAATCGCCTTTATGGCTGAGCCTAGAAAATTGAATGCTCCTCTCTTGTTTCTTCTATTTGGTAACAATTTCATATACGTGTTTTGGGCTTTCTTAAATTTGGACTGTAATGTGATATAAACGTCGCTGAAGTCTGTGAATATTTTAAGTCCGTCGATAGTGATAGCGATGTTGTTTAGTAATGGTCTATAGTCTTCCAAGTCTATTGTGTGATATATCCTGTGACGTCCAGTCTTAATTAATACGTTTCCGGTCTGTAACGTCACTAGTCCTGGGTTTCTGGTCAGGTCATGTATTTGTATCGTTCTCGATGATGAGGTCGTGATGAACGTCAGCGTAATTAGTTTTAGAAGTTGGCTCCGCAACATATCTTGAATGTTCCTAGATTTGATGGGAATCAACGTAGCGTATCTCGAGAATTTATTTGATAAAAAGGTATCACTCGTGCGTCCGTTGTAGTTCTCCAATCGTCAGCCACTCGATATTCGTTCGCGCGGGAAATCACTTTCGCGAATTGGATCTACGCGTGAACATTTGAACGAGCAATCCTACCGACTGCGCCAAAAAAGTTACATGAGGATATCGAAGAGTTTTTAAAAAGGAAAGACCGGTTTCGCAGAGAGTACAAGTTAGACTGATTTTATTATTATCAATTTTACATCATGAAGCCTAGCCATTTACCTAAAGCCCTTACGCTGCACATTGTCGCGTCGCGTCAGGTACAGAGTCCAAATCGATGTTTTACGTTGGTGTCCTAAATTGTTGTTTCGCTTGCGTTCGCGAATTGATGCTACCGATAAACTGTTCCACAGTGATCTGTTCTGTTGCTGTGGGGAAAATGATGTTGCTTGCGTTAACTCGTATATCGTCAAAAATGTCAAACTTTACGATGGAACCGTCAGATGGACTCACATGACATCAGTGTTGCCAATTCGCGAAAGATAAATAGTGACCCTCGTACCTGAACTGATTGATTTATTATGGATCTACAAAAAATACATGGTGGAACTGTTATGCTTGGAATATGAACACGAGACAGTTGAACTTCATGTTTTTTTTTTTTTTTTATCTGTATTATAGTGATTTTCAACTCATTTGGCTGGTTCGTCACTTTTACTTCCATTTTTGGAAGAATGTCGGGAGTGAGAATTGAACTCGTGACCTTCAGCGTGAGAGGCATGGATGTTACCACTACGTCAGATCGCCTCCACAGAACTTCATGTTGTTTTTCGTAAGTCTGGGGATAAACAACTTTTTTTTGTGTTTTTCCAGAAGATTAGGCGTAAAAACATCGTTTTATGAAAAAAAGTTAAAGTTTTCAAAAAGCAACATGGGACAACTATGCGTAGAACGCCAGTACGGTCTTTCAAACCACGTTTGTTATTTCATCGTACCGTTTTTTTGTTCAGTTCAATTAAATGATCCTAAGACGAACGTTTAAATTTCCATAATTTCCACCGATTGTCAACAAAAATAGAATCCTCAATTTTCGATAGTGACCTAGCTTACGCAGAATTTTGATTTAGCCTTAACAACACATACGCCTTTCCACATCCACAGACAATTGAAGGGCGCAAATAGAATTCCTAGCACTTACACTAAGTTTGCTTGTTTAAAATACCCTCAGACATAAAAGGTTGACACATAATAAAAAGGAATTCAAATTATTATACAGAACGCAGATGCAAGCAAATTGTAGCTCAGTCATATGCTTCCGGAGCAACGAACCGTGAAGTAATCGCGTTACATTGGCATGTCAAAATCGTACACCATCCTCATAAATAGCCATCTTCCCATGGGTCGACCTTTTGGCCCACGCTTCCGCCGTATAACGCAAATCAATGTTTTCGTATCGTATCGGATCGGATGTCGTATCAACAAAGTGAAGAAATTTATTTGCGCAAACATGATCCCTACGTAATCTTGTATGCACATACGTCCGTAAGTTTAGCCGGAAGCACGTGCTTCTCTAGCGTTTGCAATGCTCACTCATTCAGCTGGAGCACGCGTATCTCCCCATATAAACAAACGTTGCGAACAACCTCCAACCTCCAGGTTAGAGCCTGGAAGTAAGACGTGTCCCAGTTATATGAGTGGGCTACAACACGGTGCGGATAGTAGCGCTGGTAGTCTCGTTATACGCCTACGCCTGGTTTTCGTTGGAACACTCGTAACTTTATGTATGTGGAGAGGTGGTGAGGGGTGAAAGGACACACCCACACACCCGCCGGCGACGCCCACGGTTCGGGTTCGTGTCAAGCGGACGTTTCCCTCCGCCGCCGCCAGTCTGCTCTTAAATTTTCAATCTCACCTGCCAGCTTTATAGTCCCGGGAAGGTGTGATCGTAATTGTTATGGGAAAACAACAACTTTTGTATGGCTCCCACGGCGGAATTAGGACTCGGGAACTTCTAACGACTGTGTGCTGCTCCAGTTTAATGCCGCCGGTTTAGAGACGGAACAAAAAATAGGGTAAAGTCGGTCGTTATGAATGCGTGAGCCTATCGACGATAGTTACGACCGGGTGCCTAAGTGTGCCTTCAAAGTGCCTTATAATATTTTAAAGCACTGCAGTAATTGTCCCTGGTACCTTTCGATAAAATTCAGCGAACTGCGCTATAAAAAGCACCCTTTTTCGACGAAATATAACTCGTCGTCGTTCGAAAATAGCACATGCAGTACATTGTTGTACCTGTCGCGTTAAACTGTGGCGGTGACGACTCCGACATCGGTTTGAAAATATGAGCCAGTCGCACAATAAGCAACAAGGCTGAGAACGTTGACCTGCTCTAAATAGTGGAACGAACTTCATCAACTCACGTCAGATGGAGTAGCGGCAGTGGTGTCCCGCCAATTGCTAAATTCTTTTGTAGTTCGTCTCCCTTCGTGTTTTCATAGTGGAAATAGTGATTCATTTTTCCCTTAAGTCAGTAGCACCGTAAACCGGGGCAAATTGATCACGGTTTGCAGAAAAATGTGAATATTTCCGAATGTTTCTATTCCATTTATACCCAATTATTTTCCAAACCAGTACTGGTGCTAAGGTCACAGAACGTTTTTAAAACTTTTGTCGTAAAGTTTCCTTAAGAAATCGACCAATCTATTTTATCATGATTTTGTAATATACGAAAATTCACTGTTTTTTTTACCTACGTTCATTTAAATCATAGTTCAAGGGTTTGAAGATACAAAAACGTGGTTTAGTCTACCTCAATAATAGTCGAGCCTTTCTCAAATCTCGATCTTAATTTTGATCTGCAGGTCATCCAAAAACTCTCTCGTCATGAACGAGCAAGTTTGATCCCCTAAATGGTTGGTTCTGTGTATTTTTGGGTTCTGGAACATATGACGCTGGAACTGGTTCCGGCCATTTCTCCAAAACCCGTAGGCCGATACTGATTAAACTTGGAAGGGTTTCTTTCAAAGAAACTGTTCGTGTCTAATTCGCTTCAGTTAGTTCAGTTCTACAGAGTGTTCGTATCCGAAAAAGGCAAAAAATAAAAACATTTTATGACTAAAGGGTGTGTCACATCAAATTGCATCACGTAAAAAACGCTGTAGAAATTTAATTTTTAGGAATTATATCTTCAGCTTTCGCTTATAATCAGATAAGCATGTATAGATCACGTTGGCCATGCTTCACTGTCAATTTTTCGTAAATTTGGAAAAATGTCGTCGAACGAAAAAGAGCGTCGTGAATTAATCCTGCGCACTCATTTCGAGAATCCGGAGTTGTCACATCGGGACATCGGTAAGATGCTGGGAATCGTCCAATCCACGGTCAGCAGAGTACTAAAACGATACTTCGAGAACCTAACCATCGACCGGAAGGTGAAGAACGGCAAAAATGGATGCTTCTTCAATGAAAGAGATCACAAGCGCGTAGTTAAGCAGTTTAGACGTGATCCGAGAAGTTCGGTCCGGGATGTCGCCAATAAGCTGAATTTGTCAAGTTCATTCGTCCAGCGGACCAAGCAGCGGGAGGGCCTGCGTACATACAAGGTTCAGAAGGCTCCTAACCACGATG
Organism: Toxorhynchites rutilus septentrionalis; assembly: GCF_029784135.1. NCBI lineage: Eukaryota > Metazoa > Arthropoda > Insecta > Diptera > Culicidae > Toxorhynchites > Toxorhynchites rutilus. The sequence goes on from NC_073745.1 coordinate 99,460,024, forward strand.
AAAGGCAAAACATGGTAGGGAAGACGCGAGCCCGGAAACTGTACACCGAAATGCTGACGAAGCCGCATTGCCTGGTAATGGACGACGAAACCTACGTCAAAGCGGACTTTCGTCAGCTGCCGGGCCTGTTGTTCTTCTCCGCAGAGGACAAATTCAGCGTTCCGGAGGAGATTCGCAAGCAGAAACTATCCAAGTTTGCCAAAAAGTACATGGTGTGGCAAGCGATCTGCTCTTGCGGAAAGCGGAGCGCCCCCTTCATGATGACCGGCACGGTAAACGGGCAGGTTTACCTTAAGGAGTGCCTACAGAAGCGCTTACTACCACTATTGAAGCAGCACGAGGGCCCGACCATCTTCTGGCCGGATCTCGCTTCGTGCCACTATTCAAAGGACGTGTTGGAGTGGTACGAAGCCAACGGGGTCACCTTCGTGCCAAAGGAAATGAACCCGCCCAACGCGCCGGAGCTTCGCCCAATATAAGAAATATTGGGCGATTATGAAGCAGGCCCTCCGGAAGAACCCAAAAGTTGTCAAATCGGAGGCGGACTTCAAGAGAAAATGGATTTCTGTTCAAAAAAAAACTACAACCTGACGTTGTACAGAACCTTATGGACGGGGTAAAGAGGAAGGTGCGAGCATACGGGCTTGGGCTCGAAATATGAATAAAAAGAAAATGCCAAATGTTGTTTAATAGTTTTTATTTTACTGTCTAAAATTTTCAAAAGGATCGGTCTACTGGGCGAATTTCTACAGCGTTTTTTCCGTAATGCAATTTGATGTGACACACCCTTTAATTGCGGCAGATGATTTTTACTAATGAACGCAGATCCTTATTTCTCGAATTGCCAACGCTTTTCAATACAACCTTTGAGCACTTAGCTTTTGCTTCCTTCTTCGTTCTTTTTAGGATCCAAGTTCTCTTGATCATCCAAATCCAGTTTTTCCTTTTCAATCATAATTTGCGCTGCATGCTCTGCCGTACCGCTCTCTTCTGGTTGTATATCCACCTCTCGCTTCCTTTTCGGAATAATACGATCGGTTGGCATGCCTGACCAGATGTTCTGAAAAAGAGTTTTCTTGCTGCTTCGTATGGCTGTTCAAAATCCAGCGGTTCCGGTGTTCGTAATCTTTTTGGTCGGATTCTTTTCTAAACAGCATATGAATTCAACGGGAATATTCATGTGGCTTTGAAACCAAACTTCATATTAGTGGACCTTCGTGGTGCTACGTGGTCCGACATTTTCTTCAAGATGCTTCGGTACAAAACTTTTTTCTTTCTTCTTCCAGTCCTCGAGAGTACCCTTCCATGCCATCTTTAACTAACGTTGAGAGGCTTACAAAGATGGGTCAGGTTTGGAGGGAAGAAATCCAGTCTGATATTATTTTTCAGGCAACTTTGAATTACTTTCGATGACAGATGCGAGTGGTCTGTCTTCCGTTCTTCAGACAGTTTAGTCCATTTATCTTGTTGAACAGAGCTCCGAACGGTATGTGAAACATCTTAGCAGCTCCACAAATGGGATAATTTTCGTTGTTCACTTCTGGCATCGCCTTTTCAACTGTTTCGGATGAATAGTTTAAGTGAGTTCTTGCACCCAATCGCTTCTTGTAAGTTCGGGTCATTTTGAACGAAACCAAACTTGATTTCTGTAACACTCAAACATTTTGCAGCGTGGAAAAGCAAACAAACAGTATGGTTGCTCCTGAAGCTAGTAGAATAGTGAGTTTTAGATATAGGGTTGCTTCGATTGAAATTCAGGTTGTATGATTAGAAAAAAAAAGTTTCCTTTCATGGTGCTTTTTTTGAAAAATTTGTTATTCCCACTTGTTAAATAGTAATTATAACTATTTGATTACTGTTTCAACCTCATGGAGAAACAGCTGGGTGTGATCGATTATGTTTAGCAACTATGATTATCGTTTAGATGTGTTGAAAATATGTTTCTTTGGCACGCCTCAAAATCGAAACGAAAATGCTATTCAGAAAGAAATTTATTTTATGCAATTTAATAAGCAATTTATTGGAAACCAAGAAAAGCACTTTCAGATGACCATTGAAAGCAAACCAAGAAATGTAAAATAGAAAAGTTTTAAATTAAATTACATAATACCTCCAGAAATTTCAGTTTGTTTCTAATAGTACGTTTGATCAATTTCACCCCGGTGATCAAATTGCCCCTGGATGACGGTAGACAACATTTGTTCCCAAAAGAGTCGCAAACACGTATTAGTCATGTTGTCACAAAAAACATAAATAAAGAAGGGTGTTGTCCAAGACACGACCGCATTATTAACGTAGGACCACGAGATTATAACCGATGAGAATTAAACATAACAGAATGAAGCTCCTTGGTACAAACATTTAGTAGCACTGACAAGGCCGATGAATGAATGCTTTCACTGAGCGTAAGACGCGAACGTTCCGCGAAGGAATTAAACCTCCAATGTGAGCAGATTCTCAAATTAGCTCTCAAAATTAACATGTACTGTTGATTGCTCGCTGTCTAGAGCGACTCTGAAACACTGAACTTATTCAATATCGAAGCAGTTTTTCATTATCCATTAGCAAAATAACATTTCCAAGGCCCCCAAAAACAATGCTCCAAAGAAGAACATTTAGAACGGCACCAAAAAATGGGTGTGCGGCACCGACAGCAACCGATACGGTACAAATTTTCACCTTCAGTTTTCAACCAAAGAACGCAGCTCTCATCGCTGAAGAAAATATTTTTCCATCCAGCTAAAATTCTCGATGGCGAGTGTTTAATTCAGTTTTGCAAGTGGCTTTTTCAAGACTAGAGGCGAATGAACTGAGAAAGCCTGAGTGTCTGAGTCTGAGCATCGAAATATAAGAAATAACTCTGAAATCGAAGATTTTGGTGGCCGATGTGTTTGCGTGGTTTTGTAGAAGCAGTTCAAGATGAGTGATTCATGACTCATTGTTGTTCTCGTGAGAACAATACACGTGTGCATCGAAAATATTTTGACGTAGGACTACGTCTTACATTAAGGGTGCCAAATCAGAAAACAGGTCACGTTTTTATGAAATAAAGTTAACGTTAATAACTATTTTTGCTTCGAACGGATTTTAACGTTTTGCGTACCAATTGAATCGGAAACTTTATAAGATTTGCTTGATATGCTATACATTACAATCCCAATTGGAAGCATTCCCATTTCCCCATACATTTGTTCTGTGCATTTGTGTGCTTATCCGAACAGAGCTGTCAATAACGAGCAACTTATGCAGCCGCTAGAATAGATACAGTTGGAGACGAATGAATCGTTGGATTTAAAGTCTCCGTAAATAAAGGAAAAGAAAAAGAAGAACAATAAACAACGAAGGGGGATAGCGAAAATAGAATATTTGCGAAGTAAGCTGTCTCTGAGGAAAATTCTTAGAATCTTTCTGTACCCGAAACAACAAAAGTCGCTCATTCTGCTCGTTTTGTGTTTAATGTTCCCCCTCGAGCTGTGAACGCTAGCGAAGATTTCACACAAAGTTTATCGCTGCAACTGTGTACATCTGACAGACGCGTGTTTGATGCTTGTTGATTGGCGATGTACGGAAGATGCCTCTCGTCAAATACTCAGTGCAATGCGTGCATTGATATAAAGAAACAAATTGCGACATATGACCAACTAGCGTATTGTTCTCGCAAAGGCAAGAAAGAATCGTTGCTTCTCGAAATGATTCTTCAAAACCACTCAAGCCATTAAACCTTTTTAAGGGTCCTCGGAACTTTTTACTAAAGAGTTATTTATGTACTTTCGACGTATTCGCAAATAATATACTGCTACGTCCTAAGCGGTCGTGTCTCGGATACAACCCCTCGATTTTTTTAACTGGATATAATGCGACCAGAGGCGGTCATATATTTGTTCCTCACCACCGTTATCCATTTGATAACGCATAAAATCAAAAATTCGTACGTGTGATTGAATCGTACACAACCAATCTCCACATAACGGTATAAAAAACGACGCAGTACGTCCTATTCAATATTTCTCTTCTGATTTGTATCTGCTCGTCAGTGCAAGCTCTGAACAATGATTACTTCGCGCATATTCTGAGGCAAAGAATTTTGCGCTGTACAACGCGGTAAAAACTCTGAAAAAAAAAACAGAAATTATGTGGTGCAAAAATACAGAAGCACGACACACCGAACGGCATGAAAATTGACGCGGTGCCTCCTCTGAGCAAAATTTCACCATCGTGAGTAATAGCTATCTTCCATTCACAAAAAAATGTGTGGATTATTACTATGATATAAACGCAAAGTTGACGTGGGACTACCGTTGGCTTAGTAATCATTTGTTTTGTTTTGATGGAATGAAGCAATTTTCGAATTCAATTGAATTCAACATATTTGCTGTGTAAGTAAAGAATTTGAGCAAACATCATGTAATGTAAGGCACCTTGGTTTTGATGGCTGTGTTAGGGAACACATTTCGGTGGAAACAAAAGTTCTCTCAACTTACATGCATTGACAATGCTAATTTTCCCAGGCACCTTGGGCTTGAAGGATGTGTTGGGGAACACATTTCGATGGAAACAAAAGTTCCCCCAACTTGCATGTTGGTGTTGAAGTCTGTGTTGAGGAAACCTTAAATCGGGCGAATCAGAACGTGGCAATTAGGACGTTTAGATAGCGCTTAACATATTACAGTTATTCAATTGCTTATCTCAGGGAAAATAACATTTCATTAATTGTGATAGATGCGTTGAAATAATTCCTATAAATTTATACAAACATCTTTCCGATCTATTAAGAAATTTTCGAGTAATAAGCATTCGAAATATTTCATTTTTTCCCGCACGTTCTGTGTTCATGTTTTCATTTTACCCCCCATATATTCCGGTTAGACGTAGTCCCACGTCTAAAAGGCTAACGAAAACTGAACAACGGGCCTTGGCAGAGGACATTTGGAAAACTTCGCTGCCGTCTGATCGCTAACTGGTTGACTGATGAATCGTGAATGTTGTGAAATCGCGAATGTCCTGTTTATTCTCAATCAATGGGAAACGAGCGGATCATAATTTGCCATATGCTCTCTATCCGTAGAACGAATGTTGCATTTACTATTTCTGATCCATAACAACGTACCTTATTTTTTGAATTGGCACTGGTACTGAAAGACGTAGTCTCATTTGAAAAAAATATGCTATAGTGACCTTCAACTCTTTTGGCTGGTTCGCCATTCTTACTTCCAATTTTGGAAGAATGTTGAGAGTGAGAATCGAACTCTTGACCTTCGGCGTGAGAGGTATGTATGTTAACACTAAAAATAGGTATTGATTGTCAAGCCGCAGTTCCATCGAGGCGACTCAGAACAAGATTTGATATGATACACTTGTTGGTATCTACGCAATTTTTTACTTTGTTTTTCACCTCAGCCACCGAACAGTAGTATGTAATCGTTAAGTGCGCTCTTCTCATATGTTATTGTCTTCAATATCTATATCAATATTAATATTTTGTTGCTCCATTACAAGGGAACTTCGACAATGTACCCTCGATATAACGTATACATTTTCAATGAGTAAAAAATATTATCGGAATAGGTACTGAGAGTTTCATGTCAATCTCACAGGTTCAACAGAGCTCACTTGGTGTCCTGGGTATAGGTTCCCGAATTTTAATTAGAGCGTTCGAAACTTCATAAAAACAATCGAATCAGAATCCCAGTTCATTTCATACCAGCGGTCGTAGTAGGCGTATTTCAAATATTTCGACAGAAAATTGTTCGGAAAACCTGTATCTTCCGACGATGAAATTTCACATTGATCCGTCTCGGTTTGAAGAAGTTTTGCAGGATGGATGCCGAGAGCGGAAATATGATTTTGGACACTCACATTAAAAATCCGACGTGTTCAGGTTTTCAAATTACGAAATCTGGTAAATTTTCGTGAATGTGCAAGTGTTTTTCTGATGCGTCTTAGTGGAACATACGATCGGAAGCCAAGGTGTGACCAAGGTTTTCGTCATAAACAAGACAATGGACTCGAAAATGTATAGGAGCGAGTGTCTGCAGAAACATCTGGTGAAGTTTTGGCCAGATTTGGTAAGCTGTCACTACAGTCGAGGGGTGCTTCAGTGGTACCCCGTGACAATGGGATCGATTACATTGAAAAAGACTTCAATCCTCCGAATGGCCCCCAATTCTGCCCAACCGCTGAGGTTGACCAACAGAGAGTCCAAACTTTGATGGAGGGTATCCGAAGAAAAGCACGAAAATTCATCAAAACTGTAATGGAATAATTTCTATTATATTTTTTTTCGGAAACAACAATAAATTATCTATATTTTGATATAAAAACATTTTTTGTACTTTTTACCAATCCCGAGACACAACTGGTTTTAAGATTCCGGATTTATATGCATCAAGCTTTAATCAACAGTATGAAAGGAAACATCATGAGAAAGATTGGCTTTATTTTCTAGTTGAGTTTTTGACGTAGAACTACGTCTTTCATTAAGGGTGCCAAATCAGAAAACAGGTCACGTTTTTTATGAAATAAAGTTAACGTGAATAACTATTTTTGCCGCGAACGGATTTTGGCGATTTACATACTAAACGAATCTGAAATTCTCTAAGATTTGTCCAATATGCTATACATTAGAATTCCTTGATTTGTAAATGGTTAAAATTCATGAAAACTTTAAGCGTTTTTATTTTCCCATGCATTTGTTCAGTCCATTTGCGTGCTTTCCCGAACAGAGCTGTCAATAACGAGCAACTTATCGACGAGCAACGAAGGGGAAATCGTAGGATATAAAATCACAGTGAACAAAGTAAAAGAAGAAGAATGAAGGGGAATACTTGTCTAGAGTATAAACAGTGGATCTCGCTGAGGCAAACTTTCATTCGGCATCGGACTGTTGAGCAATTCAGTTCACTTTGCTTTCGCTGCACTTCGATCTAAGATTGGACCCCACCAGTGGTAATCCAACTTGGATATCGTCGTGTGGTTTTTCCAGTTCGTTTTTCGCGTTATTCGTATCGTGTGTATTTCTTTCTGTGTCATAAATTGGATGATTCGCATAGTGTGTGATGAGCAAGAAGAAGAGGAAGGCAAGCTCGAGCCCTGCAAAAAACGAACGATATTTCGAGGCAAGCGTCATCTAATGATGTTGGTGCAGTGAAAAACGCTCGCACTGAACCGAGCCTTCGCATCGAACAACAGCGAAGTAGGCGACTTCGGCGCGTCGGTCGAAAATGTAAACGCCGTTACCCAGGCAGTTACCAGCTCCCCCCGCTGGTGGTGAAGGCGATTGCTCTTTACAAACTCATCAGCGAATTCGCATCGATGGGTGTTACAGTAGAGTACAAGCTGTGTAGCATAATTCAGTCTTTTTCCAAGCAGTGAACATTGTTTGTTTTCCGTCATCATAAGGGCTTCGATGGTGTTTTTGACATTGCATAAATGAATTAAGCTGACGTTATGGCGAAGCAGACGTTAAGATTGTACCAAGCATCTTGAATGTCTTACTGGAATGTTACAAGTTATTTGGGTCCGCGTGCCAGTCGCAAAACTGCCTACAACTAGGATTGCATTTGCACTAGTCTTGATCATAATGAAGCAATGCTACTGTTTTCGAGGTTGTTGATATTTAAAAAAGAATTCATTTCACTTGTTTAATCACCAAGAAAGTGGATGTCGTTCTGGAATTTTGTATGTGATTAGGTTTCGCTTGCCAGTAGCAAAACTTCCTCCACTAAGGGTGACAGTTGCGCTAATCTCGAGTATGAGAAAGTAATGCAACTTTTTCCGAGGCCAGTAATATAAACAGAAGTGTTTCTTTTGAGAATAGCGCAAAATGATGAGAAGTGTTTATATTCCTAGTAGTTTCAAGCCACCAATGTATGGCTCTGTATGCATGCTATGGCGAACGCTTGTTTGGCGCTTGGTTTACGTTGTACGAACAACGCCTGGAGGTGCAATTTCACTGAAGCAATACTAAATAACATGTACATGATATTTGATACTTGCAAGTGTTGTCATTGTTATTGTTTCCTCGCGGTGCCAAAGATATATTGATTTAATCGACTGTAACCGAGTCTATGTCAATTGCGAAAAAGGCCACCGAAATAGCGTTCGAGGTAAATTTTCAATGCATTGACATGAAATAAATTGCGACAAGAATGAATCATCAGTCAACTATAGTCAACTGATTCTCCAATGAAAAAAAACATTTCACAGCATTATAGAATAATATCCGAAGGTTTAAACAAACGACTTTTATAATATAACAGCGTAGTTCTACGTCAACAATGCGGTCGTATCTTGGACACAACCTCCTATAATTTTTTTCATCAGTATTAACCTATCCCACCCAAACAACAACACAAAAAAGTATTATAAGCAATGTTCATAAATTCTTTATTATGCTTGGACAATAACGTACAATTTTGAAAATGAAATGTAGGTTATATCGAAGTTCCCCAGTATCTGGGTGAATTATGCTAATTGTCAATAAATGACGTTTTCCTCCGATATTGTCGTACTACCACGCCGCAACGATCCGCTGACTATTGGATAAGACCAAAACTGCTCCAACAAGGTACTTCAAGAAACAACAATTATTGACTTGTAGCATTCATCAAGTTGTCTCGAAGGAATTGCAGTTTTAGGTTTTCGTTATTGCTACACATACAAAATAGTTTAAAATAAGGTAGCACCAGATGGGCCAACCGGAAAAGTCCGCCGGACCACAGCCGGCCTGTTGAGTATGGTTTCCTTAAGCTATCAGTATGTTCATGAGAAATGACAAAAAAAAAAACAAACGGAAAAAATGAAAGCTGTCAAAATGGCGCACAAATCAAAAAGTGTTACTAGCTCAATGCTCTATATTTCATTCAGTTTCAGGAAAGTTATTTGGCGAAGGAATCTCATCCAGATACTTGAAGGAATGACGTAAGCGATACTTTATTGGAAGGACGAAGTTCTACCAAGAACCATAATGCCATTGGAAAAGAACCCTCCGCTCTAGTCTCTAAGATATGGAATCAATGGAACGACAATAGCGTCTTCATCATGAAGAATATATTGACACGCTCTCAACCACTTCAAACTTTCGCGATTCGAGGGCATATCGCGAGTTGTCAATGGATGAAAACAAATCGTGCACTCTCAGTGAGGGTGTGTGGTGCTGAGTAGATGGCAGAGGGTGGTTCTTTTCTTTACAAAGCTACCGTCGTCAACATTGGCCCGCGTGCAAACCTGTTCAAGTGCACGGGCTTGTTGTGTTTTACCACATGTGAACACGACACTAATTACCCAACCCCCAGTGTTTTGCCGGCACGGCTTCGAGGTTTTCCATCATGGCATCGAACACACACCTACACCCACACTCATTGAGCAGCTAATCGACAGCCGGAGAGTGTTTGTTGTGCAATTCTCGCAGTGCAGAGCCTTTCGCCGAGCCATCTCAACTGTATCCCTTTTTTTGCTTCGTGCTGTTGAGAGTTCAGAAATGTTTGCAGTTATGTAATATGGTAATATTCGTGATATGGCGTCTTCAACCACGCCAATAACAACCATGACAGCCGGCAAGTGGCCGGCGTGAATTGATTTCTTGCAAACCGGAACACAAATCAACCTGGTACAAATTTAATCACATTATATCGTGTCGATTTTTGCCGGTTAAAGTCCCGCTCCCACGCAAGAGAACGCTACATACCGCACAACGGAACTTTACCAAACGTCAAGTTCCGTTCGTTCAATGAGAATCGCTCCCAAATACGAATGCGAAACGGATTTGGTCAAAACCAAAACACTACGCACAAGTGGAAAGATAAACATTGGAAAACTATTTTAACACAAACAGAACCAATGATTGCCCAACCTTCACCTTGATTCTGGAGACGGCCGGGTGGCCGTTACTTGTGAAAAATGATCAAGTTTAAAGCGGCAAACGCGAGCTTGTTTATTTAGTTATACCAATCGGGAGACTTTGTTTCGCTCATATTATTGGTTATGCTAGGATCGACATCGGTTTACATCTGTTGATTTGTTTCTCACTGGCTGGAGTTATTGATTAATTGTGTATTTACCAATCCATACAAGTGGATCCAATAACTTTGAGTTGTAACCCTGCGTGTAACTCATTACGGATTTGATGCATGTTAGGTCATTCTGATAAGACATCTTGAAAGTCCAGTTGTGTGGCTTCGACTATATGCTTTGTTCTTTTTCGGAACCTGAACTAATTGAAAAGTTAGTTATCACAAAAAAGATTTTATGTTTCAGTGTATACAACATTGACAACAATAAGCGACTTTGCGTAGTCACTGCTCAGCACTAAACCCTGGTGTTGCATTGGTTTGTGTATAAAATTTTATTTATTTATGCACTCGAGAGTCACGATACGCGTTATGAAATATGAAAACCTGTTAGTACCTCGATTTTAAGTATTCTTTCATGATAATTCCACAACATTAATGAGTGCGTAGAACCTCCTTCTTTTCAAGCGTTATTGCGTTAATCGTATGTAATAAAGTTTTGTTTGCAATAATGTGAACACGATGTACGGAAAGTAAGCTCCTTGCAAGCTGTTTGCTAGTGAAAAAAAACGCAGCCGGTGTTATCTGAATACCTTATGAAATATGCTATACATTGTGAACTATGAGACGGGTGACTGTGACTTCCCTCTTTTTATGAGAATACATACATACAGAATATGAAGAAATTATTGCAGCTATGAACACCGCTACACTTTCAGATAATTTACGGATTCTACGTTTGGAGAAGTACTGGTCCTCAGAGGCAATCCAATTATCAAACCGAAACTATATGCTTTATTGAGAAGTAAATCACTCTCATATATGATCGAGTAGAATAGTTTGAATAAGGACTTATCGAATATATGGTCTGGATGTTGAAAAAATGAATTACATTGCCTATTAATCCGTTTAGATGTTTGTTTCTATAACTAACGATGGCATTAAAAAAAACAAATATTGTCCATTTTTAACGGGTTTACCTTCACACGCACTGACGGAACTACCCATATAGGATGCTGCATAATCATAGTAACCCATGAGTCAGCAGAAAAAATTTGACAGCTCTATCAGTCGAATTTCAATCGTGATGGCGAAAACAGTGAAGCTACTCCATTCAGGTACCCCGCCGCGTCGAAAACGGTACCCCGTGCGTCACTTTGTGGACGCCGGATACGCCCGTTCTGGCATCTACAATATCTTGGCACTATTGGACAACAATCAGAGCATCGAAAGGAAGCCCGGTTCAGGACGGTAAGAAGCTCCAAAGGATGCTGAAGAGGAAGATTGAGGGAAAAGTGGCTACATCGCTGCGTGCGCTTGGCCGGGAGGTCGGTGCAACCGGCCAAACTGTAAAACTGGGAAACATGGACATAAATGTCAGGAAGCAAGAAAATGCTGTTATCAGAGAAATTTCTCGTCGAATTGGACGATCCCATCAGATAGTGTTCAATTATTTGACAATCTTAAGAAGAGAAGAGGTCCACATAGAAGAGAGGACCACATAAATCGAAGCTCTCTGACCGTGATACGCGGGAAATAGCTAGAACAGCTTCGAATACCTCAAAATCGTATATGCAAATAAAGTAATATTTCAATTTAACACGTTCGTCGCCCAAAGTGACTTTTCTGAGTTTCTAGCGGAGCCCAAATTGCGGATAAATTTTCAAATGAAGATCAAACTTAGTTTGTAGACAACTTTTACATGATCTAGCAACATTTCATTTAATTTGAAGATGAATTGACACCAATAACACATGCACACATGCCATGCTTGTGTGCTCCCGTGGCTGAGTGGTTAGCGTCAAACCTAACATGCCGGGGGTTCGGGTTCGATTCCCGTTCTGGTCGGGGAAATTTTTCTTCAAAGAAATTTCCTTTGACTTGCACTGTGATCACGCGTATTCTAGAGCTTGCCACTCAGAATGCATTCAAGGCGTGTTATTTGGCATAGAAATCTCAACTAAGTACTAATGAAAATGACGCAAGTAATACTACGTTGAGACGGCGGAGTTCCTCTAGGAACGTTAGTGCCATATAAGAAGAAGAAGAAGAACACATGCCAAAGTCATATTATATGGGTTTCGGAAAAAGCTGCAGTACGAACCATCCCCACTATAAATTTAAAAAAAATACTATAAACATTATAATGATATGGTTATAATTTTATTATTTTTATACATATCATATAGTTACACTTAGGTGCCTATTCTATCAAATTCCTTTTAAAAATCCTATTTTATTTGAACGAGGAAAATGTCACCCATATCTGGGTGACGGGGCGACGAAAGGGTTAAATGTTACTCAGGTGACAATTTGTCAAGTTTTGGTAACAAATTCTCACATAAAGAGGGTTTAAAGGGTTAAAGTTCCTCGTCTTACACCATCTCACATTGGAAGACGTCTGAGTTTTGTCAAAGCTTACATGAACCGACAGTGGGACATGGTATGTTGTGACAAAGAATGTTTCCAAAAGAATACATTTTGCTAGATACCATAACGAAAAGTTCTTCAATGTTTAGGTTGTCTTCACTGACGAAAAAAGTTCTATTAGGATGGTCCTGATGGTTTCAACGGGTACTGGCGTGATTAACGGTCGAAGGGACAGTATTTTTCAATATTTTTTTCGGTGGAGGTTCGTGCATGGTTTGGGCGGGATTCTGTGCAACCGGAAAGCTCAAGATAACATTTAGGATAACATACATGTTCTGGAATCCTCTCAATTACCGTTTTTACGTGGATATCGTCACAAAAAAATCACATTCCAGCAAAACAATGTTTCTATTCATACCAGCGAGGAACTAAGCAATGGATTAACACTATTCCTACCGGGACCGGTCAAATGACCGTTTTTAAATTTTCAATTGGAATTTCTTACATTCAACGTAAGTGAATCGCCTTTAAACTTTACGACTTTTCCTCATATATATGTATGATACATTTTTCAATATTCACTTATTTTTTTATTGTTTATTTTCTGAGAAATATTTGTAGTCTGTCTTACCTACCACGACCGGTCATTTGACCGGTAGTACGATTTATACACTTTTGTAATAGTTTCTCTCTAAGACCCAATGCCAAAACTATAAAGTCGTTAGAAACAAAACATAATGTAGTTGTGGCACGATTTTATCCGAGAAGTGCCTTCCAGAAAATGGTTTACGGCACTTACAAGTGTTTACAGTTCTCGCTCGACTACCGGGTTAGCGGTGTTTATTTGCTTGATTGATATCCGATACGGTCCAGATCCTCGAATATTCTTACGCCATCTTATCTACTATGACGTAAAATAAATAAACTTATGACCAGAGATCGAAATTCTCGCTCGGCTGCGCGATAAATATTCAGTCACTCAATCTAGTTTTCGATGAACCGTGTATTGTTGATATTTTCGTCTCTTCCTTTTCACCGAAAATTCTTTTTCAGAGAGAAAGAGATATGGAAAATCTCTATCTCGGAAGTTCAACGAGAATGCTTTTTCGTCTCTCATTTGGTACTGAAAATGTGGAGCGAAAAATCAAAGCTAACTTTACCAACGTTAGGCTGTTAGAACAGCGTCAGTATAGTCTTGCGACACGAACAGAGTGCATCGAAACGTGAAAATCACAAAGAGCATACTTGGCAGTCTTTTATTATTATTTTGTAATATTCTATGTCATAGTACGTGTTATAAGTTCAATTTTCAAAATAGTGAACAAGACTAACAATACGTCGCAGTAAGCTTCACATTTTATCTTTTATTCATTTTTTTTATCTATTTTGATTTACATTTTCATATTTTAGTTTTTATTTTCTCCGTTGAATATTTACCCCAAAATGTCAAGACGTTTGAGGAGTGCGAATGTATTATTAGAGAGAATAAATGATATCGATGCAGAATGTTCTGAAGATGATCAGGAAATTCTGGATATGGAAAACGACAATACGGAAAATTATGATCCATTTGAAACCGACTCGAACACCGATGAGAACGAAGAGAATATTTCGAACGTACGTAGACGACGAAAGAGCAGGAGATTTTTAGTTAGTTCCGATAGTGAGAATGAGGAAGAGGCAAGCGAAATTGCGATGGACGGAACTGTTTGGCAGGAAGTAAAAATAGGGTCTAATCCTGGAAGAGCACCTGGTCATAATATTTTTAGGGAAACATCAGGTCCGACTGGGTACAGTAAACGTAATATTATGAAAGGCGAAGTTAGGACGGCATTTTGTGTGATAATTGATAAGAATATAATCGAACTTATAAGAAAGTGCACACAGGCAAAGGCATTTAGAGTGTTGGGATATAAATGGGAACTGTCTACTGCAAAGTTATATGCATTTTTTGCAATTCTGTATGCACGCGGCGCATATGAGGCTAAGAATATAGATATAGCACTTCTGTGGAATAAAAAGTGGGGCCCGCCTTTTTTCTCAAATACTATGAGTAGACATGACTTTACGGAGATTATGAGATTTATTCGATTTGACGACAGAACTCAACGAAGCCAACGGTTACAAACTGATAAATTCGCTATGATTTCCGAAGTTTGGTACAAGTTTATTTACAACAGTCAAAATTGTTATAAACCAGGACTATACATTACTATTGACGAACAATTGTTTCCAACGAAAGCAAGGTGTAGATTCACTCAATACATGCCCAATAAACCGGACAAATTTGGTATAAAATTTTGGTTAGCATCCGATGTACGCAGAAAATATATAATAAACGGCTTTCCATATTTGGGAAAAGATGAAAGTAGAGAACCCTCAGTTCCTCTTGGAGAGTTTGTCACTATGAAATTAGCAGAACCGTATGTAGGATGTGGAAGAAATATAACCACAGACAACTTTTTTACAAGCCTACCTTTAGCAACAAAACTTTTAGCAAAAAAAACTACGATTGTTGGAACAATTAGAGCAAATAGGAAAGAGCTACCAAAACTAGCAAAACTGAAAAACGACGACATGGCACTTTTCTCAAGCAAATTCTATCGCTCAAATAATTGTATGTTGACAATTTACAAAGCCAAACCAAGAAAGAAAGTTTCAATTCTCAGTTCAATGCACAACTCCGTACAAGTTGAAGAAAACGACACCCGAACACCGGAGACAATTCAATTGTATAATAGCACCAAATTTGGCGTAGATGTGACCGATCAAATGGCCAGAAATTATTCGGTAAAATCTAAATCTCGGAGATGGCCTTTGCAAGTATTTTTTAATATCTTGGATTTAGCCGGGATAAATGCATGGGTGTTATATAAAGAAACTGCGGGAGGAGAAATTACAAGACAGGAATTTCTATTCCAATTGGCAGAAGAACTTGCCATCGAATATCAACGAGAGCTCGGCAAAGAAAATCAACCAATACCCATCGCAAGTACAAGTACAGGTTCCCGTGAACGGAAAACATGTCAGATAAGGTATTGTAAAGATAATAAGACGAACAAAATCTGTCTAAAATGTAAAAAGTACGTATGCGGAAAATGTACAGTTGAGAAGCCCATTTGTAAAAAATGCGACGAAAAAGAATGAAATGTAGATTATGTACTCTTGAATAAAAGAAAATATATTTTTATACTGGTAAACTGGCTATTGGTCTGCATTCAATATTGAAAAATATAAGTTGTGAAAGACAGGTCATTTGACCGGTCGCGGTAGGAATAGGTATACGTGAAGTGTCGGTAGGAATAGTGTTAAGGATCAAAATTTTTTTTTTTTTTGTATGGCCGGCTCGCTCTCCAGACTTGAATCCTGTTGAAAATCTTAGGGGGATCCTTGGACGCAGAATCTACACCGATGGAAAGAGGTAAACCGCGATTTAAGAGCTCAGGGTCGCAATTTCGGAAACATGGATAAATATGAAGAAATCCGTTCAGCAACATTTGGTAAATAGTATTCCAACACGAATTTTCCACGTTATTAGCCGAAATGGCAATGTTGCCAATTATTGACATGTAGATCAGTCGATCGTTTTGAATTTTTCATTGATAATACTTATGAATGTTGAAATGGTCTTATAGAAACTGGACAGCTGAAATTATCATATTTAAGCACAATAAATAAACAAACAACTCTTTTGAACGAAATTGACGTTAAATATACTTTATTCTAAGCCTTCAACAATGTATGAATGTATTTTGTTGAAATTCTAACGGTTTGTGTTGTAACGAAATATGATCAGGGTGGTCTTATAGAAGTTGGACAGTGTGTATTGGAGTCATTTGTCAAGTTTCATTGCGATTGGGGGTTTAAATGGGATATTCGTCGAT
Source organism: Toxorhynchites rutilus septentrionalis (assembly GCF_029784135.1). Taxonomy (NCBI): domain Eukaryota; kingdom Metazoa; phylum Arthropoda; class Insecta; order Diptera; family Culicidae; genus Toxorhynchites; species Toxorhynchites rutilus. The sequence goes on from NC_073745.1 coordinate 99,476,285, forward strand.
CTTCGCTTTGGCAAGCTGTTGATCAGAGGATTGGATGACATAAACAATCTCACGAAAGCATCCTGATTGCTGGCATCTCTGCAAATTGACATTTGAAGTTGAGCTAAGTAATCTGTGTTGTTTATTGTGGAACATTCAGCGGTATTACCGTTGCGAAAGGCATTACGGTTGGCATTACATGCCGTCATCGGTGCACCTTATTCTCACTCACGGAGCAGATATCATTGGCACAGCAATTATGTCCATCGACTATCTGTCAGAGGAATGTAGTGAAGAAAGTGGAGAAATAAATATGCATAAATATGCAAAAAAGTTCCAAGAAAATAGATTCAGAAAATTGTTAAACTCTAAATGGAACGTTTCTGGTATTCGATCTCACCATTTAGTTAAGTGCAATATGGAATAAAGCCTGCTGGCCTGCTGCTGGCGGCGGCGCTTTTCCATCTCCTCTTAAAATCATTAATGCCATTCGCTTTCTTCTTAGTTTCGAATAGTTTTCGCTTAATCAGAGCCAAGTTCTTTTCCACTGGGCGAAGTTCTGGACAGTTCGGTGGATTTGCTGTTTTTTCATGTGCATTATACCATTCCAGGATGGATTTTGCATAGTGACAAGAGTGACAAATCTGGCCAAAACAACGCTGGAGAGTCGTGGCTTCTTATGAATGGTAGCAACCGCTTCTGGAGACATTCCTTCCCGTGAACATCTTTGTTGATAGTGCCGGTAGAGACGAAAGATTTGGATTTTCGGCCACAACTGCATATGTCCTGCCAAACCAAGTACTTTTTGGGGAATGTAGACTGCTTCTTGGTCCGGAAACACTCGGCTACGGCATTCCTTCGCATTGCAGTATAAAAAGCGAGACCCGGAAGCAGTTTGAAGTCTTCGAGAACATAAGTTTCATCGTCCATTATGGTGCATGAACATTTTTGCAAAAACTGGGTGTAGAGCACCTTAGCACGGCTTTTTGCAGTGAAATTTTGCTTATCATCTCGATTGGGTACCTTTTTCACTTTGTACACCTTCAGTCCATGCCTCTGCTTCACTTTTTGCACATTTCTAACTGAAAGGTTGGCATATTTCTCAATAATGGCAACCACCTTTCGGTCCATCTGTCGGGAGCATACTTTTCGATTTGTTCCGTTTCCAACCTTCCGATCCACAGTTAAGCGCTGGTCGAACGATTTACACACACTAAACAAGGTACTCTTCGGCAGTTTTAGCTTTTTGGCGAGATCGCGTACCGACAGTGTTGGATTTTGCAGCCGTTCGCGCAAAATGCGTTTGCGTACTTTCACTTGATTCGACGCCATTTTACCAAACTGAAGAAGAATGTAAACATGTTTGACATCGAAATAAAGAGGAGGGTTCCAGCTGTCATGTAAGTGAAATTAGTGAAATATTTCATAAACTACACTGAAATAAAAGGGTCCGAAATTTAACGTGGACAGGCTTTAGTATACCATTATCTAATTCCAAACTCATTGCAGAAGCTTCTTCATTTTTTTAATTGTATACTTTGAAGTGATTTGTTGTGTTTTACAGACCTCAACGTATCGTTTATAGATATCAACGACAACAAGTAAAGTTTCTCCGAAGATATCTATCACATTTTTTTAACATATGCTTCCACTGCAGTATTAATCTTAGGCCATCATGCCAGCCCTCTCAGATGAGATTTCTTGGCAAATATTCCCAAATGTCGTTCATGACGATCCTGATTACCCTGTTACGCAACTAATTAGGTATGACGAGTCGTTCAATGCGCAGTAGTATGTCACCAAATCCACACAATTCCTTGGAAATTGCACGGAAAGATCAGGGCAACTGGTCAATGCTTCCTTCTAGTCTAGTTCCTTCTAGTGGCAGTTCCGGGTCTTCTTCTGTCGCTTCTATAATTATCTCCCAGCGAAGTGGGACAGATGTTGCGCAACATATTTAATCAAATGTGCTTCTTTCGGATGAAATGGGACTGATGCAAACGTGCTCTATCACGAAAGTACATCCGCGAATTTTCTTTCTCCAGAAATATGAGACATTGAACAGTCGCAAGCCTGAAGTCGAAGAACAGATCACTCTATTCTACAACAAGGGAGTGATCTTACAGTGATTAAATAGACCAATGCTTTATACAGTGATAGGCATTCGTTTAGCCGCACTTGAAAAAAAAACTTGAAACACGTACAAAACAACTAGGATCGTTCTTTTTATCGGGATACTTATTTGCTGTAGTGATAGTATATTTAAGTCATTTTTATTGAAAAGACGTGCGTCACAATCACACACACACACATGGCGGCATCGGTGGATATAAACATTCAAACGTCGTTTTTTCCCGAGACATACGTATAGCCGCAGGGCATAAGAATCGAGTTTTCGCATCATCACCAAGCCTTTATCTGTGTTTTTGAAAAAAAAAAATACTTGGGAATGTTCAATTTACAAGATAAATATTAGATGTGCAACGTAAGAAGTTGGTCAGATTAGTGATTTACGTACAATTTAAAGGAATGGCGAAAGGTATTCTATTGACGGAAGAGGGGCGGAAAATAATAAAGATATTCAGTGAAAAAAAGTTTTCTAATCGCTCGATCGTAACAAAAATTGGTCTATCTGAGAAAGTGGTACGGAATGTCTTTAAATAGTGCCAGAAATATGGGATATAACGACCAACAAATGGGAACACCATAGTTACTTTGCGTCGTAAAGGTCGAATAAGACACGAAGCAACCAGAAAACGATGTCCTGCTCATACATTAAGGCAGAATCGTTTGTTCCAGTAACGAAGAGGCATATTGCGCGCATTTTGAATGAGTCACTAAACATCATGTGGAAGAAACCTCAACGGAAGACGAAACTGACTGCCACCCATAAGCAGAATCATCTCATTTTCGCCCGGCAAAATTTGGAATGGAACCTAGAATGGAGAAATGTTGTATTTTCCGGCGAAAAAAGTTCAATTTGGATGGTCCGGACTGTTACAGTTGCTATTGGTACAATTTAAGTCAGGCATGCCGTGGGATCGAAGCGAAACTTTGGGGGCGGAAGTTTGATAGTGTGGGGAGCCGTTTCCTTTGTTTCATTTTCACCCGAATGAACTCCGAAAAGTATCTTCAATTACTGGAGGACGTTTTGATTGGCCATATTGAGAATAACCTATAACCGCTACCGAGGATGTCGTTTTTTCAGCAGGATTATGCATAGATCCACGTTTCCAAGCAATCGAAGGCATGGTTTGCCGAAAAGGACATTCCGCTTCTTGAATTACCTGCTGGCAGTCGATTGCAATTCCATAGAGAACCTATGGAGAATCTTGACTGAGATGGTCTATGCAGACGGATGACAATTTGACAACATTTCCAGTCTCAAGGCAGTAATTCAGGAATGTGGGGCTATAATCAATATGGCAACACTTTAGAAGCTGTCTGACTCGATGCTAAATCGAGTTTTCAAAGTGATCCGGAATGGAGATGGACATACTAAATATTAGCTACCGATTGGACTCGAAATTTGCCGCACAAATTTTCTTTTATTGAAATTTTAGGATGCGGCTACACGATGATTCCACAAATTTGAATTACTTAGAAAACAAAAAGTGAATTATACTTTTTTTTAGAATGAATTCGATGAAAATAAACAATAGTCGTCTTTTACGAGCAAACTGTACAAAGAATTAACTTATTTTTAAAAATATTGAGGTTATATAGGGTGCGGCTAAACGAATGTCTACCACTGTAGTCTGTGAGAATAACAGAGGATACTCGAAAACACTCAGCGCTCCAAACTGTCGCCAAAACTTTTTCTCTGTCTGCCGATAGCGTTTTTCGATGTCTACCAGAGATTTTGAAGCAAATGTAACAGCTCTACTGTACCAGTATAGGAGTTTGGCTCGTTTAAACTTATGTAACTGAGCCTGTAAAAATAAACGATTTAATAAAAAAAAAACTGTACCAGTATGCAACAATGTTGCACTCAGTCCTGTAGCACTAGAATCAACCCTTACTGTCGATCTATGCTGTTTATTAGAATAAACCCAAGCTCAAGATGTCATTGATCGCCAGCTTAATACTGAATCACTTCAATGGTATCCTAGTTCCAGCTTCTGGTGAACTGGTTCTTCATGCGGTATCGCAATTCGTCGAATGGGTTGGAATGCCGACTTTACATTCGTGTTCGCATGGATCTGAACTAGTAGTTATATATTTGATCTTAGAGAATGGTGTCGTTCGTGTGTAATTCTGTAAACATCCGAACAATATGTTTTACAATATCTGCATCAACAACACCAACAAATATTGAAAGTTATTGTCAAAATATATGCTCTGTTGAAAATAAGCCGATCTGTTTCCCACAGTAACGTCTGCTATGAACGTACTTGCGTCAGTTTCGCAGCCTTTAAGAATTTTAGAACTACATTTTGTACATTTCCGTATAATGGTCTTTAGGGAAAGTGAAATCAAATTAAAAAATGTTTTCTTTTTCAAGTGGCAGCATCTGCTATAACTTCGCGTAGCACAAATTTCACGAAAAGAACAACATTTGAAAACCCCTGCCCTACTGAATGTGGAATTGATTTTACACCTGATCCTTGGAACGTCGACGGAAGAATCAACAAGCGGTTTTTGTTGCAAAGCTTCTGAATGCTGAGGTCGCTTGCTCGAGGATCATCTCGTTGCTGGATATCCGAGTGCCATCGAGGCCATTACGAACTAGAACGATGCTTCAACCACGATGTCATCGAACGGCCTTCGGGTACAATGAACCACTCACAGCTATGGTTCGTATGTTTACGACTGTTGAAGATCTATTTGAATTTGGAGAATCTTCTGCTCAATTTCTCGCACCGGTTAGGAATATTCGGAGTTTATAATTTTAAGTAGTTTCATGTAGACAATAGTCCGATGATTAAAAGTAAATAATAATAATAATAATAATAATAATAATCCTTGGATAACCAGTTGCTGGATAGCTGGTCGTTGGATAGATGGTAGTTGGTAGTTGGTAGTAGCAACAAGTCAGGTTGAACATCGTAAAATTGTATGGTGACGCTTTTGATCTGAATTATTCCTGTTTCAGATCAAAAGTGATTTTGTACCACTCAACGCTCGTTCGACTTCCCTTTTAAATCTTGTTGGAGGATCCGTCGACGCAGTTTCATGGATGTACAACTTTAGATGATTACATCTGTTAAAAATATTTGTCAGAACATCTCTGACTACGTCAGAGTATTTTGCGAATCCACAATCTGCAGACTGTTGATGTAGTCGCAGCATAACATCAGAAAATCGTTCAAGTGCATTTATTGCTACATCGTACCATGGGTTTTCTACCGAAACCAGCTTGTTTCTTCTTTTGATCGTCTGTATCATGAGCAATATCAATGTGTTTCCAAACAGAATTTCTAGGGAAGCAAAATATTTTGTAAAATTGTTTTGGTCGAAAAGATTCATCGATGATTCAAACAAGATACGACAATGGATGTCCCAGTGAATCCCAAGGAAGTGACTTAAGTTCACTTCCCTATCTGAGTTCATTGGAATTCCCATTGTCATCCAAATCCACGGACGAACAGTCTGTCACGCGACATAAATGATGTGTTGCGTCACATCGGCGGGCTTCCTTCCGGTTTCTTCCCTTTTCTCTTTATTGTTCGAAAAAACAATCGAGGTGACCAGGCGGCGGCGGCGGCTTTCGCTTCTGGGTCACGGACGGTTTCTACCGTATCATTTTTGCTTTCATTGATGGATGGGTAACAACACAACTGCGCTTGGAAAACGAACGAACCAAACGGAACTGGCTTCGATCAGCTGTGGCTGCGCGTACGAGACGATGATAAACCGCGAACCCAACGAAAATGGGTCTAATCACCCATTTCGACCTTTTTTGGACAGGTTGCATTCGCGCAAGATTAACTGTTCAATCGTGACGCCTACATTTGTATTCTGTATCCAGCAGACGTGAGGGAGTCGAGTGTTACGCCGGATTTGGAGCAGATTTGGAAAGCGGTAGCCGCGGTTATTCACAGGCGGAGTGATTCGAAATTTGCGGGAAAATACGCGTATCGATTTCCGAATCAGGGTTGAACAACATTAGGACTCTGGGACAAAAACTAACACTGTCTAGATAATTTCATTGAATCAATGTTGTGGAATACGAGACTTGCGTTCAATGAGTTTTTTTAATTACGCATTAGAAAATATACTACAGGTCGGACTCGATTATATATAATCGCAATTTCACTTTCAACGTTAATTTTCGAATCCAATACATAATCGAATCACAAAAAAAGAATTGACATTCATACAATAATGAAAAATTTGTTTTCTTGAGATTCGATTATGTATAAGATTTGAAAATAATAGTTGAAAAAAATGGTCGACTATATATAATCGAGTCCGACCTGTATATTGTAGGTGTACCAGAGTCCTTACTCTGGGTACACCATTTTCATTACAATTAGTTCCAACACAAGCGCACACTGAATTTGTGTGCGGGAAAATTATTCAATTAAGCTCAGATTTAGATCACACAGCCGTGAGCCAACGCCCAGTCACCGGCAATTGCTTTCACCGGATCCACCCAACTGTACAACCTGCTGCCGTGCTGCGCTTTTGAACGACGAACCTCGTGGGGACTGTTGGGAAAAAGATAATATTACAATCACGCCAGGATTTGTATCACCTTAGCAGCGGGTGGTCTCCGCTCCCTTTTCAACGCCGTCTGTATGGGATTGGATGGTTCTCATCCCCAGAAGCTTTATCACGCGACCGAATGAATCAGATGTTTTACGTGTTGTTCGCTTTCACTCCATTTGATTATAAAGTTACTTCAACACCCAACCAACCATTTGGCCGTACCACCCGTCGTCAACTTCCGGCGACGGTGGCAAGGGTTAATCTGGAAAATACGTTTCTGACCGGGTTTGGTCAGCATTGAAACACGACACACGCATGTAACGCGTTGTGCTTTGAAGCTAGACGTATTATCATCAATGTCTATTAGCTGAGTGGATGGATAATTAGTTGTGAAAATTGTTTAAAAATTGTCGTGCTGAGTTGTAGTATCAAAAACGATGAACTGTGCCCATCGCATTACAAAACTCACAAAGTAGATACTTTCAATTGATTCCACACGCCTTGACAGACATCAAATTATAGCAATACATCCTTACAAAATTACTCGGGCTAACAGGAAATGACCGGATCGCTAGAACGTCATGGACCTTGGTCGAGGCATTCACCAGAATTATTAACGAACCTCATCTCAACAGGGTGTCTGAAGACATCGCCAGTTTTATCAATAAAGGCTTTATTCAACATAGTTAGAATGATCCGGTTTTGGTAAAGTACATAATGTACAAATTATAATTTGAGCTTAAACTATATCGTGCCAACCAGGAGTACTAACCAGTGTTGCCACATATTTATCTGTACTGGAAAAATATTTTTCATCTGAACATTCTCTTTCAAAAATCTGTGCAAATATTTGTTGGGGAAATCAGGGTAAAACCGACATCCTAAGGACATATTTGGTGGATCACACTATTGAGGAAAAGGCGGATTCTTTGGTTGAAGGAGGCCTGGCTATCTACCTCAGGATTTTTGGAATTTTCAAACACTTGGAAATCAAACACAGGAATACTTCTAATTAACGGATGGTTTATTCGCGATGCTATACTTATGACAGTTGGATACGGAATCAAAAATATTGTAACGGATCTTCGAAACACTTATTTGTTCGTATGCGTTCGGTTCTCATGCTTTGGGATTCGGGATTCACACAGTGCATTCAAAAAGTCCCGGGACCATTTTTTAAAACAAAGAAAAAACGAGATAATCAAAAGATTAGAAATTAGTTTTCTACATATAGGCCTTCTCTTTCCACAAACATTTTTGAACTTTCGTAGATGTCAGGGTGATACTGTGCTCCGTTCAGCGGTAGCACTCCGGCGGAGCACACTGCCGTAGTGAAAGGGTTAAACTGCCCAGCCGGTATGGAGTTTATAATACGCGTCCGCAATGTCCGTTGAATGTCTGGAACATTGTCAAAACGGTCCGCTTTTATAACAGTTCGGCTGAAAAGTTTATAAGGTAACACAGTAATACTATTTTTTTTTTTTGCAAAATTCAATTTTATTATTCAACATAATTGTCTTCCAGGGTGATACAGCGATTATAGCGATCTTGCAACTTTTCGATACCATTTTTATAGTACTCTCTCGGTTTTTCCTCAAAAAAGGCCTCAGTTACGGTAATCACTTCATCATCGGTCTTAAATTTCATGCCAGCGAGCATTCTCTTCGGGTTTGCGAACCGAAAATAGTCGCTGGGGCCAGATCTGGAGAATACGGTAGATGCGGAAGCAATTCGTAGCCCAATTCATACAATTTTGCCATTGTTTTCATGGATTTAGGATTTTTCATTTTTTTTTCACAATAACAAAAGTTGCTTCTCCATAATTATCCATAATTAAAATTGTGACGCGACAAAAAATCGCTGCGTTACTCTTATCAGCCAAAATTAGCTACTGAATCGAGATAGCGGTTTGAAATGGCCATGGTAGCTGGCCAGAAGTTGGCGGAAAGTAGAGCAAAGCGCGTTAGAGCAAAAATAGCGCCTCTTACAATAAAACACAAATTTCCGCTGCCATACAAATAAAACACAAATTTCTGCATAACTCGAAAACTTATCAAGCAAATGGAGCCAAATGTGGCAAGTGATGCTTTTAGGGGACAAAAAATGTGTCTATGGTGAATATACACTTCTCTCTCTTCTCTAAGAGGGGGCTGCCATACAAATGAATTTAAACTCAAGAACTAATCAAGCAAATGAAGCCAAATTTAGCATGTGAAGGTTTTAGGGGGCAAGAAACGTTTCTATGGTAAATAGACACTTCTCCCCCTCTCTAAGTGGGAGCTGCCATACAGATGAAGCAGGTGGGGGGAGGGGGGCAAGTAATGGTTTTAGGGGGCAAAAATGTTTCTATGGTGAATATATACTTCTCTCCCTTCTCTAAGAGGGGGCTGCTATTAGGGATTGCATTACCGTGCCAAAATTTCAATAACCGGTTATTCGGTAATGAAAAATTATTTACCGGTAAACCCGGTAATTACCGATAAAAAAATATTTGAAATAAACCATTTTCTTGAAGTAACGGCTTTATTGATAATATTAGATTGGGGAATAAGTTATACATTATTTTCTCGATAACTGGGTTTTGTGATTAATATCTCGTGTAATATCGATCATATAATTTAAGGTAGAGGATCGTTATTAACGATGACATTTCACACTAAAAAAAACTTTTGCTGTTTTTTGTTTGTTCCTTGCAGTTGTGAGTTACAGGGTGTTAACAATGGAGGTCAACAAAGAGAAAATTCGATACATTTTACAATTTTGCTTTTTTTATCCCTTTGTTTATTTTAGGCTCATTAGCATTTTAGCTGTAACAGAGCCGAATTTAAATCGTGTACATGTCACATTTTTATCATATCTATAAATTAGCACATTACACAGTTGCCATTTATCGGCGTTAGAGTATTCCCTTCTGTACCATTGCATATGGTACACATTTACATAGTAGCCATTTAGGCGTATGAGTTTTTCCTTCTGTTCTTTCATTATACAGTTAAGACCACCGGACAGCGGAGACAGTTGGTTAATCATTGTTGAGTTATTTATAGAACAGCAGCCCGATGTGTCTTGCAGAGGGATTGCAGAGCAGTTGTATGGATGAATCAATCTAATTTCGACCGTTGATTGATCTCCATCGCTGATGATTGTTGCGTGGACATAGTTATTCTGTAACAACACAAAGTTGGTCAATGAGGGCCCTGAGTTTTGAACTTACGATCGATCGCTTACTAAGCGAACGCGCAACCAATGTGGCTACGGAGACCCCCCTTTTTTGCTTTTATAAACACGAAAATACAAGGCAGGCCGTTGAAATTGCGATTGGTGTGTATGGTGTCGATACAGCAACAGTAAAATAGGTGCAACTTAATTTATTTTTCAATTTTTTTTAAATTTTGTTTTATGTTTTTCTTTCTAATTTTTTTTTTCATTTTTTTTTTCATTTTTATTTTAGTGCAATATACTAAATTGAGATCTCTACTGTCAACAAATGGACCGTTTGAAGCTAGCGATTAACAAGCGATTAAAACTGGCTAACAGAAGAGGTTATGTGTTCCATCAGGACAACGCAAGGCCACAAATTTCCGAGAGCTAGATTGGGATGTTTTTATGCATCCACCATATAGTCCGGACCCGGCACCAACCGATTACCATCTTTTTCTCGCATTGCAAAATTCCCAGAGTGATAAGAAATTTGGATGAAGAGAAGATTGTAAAAAGATATTGCTAGAGTTTAACGCACTTGCACTGTGATCACGCGTATTCTAGAACTTGCCACTCAGAATGTATTCAAAGCGTGTTATTTGGCATAGAAATCTCAACTAAGTACTAATAAAAATGACGCAAGTAATACTACGTTGAGACGGCGAAGTTCCTCTAGGAACGTTAGTGCCATTGAAGAAGAAGAAGAAGAAGAGTTTAACGCCTATAAGGATCATGACCTCTATGATAGAGACATCATGAAGCTACCTTTAGAACGGAAATTTTGCAACAAAACGGTACATATTTGATCCAAATCGGACAATCAGAAGCATATTCAAAGTAGTTTTGAATTTCACCCAAAAATAATGGATTACTTTCTCCCCAACCTAATGATTAGTTCACAAGAAAACGTTTCGCAAGTTTTTGCTACTTAGTTTGTTGGTTAAAGTAATACTTAGAGACACAAATAATGTTAACTTTGTCGTTTTCTGATCTTAATCGGATCTCATGAACGAAATTTCCAGAAGAGAAAAACGCACGTTCATAATTCACTGGCGTTGGGCGTACAGTACGAAAAGCATCGAATAGCATTGTCATGTATTTCTCTGATGCCCTCTGTTAATACCTTTGATTGCTGCAATCGTCGTTCAAGTTTTCCCTTTGATGCTCAACTATTGTGCAGGTTCTGCATCGTCCAGTGGATTTTGTCCAGCTACTGAAATCTGTAGTCACGAACGATTTCAAATGGCTGCTTGATCAATGCAGTCCGTGACGTTTGATAGAAGACGCCGAAGTCATCATTAATTGTGTCATGATTATTCATGTACGCGAACAAATCTGTCTATACAAAACGTTTATCCTTCCAATCAGGGCTAGAAGTAGCTGCTTCGAAATTTCTGATGGTTTTCCGATAGCTCTTCTAACAAAAATTGCAATCCGACGTCAGCTTCATAAAAGGTGCAGTTCTTCCGTCATAGCAAATTAACAGCGACGAGAACTGGTTCGAGGGCACCAACTAATTTATTTATCACTGTCTGTTCTTCATCGCTGAAGTTTATCCTGTATCACGTCTTCAGATCAAGCAGCTCTGAAGCTGAAGCTCGGAGGTTCTAGGATCGGGGCAACACTGCAACACTGTGTTTTTTCGATCTTATTTTGATTCTCGAGTAATATTTCGAAGCGGCATAAAGGCAAAAATTATTTATGGTGTAAAAAATAAATTACCGAAATTACCGGTTATCAATTGTAAAATTACCGGTAATTCGGTAATGAAAAATGACCCGGTATTACCGGTAAAACCGGTTAACAATCCCTAGCTGCTATACAAATGAAGCATAAATTTCTGCATAACTCGAGAGCTAATCAAGCAAATGGAACTAAATTTGGCATATGGAGGTTTTAGGGATCGGTAAACATTTTTAAGGTGAATCGACACTCCTCTCCCTCTCTAAGGTGGGGTTGCCATACAAATGAAACACAAATTGTTGCATGACAAATCAAGCAAATGGAGCCAAATTTGGCATATGTAGGTTTTAGGGGGCAATAATTGTTTCTATGGTGGCTTGACAATTCTATCCCCTCTCTAAAACTAATCAAGCAAAAAAAAAATGTTTCTATGGAGGTTTCTCTCAAAGGGAGGAAGGAGAGTTTGGCATTTAGGGATCAATAAATATTTCTATGGAGGTTCGACACTCCTCGCCCTCTCTAAGAGGTGCTTTGCTTGATTAGTTTTCGAGTTAACTAATCGAGAAAATTGAGCCAAATTGTGTGAGGGTTTAGGGGTCCCATAAAAATATTATACATATTTCAACCAACCATATTCCAACGAAACATGACAATTGAAATTTTCAGAAAACTCTGAAGAAAATTTTCTCGAAAAATTTAATTCTCATATATTCTACTATTACATCGTGACAAACGTTGTTAGTCCATTTGGTGTTTGCGCCAGAAAAATTGATCTTTTTCCGAAAGTGAGAATGGATTTTCTGGTGAAAAAACACACTTCTATATCTCAGAACTATATAAATAAAACGGATCGCCAAATGTGTTGTGTAATGTGTAAAAAATGTGTAAGCGCAAAACTCGAGGAATGAATCGTCCGATTTGAGAGGTCTTGAGAGGTACCGGAGAAATATGTTATTTGCAAGTGATTGAAAAATCTTGAACAATAATTGTGTCTGAAAATAATTTGATATTATAATGACGCGTTTTTGTAGAAGAACCAGGAAATTTAGAGTAGAAGATTGCGATTGCGATGGGACCCATAAACATTCGCTTAGTGAGATATGGTGAATGTTGAAAGGTATTGATAACAAAAAATAAATTTTCGGCGGGACGAAGTTTGCCGGGTCAGCTAGTTTTATATTAAAGCATTAGAACATTCACAAAAAATTCAATAAATAATAGTTTATTTTACCTAAAGTTACTGCTCTTTTAAGTAAAAATAATTCCGACCAGTACGACGAAGCAAAGGGTTAAACCTTTCCTTGGGTGCGAGTGAAACCGATATAAAGTGGGAGTGACACAGACAGTTATTGTAATATGCGAAGTGTCCGACATTATCGTTCACAAAATATGTTGTATCCAAATATGAACAATCCGAGATAAAGAAAGAGAGCACAAGTTGGATGCTTTTTACATAACTATCTTTGAACTGTCCGTCTAATCCCTACAAGAAGTTGTTAGTTTTCCCAACCAGTACTATTGTTCGAATCATTCGCAATTTTTCACTTACGTATGAAATTATCTATTTACTACATTCCCAACATCGCTTCAAAGTTAACTGATCAACCAAAATATAACCACAAGTGAATCAAATTTTGAAATTTCATCATGGTTTTCAGTTTTTGTTCACAGTTTCCACTGTTGCCAAGTAATCAATTTGGGTGGTTCAAATATCAAAGAATAACATGCTCAAAAATGGAATCTAATAGTCAAATCATGTATTTAAATCGTTCGTTATCCATCTTATCCTTGTCTTCCCTTCAGTTATGGGCTCAAAGTACAACAATTTATTAATCCTAAGATAAAATATTTTCATACAAGTATATTCTTTGGAAACATGTACCAGTTTTGCGTGGTGAAACTCTACAGTTACTTTGCAAATATTGTAACAAGGACGTGTATTGGCAGATAATAAAAATAATTCAGAATGGGGCATACATAAAGTGTTAAATAAGTTAACTAAGATAACCGATAAGAAACATGTGAGTACTTTTCAAAAGCTTTTTTTTCAAAATCGAACAAAAAAGCGATTTTGAAAACATAACATGGAACAAAAAAAAATATATTGAAGTTAACGCAAAATTTAATAAAAATGCAACAGAAACAACACGACAAGATTTTTCCAATGACATACAAGTTTTTGGAAGGTAGAGACACTGTGTCGTATTCACCTTTTATTACGGATTACTGTCCCTGTGTAAAGACCTGTGTATATTTTCCCAAAAGGTAAGGCAAATTTAAAAGTACAGTTTGACGAGTTGAGAGCCTGTCGGACGGCTTTAACCGAAGCTTTGAACGCCATACCTAAACATAATCTAAACGCATTTGAATTTGATTCACAGATTAAATCGAAACCAAAGAATCGATCTTTGCTGAATCGATCATCGAAAAATTTAAAGCCTTTTTCCCCAATTTATTTACATATCCTATATAAGTGTCCTTTTTTGTTCAAACATGGAACAAATATTTCAGATTTCTTTTCAAACATCAAAGGCATATTTTTGCTTCTCAGTTTAAAAGTCACAAAAACTCTTCAAATTAGAAATTGTTTTTTCTAGAGCATTCATCTTGTACCGTTATGAAATCATTTAATTCAATAAATTTTAAGATAAAAAATAATTAAAAATTACTATCAGTAATTCAACAACTCCATTGACAATAATCCCATAACATTCAACCGTT